>NC_054470.1:16823089-17131839 GCF_017639515.1 Carcharodon carcharias
ATATTCCTTAGCACCTACCTCTTTATCCAAGTTTTGATCATTTCTCCAAACATCTCCTTCACATCAGATTTTGTTTGCTAACGCTCCTGTGAAGAACCTTGGGGCATTTTGCTACTTTAAAGACACTACACAAGTGCAAGTTGTTGTTTAACCTTTTGGCAATGACTGACTTACAGGTGGTGACCAATTGACAGCTCCATGTGACTGAAGTGCCTTCTCACTGATCCAGCATATTCTAGTGGGATCAGCACCAGTAAGTACAACCCCACTGTAACTGCTGGTTGGGATAATGAGCTCAAGATTTTAGAACAGCACACAACTGTACATTTAATATAGTTCAAATTGTGGGTCACTTTAAGGAAAGGCAATGAAACGATCATAAATGTTACACGCACGTGAAATCTCATGGAGCTGTGTTTTAGCAGAAAACCAGACTCTTATCTTTCAGGTGAATTAATAACCCTCCACCGAGATATTTTTATGTTAGACTGAAACAAAGCAAATCCTGCATAGCTTTTGGATCAAACGTGTCTTTATTCTTGAGTATAACAGTTCCTTAGGACATGCAGAAATGTTTTTACTCAAGTATTTTTTCAGTGCGATATCTTTTGTAGGTTTGGATAAGTTGCCAATGTACACAGCATTGTAATAGTAAACAGGTGAACCTGTCAGCATTACCAGTGAGGGTAGCTCACAAATTATACTAAAACAGACAACTCCAAACCAGACAAGAGTGTAGGAGCACACATTACACTAATTTTTGTCAAGTTTTCAGGATTGCTTCCCAAAATCCACATGATTCGAGTCAAATCAGTTTTAATATACAAAGGATGGTATCTTCCATTCTGGTGTATAGGTTGGGTGGTACGACAGGAAGTGAAAGTGCCTTCTGCTTGCAGGCGGGATGGCTGAGTGCATGTGATGTCATGCTGTTCAGCTCATTACATTTGCATGTGCGAGGAGCTTGGCAAATCTTGTGGTGGGGGTGGGCAGGAAGTCGCTGTCCCTGCCTTACCTTACCTCAGGGGGTCAAAGGTCTGGGCACCATTGCTAAAGGACATCTGGACAGCCATTTACTCACTGAAAGCGAGGAGCTCTAGATTATTTGCCCAGAATGTCACAAAAATACAAGAAGAGTAGTAGACCATATGGCCAGTCAAGAATGCTCTGCCATTCAATATGATCATGGTTGATCTTGGTCTTCAACTCCCTATCCCTTAACTTCCTGAGACACCAAAAATCTGTCTATCCCAGTCTTAAATATATTCACCGCTGGAGCATCCACAGCCCTCTGGGTAGAGAGTTCCAAAGGATCACAGCCCTTTGAGTGAAGTAAATTTCTCCTCATCTTAGTCCTAAATGGTCAGCCCCTTATCCTGAGACTGTGACCCCACGTTTTAGATTCCCCAAACAGCAGAGACAGTCTCTCAGCATCTACCCTATCAAGCGCCTTCAGAATTTCATAGGTTTTGATGAGGCTACCTGTCATTCTTTAACTGCAGAGAATATAAGCCTAATTTAATTAGCCTTTCATCATAAGCAATCCCTCATCTCAAGGACCAATTTAGCAAACCTTCCAATGCATGCATAACCTTCCTTAAATGTGGAGACCAAAATTGCACAGAAGCGGTCTCACCAAAACCCTGTACAATTGTAACAAGACTTCTTTTTTCACGTACTCTAATCCCCTTGCAATTAAGGTCAACATGCCATTTGCCTTAATTTCTTTCTGCACCAACAAGTTAGCTTTCTGCGTCCCTTGTACGAGCACACTCAAGCCTCTTTGAACATCAAAACTTAAGTTTCACACCGTTTAAAAAATGTTTTTCTATTCTTACATCCAAAATGAATAACTTCACAGTTCCCTACATTACACTCCATCTGCCATCTTGCTGCCCACTCACTTAACCTGTCTCTTTACAGCTTGTCCTCCCCACATCTTACCATCCCACCTAACTTGGTATCATTAGAAAACTTTGGTAAATTACTCTCCATCTATAATCATTAATATAGATTGCAAATAGCTGAGGCCCCAGGACTGATCCTTGCAGAACTCCACTATTCATTGCCTGCCAATTTGAAAAATCCCCATTTATGCCCACTCTCTGCTTTCTATCCATTAATCAACTCTCTACCCAAGCTAAAATTTTATCCCCAACGCCATGAGCACTTATCTTGTCTATTAATTTCTTGTGTGGCACATTATCGAATGACTTTTGGAAATCCAGGTATACTACATCTACTTGTTCCCCTTTATCTACCCTCCTAGTTACATTCTCAAAAAACTAATAAAATTGTTAAACTGCATTTCTCTTTAGTAAAACTATGTTGATTTGTTTTAATCATTCTATGCTTTTCTAAGCGCATTGTTAAGACTTCTTTTAAATTAGATTCTAGCATTTTCACAACTGATGCTAGCCTAACTGGCCTGTAGTTCCCTGTTTTCTCTGTTCCTCTAGAGGAGACAATGTGTGCTCTCATGGTTCAGCGATGCCTCCATGCAGGTTCCCCTCCAGGCCATTCAGGAAAGGCAGGAGGTCCTGTTTCCCAGAGATGGCAGCAGGGGGCCCTCCTGTCTGACCATGGTAGCCTGGACGTAGGTCATAGTGGAGGTTAGCACCCATGGGCCCCACAAAAGAATTGCCTGGAAGTGTAGGAAAAGCATGAACAATCTGACATGCTCCACCAGGGTAAGTAGCACTGTCTACTCACTACAAACTCATAAGGGCATCAGGCAGTCTAAGTGTGCAGCTGTGTAGAATGTAAGACAGGAATTGGTTTGCAGGGCTCAGCAACAGATGGGATATGTTCACTGACTGTGTGGCAGCCACTTCATGCTCTCAATATCCTATCAGTTGCAGGACATTATGCTTGTTAATCACCTACTGGGGAGTGCTCAGGAGCTGGCATATCTATGCAGCATGCTTCTAAACTCCTCATGCACCCATTGGGATGGAATTTAATGCTACTGCCTGTCTGCAGGACAAGAATGCTCACAACCAGATGGAATGGGCCAAGACCAGTAGCAGCACTGCCAGACCTCAGAGCCCTCACCACCTTTGAAAAAGTAGCTGAACTAGCTGGGGTGGACCAGGACCATGTATGCACCAAAGGTGAGACAGGACCTCCCACAGCAAGCCAGTGATGATGCCTCCAGCCTGCAGTTGTCAGAAGCACTGACAGAGTAGACATTGTTTTAATAAGGGAGCTTGCTTAAGTATAACTAAATCTTTCTCTCCTCTATTCTATCCAGCAAGGAAAGGGGGAGCAAAAGAACCCAGATGACCCACAGCTCCAGCTCCAACCCCACGTCTGAGGATACACCCTCACAGCATTCACCTGCACCCTGCAACAGCGCAGGTCCACTCACCTCGGTGAGTCCACATTCTAGACTAGGCTCTAGGTCATATTTTCCTTTACCATTTTCCTTTACCAACCCCACATTATCCTTCACCTCAACACGCTCACTTTGCGGTTCTCCCATTCACCCTGTAATACTGTGTGTCTTTAACTCTGTTCTCCCCCTGATTCCTTAACCATTAAGCCGACTTTTCACAACTACCTTCATGAAATCTATAGTACCCAACCACGATCCTGTCACTCCCACCCTACTGGATCCAACTTCCCCTGTCACTATCATCATATCCTGTGCCTCCCAATCTTAACCTTCAGGACCCAAACCTCAACATTCACAGCCCCATCCTTTAGACACCTCCCTCCACCACCATCACTGCACAGATAGCCCCTACCCCAACCAAAAGCATCATGAATGCTCGATCGAGCAGATTAGCCTGCCTTGCTTGGCCATGGACAGTCTGCACCATCCATCCGCAGCTGGCAGAGGAAGTGACACTCAGAACTGCTGGAAACCAGGTTCTGCTGAGCCCCATGCAGATGATGAGTCTCTGGACTCAGCCATAAGAATGGAGATGCAAAGACTTGCATGGGAACATCATGCAGTGTTGCCAGAGGCCATGTAGAGATTGGACCAAAGGCTGGACGAGTCCGTCCACATTCTGTCTGCTGTCATGGCTCTGGCATGCGAGTGCTTGGCTGCCTTCATGGAAAGGGTGGCAGCTGCAATGGAGACCCAGGTCCAGCAGAACATGCAGTGGCTGGCGGATGTGTATGCAAACCTGCACTCTGTTGCTCTAGCCATTGGTGCATTTCAGCAGTGTCTAGGTGAGAGGAGGATGGGGCATCTTGACCTCTCTCCAGGTGCCCCATCTCAAGGAGTCAGGAGGGTGTCATCGCCCACCAACAGAGAAGAGCACCACCAGCCAGGCATCCGGGAGTTGTACCCAAGGACACTCCAAGGGTGCCCTGCTGCTCAGCTTTCCCTCTGCCAGTGACACCATCACCTCCAGCAGGTCAGGCTGAGGAGGGTGCACATGCACCTTTGCAGGAGACCCTTGGCAGGCCAGGGCACAAGAGGCCATCGCCAAAGTCATCTCAGTCAACGAGCATAGCAGCAGTCAGCAGGCTGCCTGGTCTCAGCTGTGGATGTCAGGGATGCACCTAGATGTAGTGTTAGGAAAAGAAAGATCAAGAAAAATTAAGGGAACAAGGGGTGTATTTAAGGGCACCCTACTTCATTCATGAACACCCGTGGATGATGTGGACCTGTGCAATCACCGTTTATTGTCTCATCTTCTGTGTGCAAGACATAAGGATCCTGACCTGCAAGGGAGGCATTACTTTTGAAGTTGAGGCCTTGGTACCAATCTGGCCACTCAGCAGGTCCTGGTCATGCGATTAGGATCCCTCAATGATTTTTGAGCAGCTGGGCCACCTAGCGCCAGTTCCTTCTCAGTTGCACCACGGCCAGCAAAACAGCCAAGATTGCCTTCAGCCATCATCACTGTGGTGCTCTGTGAACAGATTGCAGCGACCAATGAAGTTATCACATTGTTTGAAACCTTCCCTCCATCCCTGATCAATTCAGCCAATCGGAAGGCCTGTACCTAGCATCAGTCTACCCCTGGCACCCCCTCCGCCCCCACATACCCCACATGGTGAAGCCTATTCTGGAAGACCACAGATGAGAGCTTCTCTGATTCAGAGATCCATGAGCACGGATACATGCTTCCTGAAGCCATGTCTGTGCACTCTCCCACAGACACTATTGAGCTTCCCTCCAAAACACTTGGGATACATTCAGTAGACCCTATCCATAGACGTAACACCCATTCCTTTATCTGTCATTATCAGCCACCCTGGTAACTTGAGGTTCTAACTGGGCACATTGTGGTTATCACCCACCAGGGTCCCATGTAGCTCCACTTCCCTTGCCCAATCTGGCCATCCCTCCCTCAGTCAAGAAGAGATGGTCTTCAGCTCAAGCTTCACTGTTGTTCCAGACCTTGCTCGATCAATGCTGCATGAGGCCCTAAGTTATGGAGGAATGCTGCTACTGCTTTTGGGGTTTGACCATAGAGGTGAGAATAAACCTGAGCATGGTTCTCCATCCAGTTGACTAATGATTATTAACGTCCCCCTGTTGGCCCACTAAGCACACCAGTAACTCCACCCACCACTGAAGACCCTCTCCCACTTTGAGTCCTGGCTCTCACCATGGGACTGCATTGTGACATTGCAAGTAAAACAATGCTGTGCATCTCATCTCGACAAAGGTCCAGCACCTTCTACTGTACCCCGCTACCCACCAAGTTCCCCCATTTTCCTTTACCAATGCCACATTATCCTTCACCTCAACACGCTCACTTTGCGGTTCTCCCATTCACCCTGTAATACTGTGTGTCTTTAACTCTGTTCTCCCCCTGAATCCTTAACCATTAAGCCGACTTTTCACAACTACCTTCATGAAATCTATAGTACCCGACCACAATCCTGTCACTCCCACCCTACTGGATCCAACTTCCCCTGTCACTATCATTGTATCCTGTGCCTCCCAATCTTAACCTTCAGGACCCAAACCTCAACATTCACAGCCCCAACCTTTAGACACCTCCCTCTGCCACCATCACTGCACAGCCCCTACCCCAACCCAAAGCATCATAAATGCTCGATCGAGCAGATTAGCCTGCCTTGTCTGGCCGCGGACAGTCTGCACCATCCATCCCCGGGCAGCCTCTGCATCATCCCTCCTCGAGTAACCTGCGTTTCCCTGCGTTCCTTGCCCAGCCACTGCTCCACCATTTCCCCCCTAACCCTTCCACCTTTGCCTGGCCACTGGTCCACCCTTCCCCATTGACCCTTCCACCTTTGCCCAGAAACTGGTACACCCTCCCCTGCTAAGCCTCCCTCCCTCCCTTCCTTCCTTATCCTCCACACAAATTGCCACCATCTGGTCTCAAGCATAGGTTGGCATATACAGATGCTCCTGGTAATCATGGAAGAAATCAACCTCACCAGGGTGCACGCCACATACCTGCAGTTGTAAATGTGAACATATGAATTTCCCACTGACAGATAACCTAGTTTGGAGGGAGCACTTAATTCTGGTGAGCTGGCCTTTTAGTGAGCACGAATAACAAGCAAATGCAGGCAAAAGGGCTTCCCAACACTGCTCGTCAGGAAGCTCAACCTGCCTTTAAATTACTGAGAACCTAACTGCAAAAGCTCACCCTGCAGTCTCGAGTCTGATTTTTGGCCTCCAGCTAAATCAAGACCCCCTGCAGGCAGGACTGGAAGACCCAATCTAGAGGGTGAAGCATGATGTGTTGTGCAATTGAATATTAGTGACATTTGGTCAGGTGATGTCTTCAAAATGTTTACAGCTTCAGGATCAAACTTACCAACCTTGTTCCAATATTTTTAACTATTTTAAGAATGTTGAACATTGCAACTGCATTGCAGAGGTTACTTGTCATTCTTCTGTACGGTGCAATATAATTATAGATTTCTTTTTTGCCAGCAAATTTTTTTTCATAGAAACTTGATTTTTTTAAAAAAAGCAGTATTTTTTTTTAAGATAAAAGCAAAAAATTGCAGATGCTGGAAATCCAAAACAAAAACAAAAATACCTGGATAAACTCAGGTCTGACAGCATCTGCAGAGAGGAACACAGTTAACATTTCGAGTCCGTATGACTCTTCAACAGAACTAAGAAGAAATAGAAAAGAGGTGAAATATAAGCTGGTTTAAGGGGGTTGGGGGACAAGTAGAGCTGAATAGAGGGCCAGTGATAGGTGAAAATAGCCACAAGATGTCATAGACCAAAGGACAAAGAGGTGTTGAAGCTGGTGATATTATCTAAGGAATGTGATAATAAAGGTACAGATAGCCTAGTGGGGGTGGGGAATGGAGGGATCGAAATAGGCTAAAGGCAGAGATCAAACAATGGATGGAAATATATTTAAAAATAATGGAAATAGGTGGGAAAAGGAAAAGCTATATAAATTATTGGAAAAAAGGGGGAATCGGAAAGGGGGTGGGGCTGGAGGAGACAGTTCATGATCTAAAGTTGTTGAATTCAATATTCAGTCCAGAAGGCTGTAAAGTGGCTAGTCGGAAGATGAGGTGCTGTTCCTCCAGTTTGCGTTGAGCTTCACTGGAACAATGCAGCAGGCCAAGAACAGACATGTGGGCATGAGAACAGGGTGGAGTGTTGAAATGGCAAGCGACAGGGAGGTCTGGGTCATGCTTGCGGACAGACCGAGGGTGTTCAGCAAAGCGGTCACCCAGTCTGCGTTTGGTCTCTCCAATGTAGAGGAAACAGCATTGAGATTTTGTTAGTGTTGTCAATTTTTCTGGCCACCAAAGTGAGGCATGTTAGTGTTGGAAAATGGAAAACATTCCATTTCCATGATCAGATGCACACACATACTAGTCAAATTTAAAAGAAAGTTGAATCAATCACTATTGAGTAAGAGAAGTGACTATTATAGAACCTAATCTGCTTGGTGGAAAACTGATGGGATCAGGTCAGCTACCTGTTTTACAAGACCACTCCAACAGTCAACAGGCAAACACGTATTCACCCGGTAGCATCCACGATTTGTTTCAAAGTAATTTATTGGTTTATTTATATTTAATTTATTAATACTTAAGAGATTTTGAAAGTTTCTTTCAGTTCTGCACTGGAAGCTATTATAAAAACCATAAATCAGAGACCAGATGAATCTTTACATAAGTAAATACAATCAAATGCAGGTCAGTGGGAAGAATGTTAAAGCTTTACTATGAAAAGACAGGTGACCTACCTGCTCGTACTTCAAGTGGTGACAATACCACATACAAATTTGCAACCTGTGATTTAGCTCATTGGGCTGGCTCACTGCCTATTCTACTGACAATTCATCTTTCTTTAAAGTTGAGGCATTTCATCCCCATCCCCATCCCCCAACCCCCAACCCCCAACCCCCAACCCCCAACCCCACCGCTGTTCACAACACATCAGTTCACTGAGAATCCTCTTTCTCCTTCTGTCCTTCTGCTTCATATTGACTTCATCAGATCAATTAACATCCTGACTTGATACCCAATTAGAATCCTGATTTCATTGGTTAACCAATTAGCATCTTGCCACCTGATAACCAATTAGAAGCCTAGTTGCACTGACTGGCCAATTCACACCCTACAGCCTGAAGGCATAATTTTCAATTAATAGATTGTTTGCACTGGTAGGCCTTTTGATCTAATGGTCTTGATTGAAAGTTATAATTGTATAAGATTATGTTAAAAACATTGTGTGCGGGGATGTGGTATTTAGAAATCTTATTCCCACCTTGTCTCTGTGATTTCTGTAAATCTTATATAAATGTGATATATTATAGCACTTTGCATAATGGCATCCTATTAATGCTCTGGCCCCAGTAATGAATGAGTGGATGAGCTTGCCTGCCAACTCCATCCCATTCCTGATAAAAAGTTGAAGAATTATATTTAATAAATTGAACAAGAGGAATTAGATGGTACATACATGTTCATGCATTCGCTCAGAAAAATCTGGTCTTGATTTTGCATATCAGCTTCAACTGGTCCTATGAGAAAGCAAAACCACAGAATAGTTTATTGATTCAGGAGAGAAATTGTGCAGAGAAATATGCTTCATGCTGTTCTTCTGAAACCTGATGTAATTATAATATCATGTACAGGTCGAGTATCCTTTATCTGTAAACCTGAAAGCCGAATACATCCACAAGCCACACTTTTTTTGAACTTCATCCTTTAGCATGGGAAGACTCTGACCCGAGCCAACACGACCCAAGACAACATGAACCTTGCCAACTGCACCCGACATTTATTATTCAGTGGTACATCTTACTTATCTAGCCATTTTATTTACTTTAGACTAGGGCTAGCTTAGGCTTCAGCCATTGTAATGTAAGTAGGCCTCGGCCTGTAGGTGTTATTCGAAAACCGAAATTATCTGAAATCCAAAACACAATCAGCCCTGAGGGTTTTTCATATAGGATACTTGACCTGTACTTGAAACCAAAAAAGTTGCAACTGAAATACATTGTCAGAGTTTTTGGCCCGTGTAATCATGTTTATTATATGATTCTGGTGATTTGTTGCATACTATTTTTAATAATGTTAAAAATCAAACACAGTGAGCTTACCGGAAAGTTGAATCGTTTTCCACTGTTGACTAAGGATGACCAAACAAAATACCTGCCATGAAATTTGGACAGTGGATGGTAGACTTTAAAAAAAAGTTCTCACTACCTGCAAAGATAAAATTCAATTTAGCAGGAGAAGATTGTGTAATTCACACTGTGGAGCAAAATGACACCTATGTAACCCAAGCCAGGCAGACACATACATATTGTACAGTGCAGTGTTTTGTTCAAGAATAAGTGCTTATAATGTGATTATTTCTTGGCTCAGCTTTTTTGTTTTTTGCGTTAGTCAATTGTGTTTCTTAGTTGTGCCTTTCCCCACCCCAACCCCCACACCTCTTACAGTACTTCCTTTAGCTGAAAGCAATGAATGGTTATGGACACAAACTTCAATTTTCTAATCGCTACACTGCTGATCCCTTCCTCCAAAAAGTATAAGTATATTCTGTCATCATTTTCCCATAAATATGAACCAATTAGCAAAATTATGAAATATATTTCATTTAAAAACATATCTAAGTTTCTGCACAATGCATTTTTTCTTCCTTTTCAGCCTTTGCTTTTTTGAGCGACTTGCCTTAAACAAATGTTAATTTTATCATTGAAAGAGATTTCACTCAGGAATCTAATGCCATAGTGACCTTGAAATGTGAGCAATAAAGATACAATAACAAATACTGTTAAATGTCATACAGCAACTTGTAGGATGTGTATTTCTGTTGCTGTTGAAACTGAGGAATGAAATTGTAGCCAGCTCCAGGAAGAGAATCTCCCCAGATAAACTTCTAGAACACAAAAGAACCATTATTCTTTCATTTTTTACATGAATCATCTCTACTTTCCTTGATAAGAACAAGGCTATGCATCTTTCAAAGCAAGTAACAGAAAGAGTATGACATGGCCACATTTTATTGCCTGTCAGGCACAGATGAATAGCACAAACCAACTCCATTACACTAAGAAGAATGAATTTCATTTTTAATGCACAGTAACACATTCATTTTACAATTCATAGCTATGCGTAATAGCTCATTTTAAAAAATAAATTATGTATGATATGAACTTCTGTATTCAAGAAGTGCATTTCTTAGTATTCATTTAAAGCTGCCCTGTGAGTACTGTCTGCTTTATACCCTGAAGGTTGCGCTTTTGAAGATTATCATGGAACATGCAACTGTTAACTCATCTCAGACATTTAGAATGCATGGATTTTATGCACCCTACTTACTGTGAACCACTTATCGTGGAATCAGCATATAGTTTGTGATGGTTTTCATCATAAATGTTGCCTGGAAACAGAATTGAAGAAAATCTTTTTAAGCTTCTTGCTTTTATCTACATACTGATTTTAAACTCCACAGAAACAAAGAGGGTACATAATGCTAATACTGTTTTAGGAGGCAGCAATAAATCACAAGTCATGAGATTTTCATCGTGTAACAATAATCTTTTCAAATGAATGTCAAGAGATTGCCTCAGTGTGATTTCTATCGACTAGTCAAATGATCTGATTGCAAAAACTGGCTCAAATGACTCCTTTCTTACCCTCTAAAATCAGGCAGTTTAATCTAAAACACGACATCATCTCAAACTAGGGAGCATTTTATGGGCTGCAAATAATTGCAATTTGATGTATGTTGTCCTTGATCATTATCCTTCCAGTAAAGTATGGAAATGTTTACAATTGGATAATCCTGTTTAAGTGAATGACAAGACCTTTTGCATTTTAGCTTTCAACAATGAAGGTAGAGGCTGCTTTTTAAATCAATATTTCTGGAAGGAATTAATTTGTGGCACATATGTTTGATTTTAGAACAATAGTGTATTAAACCCAACGCTACCATGTACCTGTCCTCTAATTCCGTGTAGAATTGTTTCCCTATCATATAATTCCAAGATTGATTTTGTAAGCAGATTATATGTTTGGATGTGTGTCTCTGTGTATATATACAGTGCCTGTGTACTGTGTATGTGTGTGCATTAAGTGTATGTGCATGTTACGTGTGAGCGTTGCTTGTGTGAATGCATGAACATGCATGTACACTTTTATTCCATTGTTGAAGGCTAAGATTTAATAGTTCTTGCCATTTATTTAAACAGGTTTATCCAATCACAGAAATTTCCAAATTTTAAAGTAAAGAGTATGATTCAGAGAAAAGCATCTTCTAGTCTACCTCAAAATTCTCCTTGACTACAATCTCAGAACAGTTTCTTTACTCCACCTCTGACAACCGTATCAATCTTGATTGCTCCATTTCTCGTTATGAATTCTGAGTATAATTGACAGTTTGGTATTTATTTGTGCTGCATTGTGTGTATTTTGTGAACGGGGCAATACTCATTATGGATTTGGGCTTGCGCAAATAGTACCCTGAACAACTAGTGCAAAAATAAAAACAAAAAAACTGCGGATGCTGGAAATCCAAAACAAAAACAGAATTACCTGGAAAAACTCAGCAGGTCTGGCAGCATCGGCGGAAAAGAAAAGAGTTGACGTTTTGAGTCCTCATGACCCTTCAAAGTGCAAAAATGCTACTTTGATCCAATCAGTTTGGGTTGGTTTCAACATCAGTTTCCAGAGATGAAAGGGTGACACATTTATCTACTGAAGCATCTACTCCTTTGTGTGCTTGTGTACATGTGCACACATATGCATGTGTACATGACTGCCTGATCAGCAAAATGTGACCAGTTATATCACATGTTACCTCTACAATGTCTAAGAGTTAATACTGTATTATGACAGTAGCTCTCACAGCTATGATAAGAACGACTATAAATGTTATGTCCTGCTTGAGAACAAACTCAGATAAGTATAATTATAGAACTATGATTGGGATGGTTATTTCAGTCTTATTGGATTCTCTGTGCAAGGTAGTCCCACCTTCCTGTAATATGTACAATGTAGCATTCAGTTTGGAGTCAACATGACATGACCTTGTAGCTAGAACTGATCCATATTATAAAAGGCGTATTTCAAAGAAAAGAGCGTAAAATTGCTTTTTGTGATCCTGTATCCACAAGTTAATATCCTGCTGAATAAGGTGTCATGCAATCTGACTACCCGGGGGCATCTTGGGTGCAAACAGTGCAAGTTTCCAGATGTGACTGAAAAAAGGTTGTTTTTCCAGCTGATAATATGTTGTACTCTGTTATTGATTGAAGCAGTTATTAACATAGCCTGTTCAATATGATTATTTCTAAATGGAAACTACCACTGGTTAGTTTTCTGTATTGTAAATTCCATTTTATTTCATGCACTGCTTTCTGATAATAGCTCTGCAAAAGCCACAAAACAGCTGTAGCAGGTGTAACAATGGATTGCAAAAATGGAATGCATTTCTCTCTTTATTCTTTCAAAATTATTTCTTGCTATCTAGAATAACTAAGTGTAATCAGTTGCTGTAAATACAATTAAACCTGTCACCAAAAGAAAATTGAATATTTGTCAATTTTCTTTTATCTTTCCTGTTTTAGTTTGGGGTGTGTTAATTCTTTGATTGATTCTGCTGTTTTAAGTCCCATTCTACTGTAGGCTGGTTGCATTGTTTAAATAATAGAATACATTCCGAAATACATTATTTCATTTCCGAGTCTGCCAAGGGATAAGACGTGTAGTGGTTGGCAAATCTAATCTAAAAGAGCTGGGGCTAGATCAACCTAAAGTCAATGCCTTGTGGAAGCAAATGACATTGCATCATTTTAATGATATCTTTATCTGTCTGAATGTTTGATTATTCGTAGCTTTAGTCTGATGGAGATAAAAGCACTGCAGTAACTGTCTCAGTTAAGTGGTCCATGATAAGGGCTTACAAATGGCAAACCATGCCGCTAGACCACTACTGGACTTAGCGGCCAGAATTTTCCAGCCCCTCACATCACCTGGATTTTCCGGTCCCACCGATGTAAATGGGGATTTCAATGGCTCGCGCCGGCCCTGCCACAAAGGAACCCGCGCAGGGGGTCTGGAAAATTCTGGTCAGTGTCTTTAGACTTTTGGGAGGTTTCAGGAAATCCTGACATATTCAATCCTTTGATGGATTTCTTTCACAAACTCATTCACTTACAGATTCCTTTGATTTCACACTTCAAATACCAGTAAGCTGGAAATTATTCCTAAATTAACTTCTTCCATTTTAGGACCAAGGGACTTGTTAAGTTGACACTCCCATAATCTGACCAATATAGATAGTCTTAGTCATTGCCTAGTATGCTTTTATGTTTACACTTATTTCAAGGAAAGCAATATTTATGCAGTGGGCTATGACTTTTACTGCCAGTGCACTTTGAGTCCTCAGTGGTGATCTAATAGAAAGGTCAGTTCCCATAAACCATTGCAGGTAGGTGGTTCATCTCGTTAGTGGAATATCAAACATTTAAAACCATGGCACACTCCTAGACCCTGACACTCCAGGAAGTGTGCTGTCAATGAATGGAGTGCCATTTTCCTTCCAATTATCAAAACGGCTGGATTTTCATCTTAGAGGCGGATAACTTGAGTCAGGAAATTTCCCAGCTTCGCGCACCCATTCGGGAACAAGTGTCCCGAATGACGCAATATTCTTTCCAGCAGGATGCCGGATAGCATTGGGCAATTTTCTTTCCAGCAAGGCGGATGCAGGATAGTGTTGGGTCATCTGCCCCAAACGAAGAGATGGCATCAAGGGGCTGCTAAATGCTAAGGTGGGCTGTTTAAAAGACCTAAAATGTTCCCTGGGAATTCATCCCAGCTGTTTTGTTAAATGTTATGCCCTCTAACCCTCATCCCTCATATCCCCTCCTGCCCCCACCTACTCCCTATTCCAACTCATGCCCTCCCACCATCAATGGCCCCTCACACCCTCCTTGCCAACCCATGCCCCTCTACCCACCCCAATGCTCCCTCATACCCTCCATGCCAACCCTTGCTCTCACTCATCCCCGTGGCCCCTTTATAGCCCCTATGCCAACTTAGTACCAACTCATGTCACCCCACCCACCATACTTTGCCCTTACACCCTCCATGTCAACTCATCCACTATCCACCATGGACAGACGGCAGGAGCCATGTTGAGGTGAAATCAAATAAAGTTCTTTGTATCTATTAATACTCCACTATATGAAGAAACACTCTCATTCATGAAAGTCCACCTAATACATTTAAATCCCCTCAAGTACTTAATCCCAAATGAAAACAAACATTTCTATTCATAACCCACATCAAATACAGCTAACCTTTTAATGATCTCTTTCAGCTGTCAATCAATATGTGAATTTATAGCCCACCTACACCCACCCCCACCCCACACCACTGTGATAATGACAAGCTGTCAAGAAGTAATAATGCTACAATGATATTATTTAGAATTTAGATAGGCATTTATCTATTAATATTGCTAGAACCTGTACCTTTTACTCTCACAGACCCAGGCAGGCAGTTTTTTTTTCATATCTTAAAGGGAAGGTGATTTGAATAACTTGACAATTTGACAGTTCTGCATACCTTATTCACCCTTCAAGAGCATTTATGCCTCCACCATAAAGTTGTGGAACATACACTGTGGGTTTTGGCCATTCTTGGAGTGAAATTTGGATCTGTTTGTCCTGTGCACTGAGCTTAAATGCCCAAGCTGCTTTGCAATTCACGCCCTTGCACTCCACCCCCTTTTCCCTACTGATGAAAATGGGATCTTCTGGAAATGAGGGTGGGGCTTTCGGATCCAGGCCCCATTCACCATTTGCAAAGGTCCATGGAGTCTCCACAACTCTGTGAAAATCTGCCCCTTAGTATCAGCATTAAGGTACTTAATTGCCTTAGATTCTTTGCCTCAGCTTATTATGCTATACCAGAATGTAAACCGGGAGGGGAGGGGTGTGGAATTGGGTTTGGGAGGTACTATGGGCAATTGACTTTAATGGAAAAGAAAATCATGTGAGCTGCTGATTCACTATTGTCCGTCTTGCAGTGCTATCCGAGACCAATTTCATCCTCTTAATGTTTAGAGTCAATGGAGTGCAGTAAATGGAATTGATCACACTTAATGATACACAGGGGAATATAATGTAAAATCACTTACCTAGATTACAATAGGCTGAACACCAGCATTTCAGAAGTTTAAACTCAATATTCTTAAACAGTCATTCCTTTCTTTTAACTATTAAGCAAGTTTGCTATGCTACTAGAGGTACATTATAATACTATTCCTATTTATTAAGCTAGAGTTGAATTAAAAATAGTTCTAGCTTTAACAAAATTTAATCAATGCAGTGAATTTTTTTTAAAATCTTGCCATGGCCTTCAGTTATAGTATTTCAAATGTCTTATTTTTTTCAAAAGCAACTGATGAGTGTGCTGCAACAATTGCCTGACATCTCCTCATGGATCCAATAAATGTCTTGGTTCATATTTGTACGTTTTTTTTGAAAAGAAGCTAGCTAATAATATTGGCAAATGGCTGCATGAAGTAGGATAAGGTATTGAGTAGGTTTGAATTTCTGACAGCTCTATCTTCCTGCCTAGACAACCTGACAAGATGGTATGCTGTCTCTTTAAGATCAAGATTTTTTTGTTGTTATGCCAAACTGCAGATGCTGTTCTCAGATTCAACAGTGTTGGGAATCCTAATGGTCCGACTGCAGCTCATTTCACAGTAGTTAGAACAAATGCACTTCCACTCAGCACTAGAATCATCATTTCTCTTCAGCTGGGGCTGCTGCCACTGAAGATCAGGACTCTAGACAACCCTCAGGGGGTTTGTCTTTGCCAGCTGAGTTGCTTTTTATACAGCAACAATTTATTAAATTGCCTTCCTTTTAAGTGCAGTAATAGGCCTTGTGCTTAGAATAGTTTAAGAGGCATCCAGCACATTTTGAGATGGTGGGAGTAATTATATTGTGTTTACCTAACAAGACAGTTTAGATTGCATTCTCATTGACTGAAAAGAGGGAAGGTGATTTTTGTTTTGGATTCCCAATGACAGTGATCAAGCTGGGGACTGTATCCTTGACTTATTTGAAATTTAAATCTTGAAGTACTGCAGATCATTGTCCTATTACTTTGAGTGAAGCACATGACCTAAAGCAATAAAATGAAATTCTGGATTATTCCCAAATAGTGCTGAGCATTGTGCAGGAAACTTAAAGCATGTTGCTAACAAATTATTTCATGGTTCATTACTAAAAATGGAGAGCTTGCAATCAAATTTTTAGAAGTGGCTGTTCTGTGTCAGCTGCATAAGAGATTAAGAAAAGGAGCATTGTGGGAGAGGCATTTAAATTTAGCCGCCTTGAAAGGATGCGTTGAGTAATTGGTTTAATCATTCATCGCCAGAACTGGTTGGACCACATAAAGCACTATTGGGTCTGTCCCTCATCTGCTAAAACTCTCACTATTTCAGATCTGGAAAAAAAAGATAATCCCCAACTTCTTTTCTTGACTGCAAATTGTCTTATTAAAGCCATTTCTAGTTATCCTCCACTCTCACTTCCAAAAATAAGTGTATGGACCTCTTTTGTCCCTAACATCGAAACCACTGATCAGCTGTATCCCATGTCCCTCCCTTCCACAAGCCCATGGCCAAAGGTTATCTAAAGATCTCCCCCGCTCTAGCCCTGAGCTTGACTCTTTCTATGGTTTCACTCCTATCTCCCCTCATACCCACTCTGAGCTCATCTTGAACAGGACACCCACCTTCTGCTCCTGCAACCCTACTCCTACTAAACTGCTGACCACAAAGGTTCCTCTCTTGGTTCCATTGTTAGCTGATATTGTTAGCAGCTCTTTCTTCAGGTGCTGTCCATCTCTCCTATAAATCTGGTGTCATCACCCCTCCTCAAAACAACAACCCTTGATCCTACTATCCTTGCAAACTGCTGTCTAATCTCCAACCTCCCTTTCGTCTTCAAAGTCCTTGAACTTGTTATTGCCTCCCAAATCCATGCCCATTTTTCCCAGAACTCCATGTTTAAATCCCTCCAATCAGGTTTCTGCCCTTCCACAATACCAAAACAGCTCTTAACAAATTGACAAATGAAATAATATGCGGCTGTGCCAAAGATAAACTATCCCTCCTTGATCTTCTAGACCTGCCTGTAGCCTTCGACATGGTTGATCACAGCATCCTCCTTCAATTCCTCAAGAATACAACAACCCAAAAAATAGGAGCAACAGGAGACCATATGGCCCATTGAGCCTACTCTGCCATTCAATATGATCATGGCTGATCTTGGGCTTCAAGTCCATTTTCCTGCCCACTCCCCATATCCTTTTAATTCCCCGAGACACCAAAAAACTGTCTATCCTAGCATTAAATGTGGATCCACAACCCTCTGGGATAGAGGATTCCAAAGTTTCACAACCCTTTGAGTGAAGAATTTCTCCTCACCTCAGTCCTAAATGATTGGCCCCTTATCCTGAGGCTGTGCATCTGTGTTTTAGATTCCCCGACCAGTGAAAAAATCCCTCAGCATCTACTCCATCAAGCCCCTTGAGAATTTTGCAGGCTTCAATGAGATCACCTCTTAGTCTCCTAAACTCCAGAGAATATAAGCCCAATTTATTTAGCCTCTCATCATAGGACAACCCCTTCATAACAGGGACCAGTCTAGCGAACATTTGCTGTACCACCTCCAATGCAAGTATATCCTTTCTTAAATGTGGAGACCAAAACTGCAGACAGCATTGCAGCTGGGTGGGACTGCACTCAGCTGATTCCATTCTTGTCTATCTAATTGTAGCTAAAGAATCACTTGCAATGCTTTTCTTCCCACACTGTTGCCTCTGCTATCTCCCAAAGAGCTATCCTTCCACACCCCCCCTCCCCTCCCCCCTCCATGTCTCAACTGTATGCTACCCCTTGGGGACATGATTTGAAAGCTTAGTGTTACTTTTCACATATAGGCTGATCACTTCCCTGCCACTTCTCTTGGTTCCTCCACCGATGTTAAATTATCAGGTTGCTTATCTGACACCCAGTATTTGATGAACAGAAATTTCCTCCAATTAAATATTGAGAAGACTGACGCCATTGTTTTCAGTCCCACTTCCAAACTCCTTTCCTTCATTACCAATTCCATCCCTCTTGCTGGTAACTGAGACTTAATCAGACTGTTCACAACCTTGGTGTCTATTTGACCCCGTAATGAACTTCTGACCATATAGTCAAGCCAACGCTAAGACCACCTATTTCCACCTCCAAATGTCTCTCGACTTTGCCCCGATCTCAGCTTATTTGCTGTTGAAACCCTCATTCATATCATTATTATCTCTAGTCATGACTATTCCATGTACTTCTTGCTGGTCTCCCACATCCTATCCTCTGTAGGTTTGAGGTCATCCAAAACTTTGCTGCCCATGTACTTAACTCACATCAACTCCTGTTCACCTAACTTCCCTATGCTTGCTGACCAACACTGGCTTCCAGACAAGCAACACCTAAAAATTCTCACCCTTGTTTTCAAATATCTCCAAGACCTCAACCCCTTCCTATCGCTATTATCTTTTCCAGCCTCAAAACCCTCGGAGATACCTCAGCCCATTCAGTTCTGGCCTCCTGAGCAAGTTTATTTTGTCACCTGACCTTATATTTCCTTACCTGGCTCAATATCATATTTTGTTTTACAATGCTTCTGTGAAAAGCCTTGGGACCACATGTTATTGTTGTTTGGTGTTTAGTAAAATAGGTATTAAGGAATGCTCTTTCTAAGCCTTGCAGCCAGGCAAAATTTAAAGGGGCCATGCACTTAAACAAATCACCCTCGCACTGCAAAAATAAATTAGAGGGTACATTGAAACCAGTGGCTGCCTAATAAATATAGATTAATGAAAATTAAGTGCATTTAATGATCCTTCTGTAATTTGCAAATTCCCAGGTGCTGGATTCTAAAATCTCAGACATGAACCTTTGGGAGGCTCACTCCACCAACATTAAGGCTACAGCTATTTGCAACACAAGTGGGCTAAACCAGATTTCTGATTGGTCCCCTCATAAGATACAGCCAACAGTTTGAAGCTCTGAAGAAGAGTCATACGGACTCAAAACTCTGTTCCTCTCTCCACTGATGCTGTAAAGAGTTTTTCCGGCATTTTCTGTTTTGGATTCAGAGTTCCAGCATCTGCGGTATTTTGCACCCACCAGTTTGTCTGGATTGTGTAATGTGATCCTGTCTGCTGCAGTAATTCAATGTGTAATTTCACCCAGTTGTCAGGCAGCTACAGGGCTGAGACAAGGCACAATGCTAACAGTTTTGCTTTCAGAGAACAGAAAGCATCACGTTCCCAGTTAAGAGCAGGCACCACACTCACACTGCTGAATTCAGAGATTGCATAGCTCTCCCACAGCCGAGTTCAGAGAACACACAGACCCTCATACTACTGATAAAAGCAAAATACTGTGGATACTGGAAATCTGAAACAAAAACAAAAAGTGCTGGAAAAACTCAGCAGGTCTGACAGCATCTGCGGAGAGGAACACAGTTAATGTTTCGAGTCTGTATGACTCTTCATCAGAACTAAGGGATATAGAGTTCTGATGAAGAGTCATACGGACTCGAAACATTAACTGTATTCCTCTCCGCAGATGCTGTCACTCATACTACTGAGTTCAGAGAATACACAGCACTCAAACTATTGAGTTCAGAGAACAGACAGCGCTCGCACTGCCATGTGCAGAAAAAACTCAGAGCTCACACTTTGAGATCAGAGAATAGTCAGCACTCAGACTATTTCAGAGAACACACAGCACTAAATATATTGAGTTGAGAGAACACACTGGTCTCATGCTAGCTAGTTTAGTGAGTGTGCAATGTTGACACTCTGAACTCAGTAGATTTAGTGCTGTGTTTCCTGAAATTAGTTGTGTGAGTGCTATGTGTTCAATAAGCTAAGTATTAGCGGTGTTTGTTCTCTCAGCTTGGCAATTTGAGTGCAATATGTTCTCTGGACATTGTGTGAGCTCAGATAAGAAGCGATGGGGCCATGGGGGGATAGCAACATGATGAGCTCTCTCTCTTTTCAGATATCATACACTAGGAGGGCTTTGGCAGCCATTGACTTCCATGCCTTTGTCCATGGTGTTATCCCTTCACAGCTGAGGTTACCCCTGGACCAGCCTGATCCTAGAATGGAACCCAGCTTGATAGATCCCAACTTTTAATTGTTTGTTTAGATACATGGAGAGTAGCTACTGAACAGAGTCACAAGAGTCAGCTGATGAACTTTTAACAAAAAAAAAACATTATTCAAAAGAAAAGATGAACCACATTACAATATTAATTGACCCACTATAACTTTACAGATATGTACAGATTTGTAGGCATAACACAAGTCACAAAAGCTATCTTATACTTTAATGTCCACATGTGAGCCAAAAGAAAGGTGACCTGTGGTCAAGCGTACCATGCTTTTGAAACCAACTGACAGATGCCATCCCAAATGGATGCTATGGATTGCTCCTCAACTCCCCCCAGATGCTTGTCACACTGTGAGCCAACCAGTCTCACTGAACTCTGTCTTTCGCACGAGGGTTTCCAATCTCTACTCTCCAAGGCCTCACCTTGGAATCTTCTCCCAAACCGATGTTTTCCTTCAGACGCCTTCTGCAAAGATTCACCTCCAAGGTTTTGAACTCTCCTTCTGATGTTCTTTTCCCCTGGGTCACCACATGCATTCTAGATGTCTTCTACGCATTCTCTCTCACTGATTCAGCCATAAGAGTACCACTGCTCAACATGCCCATACCAAATAGTTATAGACCTTCAGTTGTCTCTTTGGACCTTCTTGCCTCTTGCAAGCTGTTCTCACTTTAAATCTGCTTTCTGCAACTTTTGTGTCTTTAAACCTGAAGCTTGGAGTCTTTCTCTCTGCCCCTCACTCTTAACTTCATCTAACAGGACCTTCTCCAGGTTCCTGTCCTTCCGTTTACTAGAAGCTCTGCTTGAAACTTTCCCCTGTTTCTGTCTTACTCCTTTGGCCTTGGGACCTTTTGGTTCTTTTGGGAAATCTGCAGCTCCCTCTCTCAGTGTCCAGTGTCTCTGGGGTCCTGGCTTCAAACTTTCTTAAGTTTAAAGAAACTTAAAACAGCTGTTTCTTTAGTATTTCTGTAACTCTGTGGGCTTCCTTGGACCCTTGTTGCTAGGCAACAGTACTGTTTTTTTTCTACTCGTTTGTTTAAATTAGCTTAGAGTTGTAAAAACTTCATTAAAAATGTAGGCACCTTTTTAAAGTGAAACTAAAACTCAATTTGACCTTTCTTAACACAGAGATACAAATAAAATTTAAATATTAAAGCTAAAACTCATTCCAAACACCCACAAAATATAAATATAACTTACTTAAACTGTCTTTATTTCTTAACAATGGTTATACTTGCCAAGGTGCTACAGTGATTTGCCATTGCCTTCTGCAGGTTCTGGCTGATTAGGAAACTTTCCCACCTGCCATAGGCACATCAAAAGGATTTACAGGTTGATACTTAACCTGATTGGCCACATTATGAATGCACCTTCCATGGCCATCAAGTCTGGAGTGGGACTTGAGCCTGGAGCCTCTGGTTCAGAGGTAGGAACGCTTCCCACTGCACCAGAAAACCTCCAACTAACATGTGGGTAAGAATTTTAAGATCATTATGTTGGCTGACAAAGAGCCAATATATGTCATTGTACATGGGATGATGGGTGAATAGGACTTGCTGTGAGTTAGGATACATGCAGAAGAGTTTTGGATGATCTCAAGATCACTAACGGTGGAAGTTCACTGAAGCACAGAATGTTATGGCGTAGGAGGAGACCATTCAGGCAATTGTGATTCCACCAGCTCTCCAAATGAGCATGATGCCATTCTCCTGCCTTTTGCCTATAACCCTTGCACATTGTTTCTATTCAGATAATCATCTAATCCCCTCATGAATGCCTCTATTGAAACTGCTCCACCATACTTCCAGGCATTGCATTCCAGACTTGAACCACTTGCTGTGTAAAAATGTTTCTTTCTTAAATAATATTTGCTTCTTTTGCAAATCACTTTAAATAGAAACATAGAAAATAGGAGCAGGAGTAGGCCATTTGACCCTTTGAGCCTGCTCCGCCATTCATTATGATCATGGCTAATCATCCAACTCAATAGCCTGCTCCCACCTTCTCCCCATGCCCTCTGATCCCTTTCGCCCCAAGAACTATATCAAACTCCTTCTTGAAAACATACAATGCTTTGGTCTCAATTACTTTCTGTGGTAACGACTTCCATGGGCTCACCACTCTTTGGGTGAAGAAATTTCTCCTCATCTCAGACCTAAATGGTCTACCCTGTATCTTCAGACTGTGACCCCTGGTTCTGGACTCCCTAACCATCGGGAACATCCTTCCTGCATCTACTCTGTCTAGTCCTGTTAGAATTTTATATGTTTCTATGAGATCCCCCCTCATTCTTCAGAACTCCAGCAAATATAATCCTAATCAACTCAATCTGTGCCCTCTCCTTCTCGATCATTTTACGAGGAGGAACAGTTTCTCCATATCTACTCCATCCAGCACCCTCATGATTTTGAACATCTATATCAAATCTCCTCTTGGCCTACTCCTCTTCAAGGAGAACAGTCCCAAACTCTCCAATCTATCTTCATAAACTGAAGTTTCTCACCCCTGGAACCATTCCTATAAACCTCTTCTGCATTCTTTCCAATGCGTTCACATCCTTTCTATAGTGTGGCACCCAGAACTGTACACAATACCCCAGCTGAGGTCTAACTAGTGTCTTATATAAGCTCAGCATAATCTCCCTGTTCATTTAATTTATGATCCTATTAATAAAGCCCAAGATACTGTATGCTTTATTAACTGCTCCAACCACCTTCAATTTTCTATGCACATATACACCCAGGTCCCTATGCCCCTGCACCTCCTTAAGAATTGTACCCCTTGTTTTATATTGTGTCTCCATGTTCTTCCTACCAAAATGCATCACATCACACTTCTTCACATTGAGCTTCACCTGCCACCTATCTGCCCACTCGACCAACTTGTCAATGTTGGTTTTTTTAAAGTTCTGCACTGTCCTCCTCACAATTTACAATGCTTCCAAGTTGAGTATCATCCACAGGCTTTGAAATTGTCTCCTGCACTCCAAGATCCAGAACATTAATATACATCAGGAAAAGCAAGAGTCCCAATACTGACCCCTGGGGAACTCTACTACAAACCTTCCTCCAGCCCGAAATACATCACTTGACCATTACACTCTGTTTCCTATTACTCAGCCAATTTTGTATCCACATTGCTGCTGTCCCTTTTATTCCATGAGCTATAACTTTTCTTACAAGTCTGTTGTGAGGCACTGTATTGATGCCTTTTGAAAGTCCATGTACATCACATCAACAGCATTACCCTCATCAACTCTCTCTGAAACCTCTTCAAAAAGCTCCAGCAAGTTAGTTAAACATGATTTCCCCTTTAGAAATCTATGCTGGCTCTTTTTAATCAACTCACATTTTTCCATGTGACTATTAATTCAATCCCGAATAATTGTTTCTAGAATCTTGCTCACCACTAAAGTTAAAGTAACTAGTCAGCAATTGCTGGGCTTATCCATACAATATTTTTTTGAACAAGGGCATAATGTTTGCAATTCTCCAGTTCTTTGGTGCCTCCCTTGAGTCTGGGAAAGACTAAAAGATTAGAGCCAATGCCCCTGCAATTTCCTCTCTTATTTCCTTCAATATTGTTGGGTGCATCTCATTTGGTCCCAGTGCCTTGGCAACTTTAAGTGCCGATGGTTTATCCAACACTTCCTCCTTACAAATTTTGAACTCTTCTAGTGATTGAGTTTCTTCGTCTGTCACCATGGCCCCGGTAGCATCTGCTTCCTTGGTAATAACAGAGTAAAGATGGGATTAATTAATGATCTCATAGTGAAGGCGTCCCTACATAGCAGTGACCATAATAATGAGGGAGAAAAGGGACTATGTTTTTAAACTCAAATAAGGGCAATTGTGAGGGCTTGAAGGCAGAGCTGGCGAAAGTGAATTGGCAAATTAGGGACAAAAACAAAAATACCTGTAAAAACTCAGCAGGTCTGACAGCATCTGCGGAGAGGAACACAGTTGATGTTTCGAGTCCAAATGACTCTTCATCAGAACTAAGGAAATAGAGAAATGATGTGAAATATAAGCTGGTAGAGGGGGGAGGGACAGGTAGAGCTGGATAGAGGGCCAGTGATAGGTGGAGACAAAGAAGAGATTGCCAAAGATATCATAGACAAAAGGACAAAGGGGTGTTGACGGTGGAGATATTATCTAAGGGATGTGCTAATGGGGACATTAAGGGAGGCAAGCAGGACAAGCTAGTGGCAGATGGCTCTAGTGGGGTTGGGGTGGGGGGAAGGGATCGAAATGGGCTAAAAGGTGGAGATAAAACAATAGATCAAAACAAATTTGAAAATAGGTGGGAAAAGAAATATATATTTTTAAATTATAAATTATTGGAAAAAGGGGGATCAGAAAGGGGGTGGGGGTGGAGGCGAGAGTTCATGATCTGAAATTGTTGAACTCAATATTAAGGCAAACAACTGCTTCAGGGAGCAGGATCTCCACAGAATAAACAAAACAACAAAAATTCTGCAAAATATGTCCATGCAGCACAATCGAGCACCTGAAAGCATACCTCATAAAAAAAAACAGACCTCAGATATCTTTCTATTTTATTTGCCCACGGAGATTTCATCCCGCCCTGGATCAAAGTTTGAGCAAAAGTGGAAAGGCCGGCTGGCCAATTCGCCAGTCCACCAACCATAAAAGTGGACTGGCTGTAAAAAAATTGCTTTCAATTGCCTCCTGAATGGGCTTAATTGCCCGCACTTCTGACTGCCTTGCGTGCCGACAGAGCAAGATATCGCGCAAATGCGCACTGACATCGGGATGCTCACCCGACATCACCTCGCGCTATTTTGCAGCCGGATGGGTCAGGTGTCTGCCCGCCTGCGGGAAGTAAAGTTCTGCCCATAAAAACAGATAGTAAGAGTTTCAGCAAAATATTTTTGAAAAGAAACGAGTTAACAAAGTGAGCATTGGCCTTATAGAAAGTGAGTCTGGAGAATCGATAACGGAAAAAAAGAAATGGGCGATGAATTGAAAAGGTATTTTGTATCAGTCTTCACTATAGATGATACAAGTAACGTCCCAGAAGCAGCTATAAATCAGGAAATGTGAGGGATAGAAGAACTCAGGAAAATTACAATCACCAGAGAAGTGGTAATGAATAAATTGTTGGAGCTGCGAGTTGACAAGCGCCTGGCTCCTGATAGACTTCATCCTAGGGTCTTAAAAGAAGTAGCTAGTGAGATAGTTGATGCATTGGGTTTTAATTTTCAACACCTCCCTAGATTTGGGGAAGGTCCCATGAGATTGGAAGATAGCTAACGTAACTCCAGTATTCAAAAAGGGAGGGAGACAGAAAGCAGAAAACTACAGGCCAGTTAGCTTAACATCTGTCCTAAGGAAAATGTTAGAAGCTATTATTAAAGAAGCTATAGCAGGGCACTTGGATAAGTTCAAGGTAATCAGGCAGAGTCAACATGGTTTTGTGAAAGGGATATCATGTTTAACCAACTTACTGATGTCCTTTGAGGAACCAGCATGTGCCATGGATAAAGGGGAACCGGTGGATGTACTGTACTTAAATTTCTAGAAGACATTTCCAGAAGGCATCAAAGTGCCACATCAATGGTTATTGCAGGAAATAAGAGCTCATGGTATATGGGGTAACATGTTGGCATGGTTAGAAGTTTGGCTGGCTGGCTAACAGGAAGCAGAGAGTACGCATAAATGGTTCTTTTACAGGTTGGCAAGATGTAACAAGTGGTGTGCCACAGGGATCAGTGCTGGGACCATAACTATTTACGACTTATATAAGTGACTTGGATCAAGGGATGGATGGGATGGTTTCCAAATTTGCTGATGACACAAAGGGTGGAATCGTCTGTGCCCAGTGTCAGGTGCGTTCAGTGGTGTGAGTGGTCAATATGGCGATATCGTGAAACCAATTTGCAATCGTCTGCTCGACACACCAATGGCAGACTGTGTTTCCCGCCATCGGACATCAGGAACCTCATTGTAATACACCAGCATATCATTATAAGGCTAGCCCTCTGGATTCATCTCTCCCCCTCCAGCCCACCCTCAACTGGATTGTTATCCACATCGGTGTGATTGCACACTAACGTGTTTCACAACATCATAGTAAAGGTATGCACTTGTTTGGCTGCACTTTGAGGGGAACTTGGAGGTGAGTGCACAGTAACGTTGCAGAGTATTCATGAGCAACGCCTGTTGGACTTCAAGTATGAGGTTTGTTGGTGGGAGCAAGAGCTGCCCTGTGGTTGAGGTGACTTTGTGGGGAGAGGAGGCTGCCCTGCGGTTGAAGGTAGTGCACAAGCACATGTGGGGGTGGTGGGCAAGGGAAGTGGCCACGCATTAGGGAAACTTTGTATAAAGTGACCATTCCACTGCAGCTGAGACAGTTCAGGTGCAGCCACATTGATATGATTGGAGTTGGACCCCTAGCTTATCTGCCCATGCAAGAAATGCAGAGGTGTCAAAGTGCCAGCAAGTGCTCCAGGGCTTTTCATCCCTTGGACACAGACTGCAAACTAATGAGCATTTTAGTAGACTGCAGAACAGTTGGATGAATGGGCATGTTGTATAATCTCCTTGCTAGTGGAGTAGTCACTGGTGGAGGCACTCACAGCCCCTTGCAATGTCATCATCCTGATTTGGACCAGTCTCCCTGATGGTTCAAGCTAACTGTGCAGCCTTGCAGTGTGGGTTAGGAGAATGCCTGTGCCTGAGCTGAGAGCACAGCATGCAGTCCAATGGGCAAAGCTGCTGCCAATCGGTCGGGTGGAGTGGGGCAGCAGTGGGTGGGGTTTCGGGCAGTCATATAGTGCACATTTCTCTAGCCATCCAATGGTGGCCAGCACTCTCTGGAATGTGTTAAGGGGCCTTCAGACTTAACCAGGACAGGTTCTTCGTACAGCCATGCTAACCCACTCGTCTCTCTCTTTCATCCTGCAGAAGGAGTACATCAGGACCATGGAGCCTGGTGTGCTAGCCATATGCCTTGTGGCGTACAGAGAGCAAAGACGACGGAGAAGGGAACAGCGGAGGTGCCTGGGTGCACAGAGGGAGGAGCAGCACCCTCTGGAAGAAGGGGCAGCTGGGGCTCCTGCACATGCCACTGAAGAGCCACAGTGAGACGTCACTGGTCGGCGGCTAGCAACACCGAGGGTCTATAGATGTGGCCTTTCATACCTGCAGATGACTGAGAACCAGTGTCACCAAAGACTGCGTATGTCTAGGGGACTGATTGGTCACATCTGGCAGCTACTGTAGGATTTGGCGCCACGGGGACATGGACGGCATCCAGTGACCGTGAAAGTGACGGCAGAGCTCAATTTCTGTGCCAGTAGTGCCTTTCAGGGCTCCACAGGTGACCTCTGTGGCTATCACAAGCCTGCAGCCCCAAATGCATCCATGAGGTCACTGATGCCAGCTTTCCGAGGGCACACAGCTTCATGAATTTTGCCCGGGACCAGGAGAGCGGGATGCAAGAGCGATTGGATTTGCCCAGATGTTGGGTTTCCCAGGTGCAGGGTGCCATCAACTGCACTCACATGGCGCTCAGATTTCCATTGCACAAGGTCAACCACAAGGGATTCCATGCACTGAATGTGCAGGTGGTGTGTAACCACCACAAACACAACAAAAATAAAAATACCTGGAAAAACTCAGCAGGTCTGGCAGCATCTGCAGAGAGGAACACAGTTAACGTTTCGAGTCTATATGACTCTTCAACAGAACTAAGTAAAAATAGAAAAGAGGTGAAATATAAGCTGGTTTAAGGGTGGGGGTGGGGGGGTAGAGCTGGATAGAGGGCCAGTGATAGGTGGAGACAGCTAAAAGATGTCATAGACCACAAACACATCCTGAAGGTCTGTGCACGGTTTCCAGGGAGTGCCCACAACCCCTGCATTCTCAGTCAGTCACAGACCCCTGGCATCTTTCAGGGGGTCCACAGGCTGCAGGGTTGGTTCCGGGGGGTACAAGGGCTACCCGCAGAGCCGTGGCTGATGACCCCTGTGAGGTGGCTTCACACTGCAGCAGAGCGAAGGTATAACGAGGCTCATGCCGAAACTCGCAACTTGGTGGGATTCTGAAAATGAGGTTCTGGTGCCTGGACTGGTCTTGTGGAGTCCTGCAATATAGTCTGCAGAGGGTGTCACACGTCATTGTCCTCGATGTTTCAGTTATACAGAGCACTATTGGGACTACATCTGCAGTACTGGGTACAGTATTGGTCACCTTATTTAAGGAAAGATGTAAATGTGTTGGAAGCAGTTCAGAGAAGGTTTACCAGACTAGTTTACCTAGAATTAGCGGGTTGTCTTATGAGGAAAGGTTGGACAGGTTAGGCTTGTATCCAATGGAGTTTAGAAGAGTAAGAGATGACTTGATTGAAATCTTTAAGATCCTGACAGGTCTTGACAGGGTGGATGTGGAAAGGATGTTTCATCTTGTGGGAGAATCTAGAACTGGGGTCATTGTTTAAAAATAGGTGGTCACTCATTTAAAATGGAGATAAGGTAAAATTTCCTCTCTCAGAGGGTCGTGAGTCTTTGGAACTCTCTTCCATGAAAATGAGGTGGATAGATTCTTGATAAGCAAGGGGGCGATAGGTTATCGGGAGTAGGTGGGATGCAGATTTCAGGTTACTATCAGATCAGCCATGATCTTATTAAATGGCAGAGCAGGCTCAAGGGGCCGAATGGCCTACTCCTGCTCCTTGTTCATATGTTTGTATGGAAAGTATTCATTTAACACCTCAGCCATGCCCCTGCCTCCACATGTAAATCCCCTCTTTGGCCCCTAATCAGCTCTAGTTGGGAATTTGTTCAACTATATTGATTAGTAAAATCTGGCAAATAATACATCAATTATAAGACCAAAATAGAAGATTTCTCAATTTAAGTACAATTATTCCTTCTTGGGTTACAGACAAGGCCAACATTTATTGCCCTTCCCCACTTGCCTTTGACAAGTTGGTGATGAGCTGCCTTCCTGAATCTTTGCAATCCATATGGTGAAGGTACACCCACAGTGCTGCTGGGCAGGATCTTCCAAGATTTTGACTTAGTGATGGTGAAGTAAGGGTGGTGATTATGTCCAAGTCAGGATGGTGTGTAACTTGGAGGGGAATTTAGATGTAGGGTTTCTATGTGCCTGCTGCCTTTGTGCTTGTAGGTGGTAGAGGTCATGGATTGGGCAGGAGCTGTTGAGGAGGCATTGGTGAGATGCTATAGATGATCAATGGTACACACTGTAGCCATTGTGCAATGGTTGTGGAAGGAGTGAATGTTTAAGTTAGTAATGCCATTGAATGTCAAGGGAAGGTGTTTAAACTCTCTCTTGTTGGGGGATGGTCATTTCTTGCCACTTGTGTGGCACAAATGGTACTTGCCATTTATTAGCCCAAGCCAAGATGCTGTCCTAGTCTTTTTACATATAGACATGGACATGGACTGCTTAAGATTCTGAGGAATTTCAAATGGTGCTGGGCACTATAATCATCAATGAACATCCCCACTTCTCACTTTGTGATGAAGGGAAGGTCATTGATGAAGGAGTTGAAGATGGTTGTCCTAGGACTCTACCTTCAGAAACTCCTGTGTCAGTGTCATGGGGTGGATATGATTGGCCTCCAACAACCACAGCCATCTTTCTTTGTCCTAGGCATTATTCTAGATTGTGCCAGTTTTCCACCCTGATTCCCATTAACTTCAGCTTTATTGGGGCTCCAAGGTGTCACACTTGATCAAAATGCTGCCTTGATGTCGGGGCAATCACTCTCATGTTCCCTCTAGATTCAGCTCTTTTGTCCATTTTAGACCAAGGCTAAAAAGAGGTCTGGAACCAAGAAATCCTGGCCCAAACTGAGCTTCGGTGAGCAGGTTAATGGTGATAAAGTGCCAGATAATGGCATTGTCGACAACACCTTTCATCACTCTGCTGATGATTGAGAGTAGGCTGATGGAGCAGTAATTGGTCAGATTGGATTTGTCTTGCTTTGTATCGACAGGACTATTCTGGGCAATTTTCCACTTTTACAAAAACAGAAAATGCTTGAAATTCAAAGAAGGTCTGAACATCTGTGGAGAGAGAAAATCAGAGTTAATAAGCACACTTTTAGCTGTGCAAGCGGATGGGTTTTGAGTGGTTAAAATCTAGGCTAACACTTCAGGTCAATGACCTTTCATCAGAGCTAGGTGTATTTAATGTAACAGTTTTTAATAAAGGCAGGGAAAGGGGCTAATAGAAGCAAGAACGAAAGGGAAGGTCTGTGATAGGGAGCAAAGCAGGAGAGATTAAATGACGGGGCAAGACAAAAAGAGATGGTAATTGGTGTTATGACCCATCCCTAGGTGAGGTTCTCCAATGTTGTTGATCCAGGTGAGACCCCTCAATTTGTCACCGTCTGGCTGGGACACCCTCAAATTGTTATACCTTGGGAGAGGAGGGATAAACTGGCTCCATGCCTTTATTCAGCACCACCCCCCCGCTCCCCCCAGCCCCACTCTGTCGGTTGTAACAAGATTTAACCTAACAACGATCCCTTTCGCAGATACCTTTTTCCCAGACCCAATCATTCTGGTTTTGAAGGACCCAATTTGATCAGGTTTTCTTGAGTTAAAGGTAAGAGTAAGTTCATGATCATGACATTGGATAAGCGAAAAAAACAAACGATATGTCCAGCAGAAGTGTAAATATGAAAAATGGAATCATGACCAACTGCTATCCAAAAAGAAATGGTGTAAGAGGTTACTGTTGTGTCAAACACAAACTCACCAATCACTCACATCGAACTGGCAACCGATATTGTGAAATCGTTATTCAACAATTAGCGTAGTATAGACGCGTTGCTGGAAGAGCTCTTACTAGTACATCCAACCACTGTGTCACATGGCAAATTACATCATATCCTGCCTGATAATGTATACAGATTATGGACATACGCACATTAAGACATACTATAACATCTATGATCTGAAAGTGTTGAACTCAAGGTTGAGTTTAGAAGGCAGCAGAGTGCCGAGTTGAAAATTAAGCTGCTCTTCCTCAAGCTTATGTTGAGCTTCACTGCCACTTTATTTTGTAAACACCAGTTTGGAACTGCTTGGCTCAAGGTGCGGCTCATTCTGGAGCACAAATCTTCAGCAATACAGCCGGGACGTTGTCAGGGCCTGAAGTCTTTGCTGTATCCAGTGCTCTCAGCCATTTCTTGATGGCACGGGGAGTGAATCAAATTGTCTGAAAACTGGAATCTGTGGGCCTCAAGAGGGGGCTGAGAATGAACATCCATTCAGCAGTTCTGGCTGATGATTGCTCAGAATGTTTCAGCCCTGTCTTTTGCACTCAAGTGCTGAGTGGTGTCATTTTTTAGTATGAGAATGTTCATGAAACCTCCTCCTCCGACTAGTTGTTTAACCACCATTCATGGATGTGGCCGGACTGCAGATCTTTGTTCTGGTGTGTTGGTTGTGGGATTGTTTAGCTCCGTATATAGCATGCTACTTCTGTTGTTCAGTCACAAGTCACCCGATCCAGAAAGGATACATTTTATGTTGCTGAAGGAAGCTAAAACGGTAATAGCTTAAGCTCTGACCACAATCTTTGATCCTCCTTGAATATTGAAGCAGTGCCAGAGGACTGGTGGTATGAAAAAATTATTCAAAAAATGACATTGGGATAAGCCTCGCAATTACAGGCCAATCAGTTTAATATCAGTGAGAAAACTACTAGAGACCATTGTCAAGAACAAAATTAATTCTCACTTGGAGAAGGAAATTTTAATAAGAGACAGCCAGCACCAATTTGTTAAAGGCAAATCATGCCTGACTAACCCGAATAACCCGAATAATGAAGTAAGAGAGAGAGTGTTGATGAAAGTAGTGCAGTAGATGTTGTAAAAATGGACTTTCAAAAGGCATTTGGTAAAGGCATCTCATATCAGATTTCTTTGGAAAATAGAAGCATATGGCATTAAAAAGATAGTAATAACCTGGGTATGAAATTGTCTAAGTGATAGGAGGCAGAGAGTATTTAAGAGGCAGTGAATTAATGCTGCTCACTCTGTAGTGAAGAGTGCAGGCGGTTCCCCCAGGATCAGTACTAGGCCCATTGCTTTTCTTAGTCTACATAATTGATGTGGGTTTAGGCATAGGGAATGCAGTTTCAAAGTCTGCAGTAATACAAAATTGCCAATGTAGTAAACAGTGAACAGGATAGTAGTTGACTTCAGCAGGATAAAGACAGATTGATGAAATTGGCAGACACATGGCAGATGTGATTTAATGTGGATAAGTGTGAAATGATGCACTTTGGGAGAAACAACAAGAAGAGACAGTAAAACTAAATAGTACTATTTTGAGATGTGTAAGAGCTGAGGAACCTGATGGTGCACATTCACAAATCCTGAAGGTAGTTGGGCAAGTTATTAAGGTAAACTGCAAAAAAATATGTGACACTTGGGGCTTTGTAAGGAGGGAAATTGAATACAAAAGCAAGGAAGTCATGTTAAATCTTTACAGATCACCAGATAGGCCTCAGTCACAGGGTAGTGTACAATTCTGGGCATCATATTTTTAGGAAGGGTTTCAATGGCTTGGAGAAGGTACAGAAAGGCTCACCAGGATGATCCCAGTTATGAGAGACTTCAGTTATGTGGAGAGATTGGAGGAACTGGGATTGTCCTCCTTAAAGCAGAGATGGTTAAGGGAAGAGTTTAGGTTTACAAAATTAAGAAGGGCTTTGAAAAAGCAAGTAGGAAGAAACCTTTTCCTCTGCCAAATGGATCAGTAACCGAGATCATAGATTAAAGTAATTGTTAATAAGTGCTAGAAGGGAAATGAGAAGGAATTTCTTCACACAGTGGGTTGTCATGATTGGAACACATGACTCAAAAGGGTGGTAGAATCAGATTCTATATGAGCATTCAAAAAGCAATTGTACTTGACAAGGGCTAATTTGCAGGGTTACGGTGTATATTGGACAGCTCTCTCAAAGAGCCAGTATGGGTGTGGCAGGGCGAATGGCCTCCTCGTGTGCTGTAATATAATCTGATTCTATGAATTAGCATCCATGTGCTCCTGTGAGTAACTTGAGCAGAGTGACACTTTGGGCTTGATTTACAAAATGAGGTTCAGTACCTGACTCTCAGATCATTTCTGGGACCCGACCCCTTGCCATGTCTGTGTTGCAAATATGTAAAGGCCCTGAATTGGCCAGAGTTGAGCTTAGCCCTCAATTAATGGTTTCTGGTGCTGTCTTGAAGCAGGAACTGGATCTGGTGTGCAGTGCCCAAAGGCAGGGCAATGCTTGTCATTATCTTGCAAAAAAAGAGCAGGCAGGAGGGTAGAGGACCAGCAGCCTCAAGGTAAATACAAGTGGCCAAACAATCAATTATAAGGTACTTAATCCACTTTGTTTGAGTTACCTTTTTTTCCAATACTTTAATACAGCAGCACATCAGTTTATGGTTCCCCACATTGTTCCTGACACATGTGCACTAAAGTGTACCAGTCCTTTCACTTTTCACGACCTCCATTTTGAGAATCTTCTTCCAGTCCTCTCCAGCCTGTTAACAAGTTTTTCAAGGTGTTTAGCAAGCAGTTGACTGGAGATGAGCAGATTGCCAGCTCCTCCACACCAGCCCTCGCTGTGAAAATTGCAGCACGTTCTGGAGGTGTCAGAGGAGACTGACACGCCATTGGAAGCATTATTTGCAAAGTGCACCTAAACCTAACATCACCCCCACAGGTGTTTGATATTCAAACCCGTATTCTTCAGGTACACCTGTTGCTGTTACTGGCATCTGTTTTTGCATTCCTAATTATCCTCAGAGAGGGATATGCTGGTCCATGAAGTTATAGATTGCGGTAGAATATAATTCTGTTGCTGTTCATGGTCCACAGCACTTCATGGACCCCAGATCTGAGTTGCTGGGTCTGTTTTGAACCTATCCCTTTGATTACTTTGGTAGTGCCACACAACATGAAGGAGGGTGTCCTCAATGTGATTATTATACATGTCACTACTTAGACCACATAGAATCATAGAATGATACAGCACAGCAGGAGGCCATTCAACCTTTTGTGTCTGTCCCAGCTCTTTGCAAGATCAATACAATTAGACCCACTTCCCTGCTCTTTCCTCATAGCCTTCCCCTTCATGTAGTTATCCAATTACAATGGGTTCCGATAGAACAAGTAGGGAGAAACTGTTTCCTCCTTTTAAAATTATGATTGAATCTTCTTCTACCACCCTTCAGGCAATGCGCCCTGTATCGTAACATACTTTCCCTCATGTCACCTCTGGTTTTTTTGCCAATTACCTTAAATCTGTGTCCACTGCTTACCAATCCTTCTGCCACAGGAAACAGTTTCTCCTTATTTACTCTTATCAAAATCCTTCAAGATTTTGTATTTCTTTTTATATGTTTCTTCCCTTTATCTTCTCTGCTCTCACATGAACAACCTGTTTCACTGTTCTCTCCACACAACTGAAGTCTCTCATCCCTGAGACAGCTCTAGCAAATTTCCTCTGTGCTCCAGATCAGATTGGTGCCAACAGCATGGGGTTTGATCCCTGTTCCAGCTCGGGTAGATTCAGAACCCTCCTCCTTTTTCCTACGTGTGGTGGAGGCCATGGCGTTGTGGGTTGGACCTGCTTTTGGACAGAGAACTGAAGAAGAAAATGACTAATCTGCCCATTTGACCGGACTGTATGTCCTCATAAATCCTGTAACTATTCTTCTCATTGGTAACTATTGGCGGAATTTTCCATACCCGCCCACCATCGCGATCTTCCGGTCCCACCGTAAGTCAATGGGCTTCTGGCTGGGGCGCCACCTCACCCATGGCGGGTCCCACCTTCAACGCGGCCGGTAAATCCCAGCCTATGCCTCTGAGTTTTGTGTCACTGGCAAACTTTGAAATGATGCCTTTCATATTCAAGCCCCCAGGTCACTCATATATCTCATAAAGATTTTTACTTTTCTTTATTTGGCTCTTTGTGTGTCTCAATTTGCTCTTGTTAAAGCAACTGGATAACAGGGTGGTGCTCCAAGTTCCATCGGGACCTCTAATTGGTCCATACAGTCTGCCAAATATGAAATGCTTCAGCTACCATGACTTAAGGCAGGGTCAATGTACTTCAGTACTCAGGCTGAAATTTCTTGAGATTTCATATTGCAAAATATCATACAGCCTTGAAGAGGGAAGAGCAGAATGGGTGACAGAAACAGTTTCTGACTGGGCTGTGCCTCTTTTTGCACTTACAAAATTCACAGTGGAAATCACTGGGAAAATGGGGGGAAAACTCTTTGGTGGTTGAAGTCATATCAAGCGCAAAGGAAGATGGGTGTGGTTGCTGGAGGGCAATCATTTCAGTCTCAGGACATGGCTATAAGAACTCCTCAGGGGAGTGTCCTAGGCCCAACCAGTAGCTCCTTCGTCAGTGACATTTTCTCCAAACTAAGTCAGAAGTGGGGGATGTTCACTGATGATTGCACAATGTTCAATACCGTTCGCAACTCCCCTGATGTTGAAGCAGTGCGTGTCCATATGCAGCAAGATGGAGGATAGAATTGTCCCAGGTTTGCACTAAGTGTGGTAGCGGGCAGGTAAAACTGCATCTTAACAGTTGGCCGCAATGGCAGCTTCTCATGCCGTATCATCCCAAATCTGCCACATTAATTATGCATTGCCGGAAAACACGCCGCTTCAGTGGCGGACAGGCTCTCTTTGCCTTGCACGCCATCATCTCGCCGCTTCATCACACTGGGCACCATATTTAAAGTGCAGCCGCACGTACACCTCTCAGTCTTTCCAGGCCAAGACTGCTGCACAGAGGACATGCTCCTGAAAGGCAAAAGGACTGCAGCCCCAGGCTCAATGATGCATCCCTCAAGTGCCACTTGGGTGCCCTGGAGGTCCACCAAGATGTCCCCTATACCCGCTCTGGCCACAGGATGGGCAGCAACATCACCAATTTGGCTTTGGAGGCAGTGGCACCGGTGGTCTGGAATGCAACGAGACTTGGGAGTCCTAGTCCAGGATTCTCTTAAGGTTAACTTGCAGGTTGAGTTGGTAGTTAGGAAGGCAAATGCAATGTTGGCATTTATTTCGAGAGGACTAGAATATAAAAGCAGGGATGTGCTGCTGAGGTTTTATAAGGCTTTGGTCAGACCACATTTAGAATATTGTGAGCAATTTTGGGCCCCATATCTCAGGAAGGATGTGGTGGCCCTGGAGAGGGTCCAGAGGAGGTTCACAAGAATGATCCCAGGAATGAAAGGCTTAACATATGAAGAACGTTTGAGAACTCCGGGTCTATACTCGATGGAGTTTAGAAGGATGAGGGGGGATCTGATTGAAACTTACAGAACACTGAAAGGTCTGGATAGAGTAGACGTAGGGAAGATGTTTCCAATATTAGGAGAGACTAGGACCCGAGGGCACAGCCTCAGAGTAAAGGGAAGACCTATTAGAACAGAGATGAGGAGAAACTTCTTTAGCCAGAGAGTGGTGAATCTATGAAATTCATTGCCACAGAAGGCTGTGGAGGCCAGGTCTTGAGTGTATTTAAGACCGAGAGAGATAGGTTCTTGATTGGTAAGGAGATCAAAGGTTACAGGGGGAAGGCAGGAGAATGGGGTTGAGAAACCTATCAACCATGATCGAATGGCGGAGCAGACTCGATGGGCTGAATGGCCTAATTTCTGCTCCTATGTCTAATGGTCTTATGGTCAGTGCCAAGCCCTGCAGCCGCTCACTAGCGCAAGAGGATGAATGATCTTCTTCGCTCCGCCAGGGTAAGTCACTCCTGTCATTACTCTCAACTCACACACACTCAAATCCATCACACTTCCACAGGGCCCTCACTCACTGCCGGTGTTCAAGGGATATTACCATTCACTATTTCCCACACGCCTTCTTTATCCTCATCCCGTTCATGGCACCACTCACCACCCACACAGGCCAGGCATACTTATCATCTGGAAAAACTCAGCAGGTCTGGCAGCATCAGCGGAGAAGAAAAGAGTTGACATTTCGAGTCCTTGTGACCCTTCGACAGAACTTGAGTTCGAGTCCAAGAAAGAGTTGAAATATAAGCTGGTTTAAGTTGTGTGTGTGGAGGGCGGAGAGATAGAGAGAGAGAGAGGTGGAGTGGTTGTAGGGACAAACAAGCAGTGATAGAAGCAGATCATCAAAAGATGTCAACAACAATAGTACAAAAGAACACATAGGTGTTAAAGTTAAAGTTGGTGATATTATCTAAACGAATGTGCTAATTAAGAATGGATGGTAGGGCACTCAAGGTATAGCTCTAGTGGGGGTGGGGAGAGCATAAAAGATGTAAAAAAAAAATAAATAATTTTTTTTTTCCTTTTTCTCTTTTTATAATGGAAATAGGTGGGAAAAGGAAAATCTATATAATTTATTGGAAAAAAAAAGAAAAGGAAGGGGGAAACAGAAAGGGGGTGGGGATGGGGGAGGGAGCTCACAACCTAAAGTTGTTGAATTCAATATTCAATCCGGATGGCTGTAAAGTGCCTAGTCGGAAGATGAGGTGTTGTTCCTCCAGTTTGCGTTGGGCTTCACTGGAACAATGCAGCAAGCCAAGGACAGACATGTGGGCAAGAGAGCAGGGTGGAGTGTTAAAATGGCAAGCGACAGGGAGGTTTGGGTCATTCTTGCGGAGAGACCGCAGGTGTTCTGCAAAGTCGTCGCCCAGTTTACGTTTGGTCTCTCCAATGTAGAGGAGACCACATTGGGAGCAACGAATGCAGTAGACTAAGTTGGGGGAAATGCAAGTGAAATGCTGCTTCACTTGAAAGGAGTGTTTGGGTCCTTGGACGGGGAGGAGAGAGGAAGTGAAGGGGCAGGTATTGCATCTTTTGCGTGGGCATGGGGTGGTGCCATAGGAGGGGGTTGAGGAGTAGGGGGTGATGGAGGAGTGGACCAGGGTGTCCCGGAGGGAGCGATCCCTACGGAATGCCGATGGGGGGGTGAAGGGAAGATGTGTTTGGTGGTGGCATCATGCTGGAGTTGGCGGAAATGGCGGAGGATGATCCTTTGAATGCGGAGGCTGGTGGGGTGATAAGTGAGGACAAGGGGGACCCTATCATGTTTCTGGGAGGGAGGAGAAGGCGTGAGGGCGGATGCGCGGGAGATGGACCGGACACGGTTGAGAGCCCTGTCAACGACCGTGGGTGGAAAACCTCGGTTAAGGAAGAAGGAGGACATGTCAGAGGAACTGTTTTTGAAGGTAGCATCATCGGAACAGATGCGATGGAGGCGAAGGAACTGAGAGAATGGGATGGAGTCCTTACAGGAAGCGGGGTGTGAGGAGCTGTAGTCGAGATAGCTGTGGGAGTCGGTGGGTTTGTAATGGATATTGGTGGACAGTCTATCACCAGAGATTGAGACAGAGAGGTCAAGGAAAGGAAGGGAAGTGTCAGAGATGGACCACGTGAAAATGATGGAGGGCTGGAGATTGGAAGCAAAATTGATAAATTTTTCCAAGTCCCGACGAGAGCATGAAGCGGCACCGAAGTAATCATCGATGTACCGGAGAAAGAGTTGTGGAAGGGGGCCGGAGTAGGACTGGAACAAGGAATATTCCACATACCCCATAAAGAGACAGGCATAGCTGGGGCCCATGCAGGTACCCATAGCCACACCTTTTATTTGGAGGAAGTGAGAGGAGTTGAAGGAGAAATTGTTCAGCGTGAGAACAAGTTCAGCCAGACGGAGGAGAGTAGTGGTGGATGGGGATTGTTCGGGCCTCTGTTCGAGGAAGAAGCTAAGGGCCCTCAAACCATCCTGGTGGGGGATGGAGGTGTAGAGGGATTGGACGTCCATGGTGAAGAGGAAGCGGTTGGGGCCAAGGAACTGGAAATTGTTGATGTGACGTAAGGTGTCAGAGGAATCACGGATGTAGGTGGGAAGGGACTGGACAAGGGGAGAGAGAAGGGAGTCAAGATAACGAAAAATGAGTTCTGTGGGGCAGGAGCAAGCTGAGATGATCGGTCTACTGGGACAGTTCTGTTTGTGGATTTTGGGTAGGAGATAGAAGCGGGCCATCCGAGGTTGGGCGACTATCAGGTTGGAAGCTGTGGGAGGGAGATCCCCAGAGGAGATGAGGTCAGTGACAGTCCTGGAAACAATGGCTTGATGTTCAGTGGTGGGGTCATGGTCCAGGGAGAGGTAGGAGGAAGTGTCTGCGAGTTGACACTCAGCCTCCGCGAGGTAGAGGTCAGTGCGCCAGACAACAACAGCACCACCCTTGTCAGCGGGTTTGATGACAATGTCAGGGTTGGACCTGAGAGAATGGAGTGCAGTAAGTTCAGAGAGAGACAGGTTAGAATGGGTGAGAGGAGCAGAGAAATTGAGACAACTAATGCCGCGCCGACAGTTCTCAATGAAAAGATCAAGAGAAGGTAAGAATCCAGAGGGAGGGGTCCAGGTGGAGGGAGAATATTGGAGATGGGTAAAAGGATCCGTTGAACTGGGAGAGGACTCCTGCCCAAAGAAGTGAGCCCGGAGATGAAGACGGCGGAAGAAGAGTTCAGCATCATGCCGAGCCCGAAATTCATTGAGGTGAGGGCGTAAGGGTATGAAACTAGGTCCTTTGCTGAGCACTGAACGTTCAGCATCGGAGAGGGGAAGGTCAGGGGGTATAGTGAATACACGGCCGGGGTTGGGATTGGAAGATGGGGTGGGGACAGAGGGACAGGCAGGGGTGGAGGGTCCTAGATGGGTGTTGGTGTCGATGAGTTGTTGGAGCTTGCGTTCCTTAGCACTTGAGAGAAAGAGAAAAAGTTTCTTGTTGAGGCGTCGGATGAGCCGAAGGATAAAATGAAACTGGGGGCACGCGCAGCTTTGAAAAAGGGTACGGCGGTGCTGCTGGAGGGAGAGGTCGAGTGTGTTCATATGGCGGCGCATGGCACTGAGTGTGGATCTCAGAATGTGATGGGAACAGCAATCCGAGAAACGTGTTATGTCCCGGAGATACCTGTAATCCTGGGTGGGTTCGAAACATGAGGGGTGGAATTTCAGTTGAAATCCACATGGGGTAAGTCGGAGATGGAGACAGTCACTGAGAAAGGAGATATGGCTGTGAAAGCGGGTTTTAGTAAACACCTTGTCAAACACCAGGAGGGAAATGGAAAGCAAGGAAGGTGAGCAAGACAACAGAGAGATACGGAAATCTTGTCGCAGAGAGGAACAGAACTTCTTCAAGGAGGTAGGCATTCCTTGAAGAGCAGTGGCAGTCAATTATACACAGAGATAAAAACAAAAAAACTGCGGATGCTGGAAATCCAAAACAAAAACAAAAACAGAATTACCTGGAAAAACTCAGCAGGTCTGGCAGCATCGGCGGAGAAGAAAAGAGTTGACGTTTCGAGTCCTCATGACCCTTCGACAGAACTTGAGTTCGACTCCAAGAAAGAGTTGAAATATAAGCTGGTTTAAGCTGTGTGGTGGCGGGGAGAGAGAGAGAGAGAGAAGTGGAGGGGGTTGGTGTGGTTGTATGGACAAACAAGCAGTGATAGAAGCAGATCATCAAAAGATGTCAACAACAATAGTACAAAAGAACACATAGGTATTAAAGTTAAAGTTGGTGATATTATCTAAACGAATGTGCTAATTAAGAATGGATGGTAGGGCACTCAAGGTATAGCTCTAGTGGGGGTGGGGAGAGCATAAAAGATGTTTTTTATAATGGAAATAGGTGGGAAAAGGAAAATCTATATAATTTATTGGGAAAAAAAAGAAAAGGAAGGGGGAAACAGAAAAGGGGTGGGGATGGGGGAGGGAGCTCACGACCTAAAGTTGTTGAATTCAATATTCAGTCCGGATGGCTGTAAAGTGCCTAGTCGGAAGATGAGGTGTTGTTCCTCCAGTTTACGTTGGGCTTCACTGGAACAATGCAGCAAGCCAAGGACAGACATGTGGGCAAGAGAGCAGGGTGGAGTGTTAAAATGACAAGCGACAGGGAGGTTTGGGTCATTCTTGCGGACAGACCGCAGGTGTTTTGCAAAGCGGTCACCCAGTTTACGTTTGGTCTCTCCAATGTAGAGGAGACCACATTGGGAGCAACGAAAGCAGTAGACTAAGTTGGGGGAAATGCAAGTGAAACGCAGCTTCACTTGAAAGGAGTGTTTGGCCCCCTTCCACAACTCTTTCTCCGGTACATCGATGATTGCTTCGGTGCCGCTTCATGCTCTCGTCGGAACTTGGAAAAATTTATTAATTTTGCTTCCAATCTCCACCCCTCCATCATTTTCACGTGGTCCATCTCTGACACTTCCCTTCCCTTCCTTGACCTCTCTGTCTCAATCTCTGGTGATAGACTGTCCACCAATATCCATTAAAAACCCACTGACTCTCACAGCTATCTCGACTACAGCTCCTCACACCCCGCTTCCTGTAAGGACTCCATCCCATTCTCTCAGTTCCTTCGCCTCCGTCGCATCTGTTCCGATGATGCTACCTTCAAAAACAGTTCCTCTGACATGTCCTCCTTCTTCCTTAACCGAGGTTTTCCACCCACGGTCGTTGACAGGGCCCTCAACCGTGTCCGGCCCATCTCCCGCGCATCCGCCCTCACGCCTTCTCCTCCCTCCCAGAAACATGATAGGGTCCCCCTTGTCCTCACTTATCACCCCACCAGCCTCCGCATTCAAAGGATCATCCTCCGCCATTTCCGCCAAATCCAGCATGATGCCACCCCCAAACACATCTTCCCTTCACCCCCCCATCGGCATTCCGTAGGGACCGCTCCCTCCGGGACACCCTGGTCCACTCCTCCATCACCCCCTACTCCTCAACCCCCTCCTATGGCACCACCCCATGCCCACGCAAAAGATGCAATACCTGCCCCTTCACTTCCTCTCTCCTCACCGTCCAAGGACCCAAACACTCCTTTCAAGTGAAGCAGCATTTCACTTACATTTCCCCCAACTTAGTCTACTGCATTCATTGCTCCCAATGTGGTCTCCTCTACATTGGAGAGACCAAACGTAAACTGGGCGACCACTTTGCATAATACCTGCGGTCTCTCCGCAAGAATGACCCAAACCTCCCTGTCGCTTGCCATTTTAACACTCCACCCTGCTCTCTTGCCCACATGTCTGTCCTTGGCTTGCTGCATTGTTCCAGTGAAGCCCAACACAAACTGGAGGAACAACACCTCATCTTCCGACTAGGCACTTTACAGCCATCCGGACTGAATATTGAATTCAACAACTTTAGGTTGTGAGCTCCCTCCCCCATCCCCACCCCCTTTCTGTTTCCCCCTTCCTTTTCTTTTTTTTTCCAATAAATTATATAGATTTTCCTTTTCCCACCTATTTCCATTATAAAAAGAGAAAAAGAAAAAAAAAAATTATTTATTTATTTTTATTTTTTTTTACATCTTTTATGCTCTCCCCACCCCCACTAGAGCTATACCTTGAGTGCCCTACCATCCATTCTTAATTAGCACTTTCGTTTAGATAATATCACCAACTTTAATTTAACACCTATGTGTTCTTTTGTACTATTGTTGTTGACATCTTTTGATGATCTGCTTCTATCACTGCTTGTTTGTCCATACAACCACTCCACCTCTCTCTCTCTCTCTCTCTCTCTCCACCCCCAATACACACACCTTAAACCAGCTTATATTTCAACTCTTTCTTGGACTCGAACTCAAGTTCTGTCGAAGGGTCATGAGGACTCGAAACGTCAACTCTTTTCTTCTCCGCCGATGCTGCCAGACCTGCTGAGTTTTTCCAGGTAATTCTGTTTTTGTTTTTGTTTTGGATTTCCAGCATCCGCAGTTTTTTTGTTTTTATCCTTATCATCTGGCCTGGCAGACATTCTGCTTACAATCTCTCCATCTCTACTCCTGCAGGACAAGCTGGCACATAACAAGAGGGAAAAGTCACAAATTGATGGAGGAATGCCTGAAATCAAGGTCCTCACGGACTTCGAAAACAGAGTAATCCAGCTTGCTGGCAAGGATCTTCCGTTCCTGTGCTGGTGGTGAGGTAGCATCGAGATCACAATCTGGTGAGCACTTTCTGATCCACAGCAGGCAGCGGTAGGGACTCCCCAGGTCACCGGCACCCGGAGGACTGTTAGAGGCCAGTAATCTGCTGAGTCAGAGTCAAATGACGAGCGTTTGGACTGGGTCATGTCACAGTTGCTGGTGCTGCAAAGGCAAGACCGGGAACATCAGGAAGGGATGTCTACTGCACTCCTCAGATTGCAAGACATGATGGAGGAAACCATTCGCCTTCAGTCTGAGGTGATAGCACTGGCATGCCAATGCATCGAGGTCAACACTGGTAGGATGGCGGCTGCCATGCAGACCTTGGTCGAGGACATTGCTTCTGCACTGTGCTGGCTGAACTCCATTGCCAACGCCATGGGTAGCCCCCAACAGCATGTACACGAGAATGGTGCAGGGCGGCTCGATCTCACTCGAGCAACCCCTTCTCCTCAAGGAGTCAGCCATTAGGCACCAATAGGGAAGAGGATCAGCAGATGCATATCCTGGGGCCATCCATCCAGGTGACTCTGGGAGTGTCCGGCCCATCCAAATCCCCTCTTCCTGTGACCTCAGCAGCTCCACAGGCTGAAGGAGGTGCCACTGCCATGCAGCAGGATCCCAAAAGTAGGCTGGGACCCTCCAGGTCTTGGCCCTCCAGAGGACATCCACCAAGGTCATCACAGGCAGGGTGTAGCAGTCAGCAGGCTGCCTCCACCTCCGCTGTGAATATCCGGGGAGCATCAAGATGTAGTGGCAGGGTTAGGAAGTTTCAGAAGAATTAGTTACACAGCCTGGGCATGGGTGTTATTAATCACTTGTATATACCATTCACTGTTGTAAATAAACTCTCAAGAATGTCTCCACGCCTATGGCTCCTTGTTCTGATGAGCAGTGTCCGTGTCACTCAGATGTGAAACCTTCCTGTACAAGATAAAGGCAGGTGTCTCAGTCCAGAGCCTCTTCTCTGTGCTCTGTGCAGCCTTCAGACCACAGTGATGGTCCAGCCTCACACTCACTGGACACATTACTGATGCCTGCACCTTGACGGTGCTGGTCATTGCTGCCAGAATGTAGTGGGCAGGCACCACAGAGTTCTCTCATTCTCTCTGTGTACTCTCAGCACCTTTAAGGTGGAACTGGCCCCTTCTCTTCAGTATCCATGACCAGTGGCATTGTTCTCCTGAAGGGGTCAGGTGGTGAAGGCGGACAAAGGATCAGGTGTTTTTAAAGTTTCATGGTTGTGTCTCCATGATATGACCCTGATCATGGAGCGCAAGCAAGTTAACCCTGGCCAGCCAGGAGTCAGACATTCATAGAGGTTTTGTGAAGATCTATGGACTGTCCTCACTGCATGTTGTCATCATTGAGCGATTATTATCATGTGTCTACATGACTGGAGCATTATCACAGAAGTATATGCACTGCCATAAGCCAGACTTGGAGTAAAACGTTCACAGATGCCATGTGAGGATCTTATGGTGTCTCCCACTGCATGTCATCATCATTCTCCCCAAATCTAGCACCTATGAGGGCCTCCCGGTGTGCCTGCCTTGTCTGGCCAGTGCGAGGGCCTCATCATCATCATTGTCACCTTGAGAACCTTCTCACCCTCACCACCGCTGACATCCTCTTCATTGAAGGAGACTTCCAACTCCTCAGCCAGTTGCAGCGCCAGGTTGTAAAGGGCGCAGCAGACGACAATGATGTGTGACACCCTCTGTGGACCGGCCCAGGTACCAGAGCCTCATTTTCAGCATTCCGATGGTTTGCTCCACCAAGTTGCGAGTTGCAGCATGTTATATTTTTGTTATAACGTCGCTGTGCTGCAGTTTGAGGCAGCTGCACGGGTGTCATCAGCCACAGCCTCTATGGCTAGTCCTGGTCCCCAAAGAGCCAACCCTGCAGCTTCTGGACCCTGAAAGATGTTAGGGATCTGTCACCAACTGAGAATGTAGGTGTTGTGCACACTCCCTGGAAACTGTGCAGACCTGCACAGTTTCTGCTCTTCAACTGCAAATTCAGTGAATGGCAGCCCTTGAGGTTGACGTAGTTGACCATGTGTTGTGATGGAGATCTGAGTGCCACAAAAATGCAGTCACTGCCACCCCTGCACCTGTGGGAAACCCGAGATCTGGGCAAATCCAATCCCTCTTGCATCCTGGCTCTCTTGGTTCTGGGTGAAATGCGCAAAGTTGTGTGCCCTCACAAAGATGGCATCCAAGACCTCATGGATGCATCTGTGGGTGGAGGCTTGTGATATACAATAGACGTCACCTATGGGACCCTGAAAGGAGCCCCTAGCATAAAGATTGAGCACTGTGGTCACTTTCACGGCCACTGGCAGTGGATGCCCTCCATATCCCTGTGATGCCAAATCATGCAGTAACCGACAGATGTGATCAAACAGTTCCCTAGACTTACGCAGTCTTTGGTGACATTGGTTCTCGGTCATTTGCAGGAATGAAAGGGTCTAGCTACGCGCCAACCAATGACGACTCTGTGGCTCTTCAGCAGCATGTGCAAGAGCCTCAGCGCCTCTTCTTCCTAAGGGTGCTGCTTCTTCCTCTGCCCAGGCAGGTACCTCCACCGCTCTTTTCTCTTTCGTCTCTGCTCTCTGTACGCCACGAGGCATACAGTTAGTTCACGGGGCTCCATACTCCTGATGTACTCCTCCTGCAGGATGAAAGAGAGACACGTGGGTAGGCTTGGGTATAGTAAGAACATCTCTTGGTTAATTCTGAAGGCTCCTTAACATTTCCTGGAGAGTGCTGGCCACCGCTTGGATGGCCAGAGATTAGTGCGCTGCATAGTTGCCTAAAATCCAAACCATCTCCCTCCCCACTCCACCTGACTGATTGGTAGCAGCTTTGCCCATTGGACTGCAGGCTGTGCTCTCAGCTCAGGCACAGGCATTCTCCTAACCCGCACTGCAAGGCTGCACTGTTAGCTTGAACCATGGGGGAGACTGGCCCAAACCAGGATGATGACCTTGCAAGGGGCTGTGAGCATCTCCACCAGTGACTGCTCCATGGCCAGATTTAGCAACGAGATTGTACAATGTGCCCAGTCGTCGAACTGTTCTGCAGTTCCAATAAAATGCTCATTAGTTTGCAGTCTGTGCTCGAGGGGTGAAAAGCTCTGGAGCATTAGGTGGCACTTTCATGGCTCTGCCTTGCTTGAGTGGGCAGATAAGCAGGAGGCCTGACTCCAAGCATATCAATGTAGCTGTGCCTGAACTGTCTCAGCTGCGGAGGAATGGTCACTTTATACAAGGTTTCCCTAATGCCTGGCCATTTCCCTCCCCCCACACCCTGCATGTGCTTGTGCACAACCTTCAACTGCAAGGCAGCTCTTGTCACCACCCCCCCAAGTCGCCTCAACCACAGGGCAGCTCTTGCACACCCCCTCCCTCCAACGCGCCTGAACCTTGAAGTCCAACAGGTGACCTGAGTGAGCGCTGCGCGACATTACTGTGCACTCACCTCCAAGTTGCCCTCGAAGTGCAGCCCGCCAACTGCACGCCTTAGATATGCTGCTGTGAAACATGTCAGCATGGAATCATGCCGTCGTGGGCAGACGATCCGGCATGGGGAGATGATTCCAATGGTCTGGCCTTATAATGATGTGCAGATGGATTGCAGTGAGGTTCCCAGTGCCTGATTGCGGGAAATGCAGCCTGTCTTCAAAGTGCTGAGGGGACGATTGCAAACTGGCTTCACAACATCGTGAAGCTGATTTCTGGCCTTCTTGCCATATTATCCACTCATGCCGCTGAGCACGCCCGACGCCAGCGGGCATGAAAAAGTCCAGCCCTAGACAATGTTCAGGCTTGGACTGATAAGTGACAGTAACAGTCGCACCACACGAGTACCAGACCATCTCCAACAAAATAGAATCTAACCACTTCCCCTTGATATTCAACAGCATTACCATCACTGTATCTCCCATCTTCTACATCCTGGAGAGGGGGGAACAGTTAACATTGACCAGAAAATTAACTGGGCCAGCCATATAATTACTATGGCTACAAGAACCTAGAAATCATTAAGAACAAACAAGCCCACTGGATTAGCATGCATCCCACCACCTTAAATTTTCACTTCCCACGACAGATGCACAGTGACAGCAGTGCATATCATCTACAAGATACACTACAGCAAGTCACCAAGGCAACAAGGCAACTTCAACAACACCCTTCAAATCAATGACCTCTATCGCCTAGAAGAACAAAGACAACAGGTTCCTGGGAACGCCTACATGTTCCCTTCCAGGTCACACACCATTCTACTTGGAACGATATTACCATTCCTTCACTGTCACTGGGTCAAAATTCTAGAAGACCCTCCCTAACAGCACTGTGGGTGTACCTACACCACACAATTGCAGCAGTTCAAGAAGATGGCTCACCAACACCTTCTCAATGGCATTTAGGGATGGGCTATGAATGCTAGCCTAGCCAGCGATGCCCACATCTTGTGAAAGAATTAAATAAAATCCAATTTCTGGCACAATTCGTCAACCTGGAACCTCCATGGAAGTGCTGTAAACAATTGAAATTCACAAATAATCTGATCCAGCTCGAGGCAGATTTTTATGCCTTGGAATGAATCTAAGCTAGCTCCATTCAGATCAATTGGAAATCGGAGTTGGGTTTGATGTTCAGTCTCAACAATGCAGTGGTGGTCCTGAAGGGGGTGGGAGAATGGAAGCTGGCTGTGATAGTAAGGTCTCAGTAGGCCTAAATTTCCTGATAATCTCCATAGTGATCCCACTCAATTTCCGGCAGGATCACGAAGGAGAGTTCTCCCCTTGATATCCTGCAAAACCCATCAGATGTGGAAAGGCGACATGGAATAGTGACAGATTAAAAAGTACTGACAAAACCACATTTCATGATCCAATAACCGTACTCATTGTTTTCCCATTGAAGTTGCAGTTTCTAAGCAAATAGAAGTAAAGTTTATAACTAATGCGCTTTGGTCTGATTTTGTTGCAAAAGAAGGCATTTAGCCTGTTTCAATTGAAAAATGATATTCACCTAAGTGCTTGTTTTATAAAATCTAATAAATTCCAGTAATCCCCAAATCAACTCTAACTGTAACCTATGCGTGGATCTTAATGAACCCCTTGGCTACTCACGCAGAATTCTCGTTATATGGTCATGCTCGTTTATGGCCATTGTAGGAAGTACATAAAGCTAACAAAATTACAAATTTCTTTGGGAATGGCAATAAATAAGAAATCTGGATTGTAATGATAAAATAATAACTTCCAGTTATGTACTTTTTCTTTAAGAGAATGACTAAAAGCATTTACCAAGGAGGGATACACCCATTTACCAAGGAGGGCTGTATCTCACTGTTTGGGTTGCCTTGTGAAGAGCGCCTGAGGTACTGAGGGATGCTACTGTTCCTTAACATACACAACCCCTTCTGAAGAAGCCAATAGAGTAATCCTAATGTTGTTCCCAGTGTGAACCCAATTGAAGATCCCATTGGACCAACACTTTCTTCAATCTGGGAACTCTAGGTAGATTCACCATAGATAAGTAAAAAGCTTGGCATAATAAAAAAGATTGTTGGGCAAGGATTATGTGATGCACTTTTACTAGTTAATTAATAAATTTAGTGACTTCCACCATTCCCAATTCTGAAACTTCCAGATGAAGCATTACCTCCAGAATGCTGCAATTTGTTACAGGTATCTGAGTAAGCCACTCTGTGACTCTTCCGCCACTTCTAACTAGCCTTTGCAGACATATTTCTTTTCACCATGATCACATCCATCGCAGATGGTTCACAGTAACCTTGAGGGAGCCAGAAAATAAGGTTATCCATGAACGGGCCTGGAAATGGCAATGTATTTGGAGAACCTAAACCACCTCTACTGGAAAATGCATGAATATCAGTTTGAATGTGGGTGAAAAAGAAACAAAAATCACTATATTTTATCTTATTTAAGCATGAGTAGATAAGTAGGCCTTATTGAACGTTAAAGTTGAGTTCAGATCCCTGCATCTAGTAAAAAACTTCCTTTGTCATTGTGACTTGAGATAGTTAGAGTTTCCTGACCTGAGTGGTACATGAGACAACCCATCTCTCCCATGGCCATCTGGCCAAAGCAGGATATTTGGCTCCATTGGAGTATCATCTTAGTTTACATCAGAAGATCGTAGCTCTCTGCAGTTGATGTTTATACTTGCAAGTCTATAACAGTCTTCTTTGGGCTGCTTCTGCAACAAAATGCATTTCTATGTCGACAGGTCACCAGCCTGGATCACAAATCTGCTACTAAAAGGACTAGTGGACAGTTTTTAATCTGACCAGTGAGCTTGCACGCAATTAGGGGAGAGACCACATCCTGAGTGAGACATAGCCAGAGTGAGTGTGGGTATTGGCAATTTGGTGCATTGTAGGAATTCAGTGCAGAGGGGAAGAGGTGATCTTTGCATTTTTTATTTGCTATCCAACTTCTTAAATCTTCAGAGAGTGGTCTTGCCCTCCTGTAGCAGTAAAGGCTACAAGAGAGAGAAATGACTGGTAAGTAGTGGGTAAGGTCGGGTAAGTATTTACCACTTTTATCGCTTATAGTTTAAAGTCTTTTTGTGGTTTATAGTTTGTATATTCTGTAGTTATGAGAATCAGGAAAGAAAGACCCTAGAGTAATTGATTCAAAATGTTTAATTTAAAGGGATAAGTCATGGCAGGAGAGCTCAAAGCCGTGGTATGCTCCTCATGCTCCATTTGGGAATCTGGGAACATTTCCAGTGCCCAGGACCAGCATGTGTGCAGAAAGTGTGTCCAGCTGCAGCTCCTGGAAGCTCGGGTTTCAGAGCTGGAATGATGGCTGGGGACACTGTGGAGCACCAGCGAGACTGAGAGCATCGTGGATAGCACGTTTAGAGAGGTGGTCACACCGCAACTGAAGTGACTTGAGGAAGGAAGGGAATGGGTGACCACCAGGCAGTCCAAGAGAAACAGGCAGGTAGCTTAGGAGCCCCCTTGGATCCTGCTCGCAAATCGGTATTCTATTTTGGAGGCTGATACCTCCAGGGAGTGCAGACAGAGCCAAGCTTCTGGCACCACAAGCAGCCTGTACAGGAGGGGAGGAAGAGAGGAAGACCAATAGTAATAGGGGATTCCATAGTCAGGGGAACAGATAGGCGCTACTGTGGCCGTCTACGCGACTCCAGGATGGTGTGTTGCCTCCCTGGTACCAGGGAGGATGTCACTGAACAGCTGCAGGGCATCCTGAAGGGGGAGGGTGATAAGGCAGAGGTCATGGTACATGTTGGTACCAATGACATAGGTAGAAAGAGGGATGAGGTCTTGCATCAAGAATTCAGGGAGCTAGGCAGTAGACTGAAAAGCAGAACTTCTCGGGTTGTAATCTCTGGATTACTCCCAGTGCCACGTGCTAGCGAGCACAGAAATAAGAGAATAGTGCAGATGAATATGTGGCTTAAGAGTTGGTGCAGGAGGGAGGGTTTTAGATTCCTGGATCACTGGGACCATTTCTGGGGAAGGTGGGACCTGTACAAGCGGGATGGTCTACATCTGAACCAGAGCGGGACTAACATCCTTGCGGGCAGGTTTGCTAGTGCTGTTGGGAGGAGTTTATACTAATTTGGCAGGGGGAGGGGACACAGAATGTTAGCAGAGTAGGGACACATCATAATACAGTAAAACAATCAAGTCAGAGGGAGTACAGCTGCATTAAGTTTCAAGGGAGCAAGGCAAGGCTCGATGGCCTCTGCTTTAATGCCAGGAGTATTACAGGTAAAACGGATGAGTTAAGGGTGAGTATTGATACGTGGAATTGTGATAAAGTAGCCATCACAGAGATGTAGTTGAGGGAGGGGCAGGATTGGCAGCTCAACATTCCGGCATAGAGAATCTTCAGGTGAGACAGGAGAGGGGTAAAAGAGGAGGAGGGATTGCATTATTAGTTAAGGAGTCAGTTACTGCAGTAAGGAGAAGATGATATCTTGGAGGGGGCATGGAATGAAGCTTTGTGGGTAGAGCTTAGGAATAAAAAAGGGGCAGCCACATTGTTAGGTGTTTATTATAGATCCCCAGATAGTCAGCGGGAAATTGAGGAGCAAATATATGCACAATTTGCAGAGGTGTGGATATTAGGTGATTTCAACTTTCCCAACATTAATTGGGATAGACATAGTGTGATAGACATGGAGTGGATGTTTTGAAATGTGTACAGGAGAATTTTTAGGTCAATATGTAGAGGGTCCATCAAGGGATGGTGCATTGCTGGGCCTAATTCTGAGGAATGAAGCCAGACAGGTGGCTGAGGTGGTGGTGGGGGAGCATTTTAGTGATAGCGAACACAGCATGGTACAATTTAAGCTTGTTATGGGCAAAGAAATAGACAAGTGGTAAAAAAAATGTTTTGGACTGGGGGAAAGTGGATTTTAGTAAAATAAAGCAGGATCTGGCCAAGGTAGACTGGGAACAGCTACTTGTGGGGAAATCTACAGAAGAGCAGTGGGGGGTGTTCAAAAATGAAATGGGGAAGATACAGGCTTAACATGTTACCTTTGGGTGATAGGAAGGAGCAACAAGCCCAGAGAACCATGAATGACCAGAGATATAGAGGATACGATGAGAAGGAAAAGAGAGGTTTTAGCAGGTACAAGGGGAGCAAATCAACTGAGGCGTTAGCGGAGTACAGACAGTGCAGGGTGGAGCTTAAGAAAGCAATTAGGAGAGCAAAGAGGGGATATGAGAAAGCTCTGGCTGGTAAAAGTAGGGAAAATCCTAAGATATTCTATAAGTACATCAATGGGAAGAGGATAACCAGGGAAAGAGTAGGGCCCATTTGGGACTAAGGGGGCAATCTATGGGCGGAGCCAGAGGACATCGGTAGAGTGTTGAATGAATACTTCATATCCGTCTTCATCCAAGAGAATGAGGATGAAGGTATGGAACTTGGGGAGAGAGACTGTGAGGTTCTTGAGCAAATTGATATAGGGAGTGACAAGGTATTGGAGGTGTTGGCGGGCTTAAAAGTGGACAAATCTCCAGGTCTGGATGATTTGTGTCCCAGACTGCTGAGGGAGGCAAGGGAGGAGATCTCAGGGGCTCTGACCCAAATTTTTAATTCCTCTCTGGCCACGGGGGAGGTGCCAGAGGACTGGAGAACAGCTAATGTGGTTCAGTTATTTAAGAAGGGTTGTAGAGATAAGCCAGGGAACTACAGGCCAGTGAGTCTCATGTCAGTGGTAGGGAAACTATTGGAGAAAATTCTGAAGGAGAGAATCTATCTCCACTTGGAGAGGCAAGGTTTGATCAGGGATAATCAGCATGGCTTTGTCAGAGGGAGGTCATACCTAACAAATTTGAATGAATTTTTTGAGGAGATGACCAGGTGTGTAGATAAGGGTAATGCAATTGATGTAGTTTATATGGATTTCAGCAAAGCCTTTGACAAGGTCCCACATGGGAGACTTATAAAGAAGGCAAATGCACATGGGATACAGGGTATTTTGATAAAGTGGATTCAAAATTGGCTTAGTTGTAGGAGACAGAGGCTGATGACAGAAGGCTGCTTCACTGAATGGAAGCCAGTGTCCAGTTGTGTACCACAGGGATCTGTGCTGGGGCCCCTAGTGTTTGCCATTGATAGAAACAACGTAGATGACTATAAAAACAAAAAACAAAAAAACTGCGGATGCTGGAAATCCAAAACAAAAACAGAATTACCTGGAAAAACTCAGCAGGTCTGGCAGCATAGGCGGAGAAGAAAAGAATTGACGTTTCGAGTCCTCATGACCCTTCAACAGAACTTGAGTTCGAGTCCAAGAAAGAGTTGAACAAACCAGCTTATATTTCAACTCTTTCTTGGACTCGAACTCAAGTTCTGTCGAAGGGTCATGAGGACTCGAAATGTCAATTCTTTTCTTCTCCGCCGATGCTGCCAGACCTGCTGAGTTTTTCCAGATAATTCTGTTTTTGAACATAGATGACGATGTGGAGGGTAGGATTAGTAAATTTGTAGATGACACAAAGATTGGCCGGGTGGTTAACAGTGAGGTTGAGTGTCTTGGGCTACAGGAAGATATCGACAGGATGGTCAAATGGGCAGATAAGTGGCAGATGGAATTTAACCCTGAAAAGTGTGAGGTGATACACTTTGGCAGGAGTAATTTGACAAGGAAGTATTCAATGAACGGCATGACACTAGGAAGTTCTGAGAAACAAAGGGACCTCGGCGTGTGTGTCCATGGATCTCTGAAGACGGAGGGGTATGTTAGTGTGGTGGTGAAAAAGGCATATGGGACACTTGCCTTTATCAATCGAGGCATAGATTACAAAAGTAGGGAGGTCATGTTGGAGTTGTATAGAACCTTGGTGAAGTCACAGCTGGAGTACTGTGTGCAGTTCTGGTCGCCACATTATAGGAAGGATGTGATTGCACTGGAGGGTGTGCAGAGGAGATTCACCAGGAATTTGCCTGGGATGAAGCATTTAAGTTATGAAGAGAGGTTGGATAAACTTGGGTTGTTTTCATTGGAGCAGAGAAGACTGAGGGGCAACCTGATCAAGGTGTACAAGATTATGAGGGACATGGACGGGGCGGATAGGGAGCAGCTGTTCCCCTTAGTTGAAGGGTCAGTCACGAGGGGACACAATTTCAAGGTGAGGGGGCAGGAGGTTTAGGGGGGATGTGAGGAAAAACCTTTTTACCCAGAGGGTGGTGACAGTCTGGAATGTGCTGCCTGGGGGAGTGGTGGAGGTGGGTTGCCTCACATCCTTTAAAAAGTACCTGGATGAGCACTTGGCATGTCATAACATTCAAGGCTATGGGCCAAGTGCTGGTAAATAGGATTAGGTAGGTAGGTCAGGTGTTTCTCACGTGTCGGTGCAGACTCGATGGGCCGAAGGGCTTCTTCTGCACTGTGAGATTCTGTGATTCTGTGACTCCTACCTTTCAATCTATTTGCCTTGTGTGGTGTTACTAGGAATTATAATCCCACCTGGATCAATCTCAGATCATTGGAGCACTCAAGTCTTCCCACAAAATCAATGTGCAAGCTTCAGAGAAGGTATCTGACAAAGGGTGGGTTTTGAGTGGTCAAGGAGAGGAGGCGGAAATGAATGAAACTGTCTTGATTCACCCTCATTTTCAGTATGAATCAATATTCTGCACTGGCACAGCCAGCAAGCACAATTGTGCCTAAAATCAACCATTGACACAAAGTAGTGCACCATCATGTATTAGCTATTGAAATGCTGGGGGTTGCATTGGGCAACCTGTTTTCCAGGCACCATGCCACCTCCTAAGACCTCAAAATAGCAGGCAGGATGTACATGCTCATTTTGAGTGGAAATGTGCCAACTCCCGTATTGGGTAAAGACAAACGATGCCCTTTACCAGCACTCCTGAAGCAGGAGATCCATTGCATTTGCAAATAAGAGGCCCAATATCTGCTTCAAGCCCCAGCTGCAACAGTGGTTGGCCAAAGGCAGCCGGGGATGTTTATATTCTTGATCCTGTCTCCAAATCACCAATCCAAACTAGCCTGTTCTGTCCCACAGTGCAGACACACATCCCACTAACCTCCACCAATCCCCAAATTGCCTGCCACCCAATCCAAAGTTCAGTTCCTCTTTCCCAACAAACCCAAACCAAATATACATAAAATAAAAATGGAAAATACTGGAAATTCTCAGCAGACAGGCAGCATTTCTGGATGAAATGATCTGTTCTGATGAAAGGTCATCGACCTGAAATCTGTTTCTCCATCCACAGTTGCTGCCTGACCTGCTGAGTATTTCCAGCATTTTCTGTTTTTATTTCATATTTCCAGCATCCACTGTATCCTGTTTATCGATTTTTCCCAAACTATGCCTATCTAGCAAACTTGAAGAAGCCGTCACTTCCTGTAGCACCATCTTCATACAGGAGGACCAATTCTCAATATCCAGAGCTCCTCTGAACTCACCAAAGCTTGGCATAATAAAAAAGATTGTTGGGCTAGGATTATGTGAATATGTGATGCACTTTTACCAGTTAACTAATAAATTTCATGATTTCCACCATTTCCAATTGGTACTAATGACATAGGTTTAAAAAGGGATGAGGTCCTACAAGCTGAATATAAGTATTTAGGACGTAAATTGATAAGTAGGGCCTCAAAGGTAGTAATCTCAGTATTACTACCAGTGCCACGTGCTAGCGAGAGTAGAAATAACAGGGCATATCAGATGAATACGTGGCTGAAGAAATGGTGTAGCGGGGAGGGATTCAGATCCCTGGGACATTGGTACTGGTTCTGGGGAAGGTGAGACCAGTACAAACAGGACAGGTTGCATCTGGGCAGGACCAGGACCAACATTCTCAGTGCGGGGGTGGGTGTTTGCTAGTGCGGTGGGGGAGGGTTTAAACTAGAATGGCAGGAGGATGGGAACCTGAGCAGGGAGACAGAGGAGGGGGAAACAAAGATAGAAACAAAAGACAGAAAAGTAAGAAGAAAAAGTGGATGGCAAAAAAAAAGAGCGAGAAACAAATGGGGTCATAATGCAAAATAAAGCTAAGATGACTAACAAGGTTAAAAAGACAAGTCTAAAGGCATTGTTTCTTAATGCATGGAGCATTCACAAGAAGGTAGATGAATTAACAACATAAACGGTCATGATATAGTTGCAATTACGGAAACATGGCTGCAGGGTGACCAAGGGTGGGAAATGAACATCCAGGGATATTCAATATTTAGGAAGGACAAACAAACAGGGAAAGGAGCTGGGGTAGCATTGTTAGTAAAGGAGGAATCAATACAATAGTGAGGAAGGATATTGGCTTGGAAAATCATGATGTGAAATCTGTTTGGGTGGAGATAAGAAATACCAAGGGGCAGGAAACATTGGTGAGGGCTGTATATAGGCCTCCAAACAGTAATGGAGATGTAAGGGAAGGCATTAAGCAGGAAATTAGAGACACGTGCAATAAGGGTACAGCTGTAATCATGGGTGACTTTAATCTACATATAGATTGGACAAACCAAACTAGCAATAATACTGTGGAGGAAGTTTTCCTGGAGTGTGTACGTGTACCTTGAGAAACCAACTAGAGAGCAGGCTATCCTAGACTGGGTATTGTGCAATGAGAAAGGATTAATTAACAATATTGTTGTGCGGGGTCCCTTGGGGAAGAGTGACCATAGAATGATAGAATTATTCATTAGGATGGAGAGTGAAGAAGTTGAATCTGAAACTATGGCCCTGAATCTAAATAAAGGAAACTACGAGGATATGAGGCACAATTTGGCAATGATGGATTGGGGAGCCTTACTAAAAGGGTTGACACTGGATAGGCAATGGCTTATATTTAAGGAACATATACATGAATTACAACAATTATTCATTCCTGTCTGGCGCAAAAATGAAACAGGAAAGGTGGCTCAACCATGACTTACAAAATAAATTAGGGATAATATTAGATCCAAAGAGGGGAGATATCAAATTGTCAGAAAAAGCAGCAAGCCTGAGGATTGCAGCAGTTTAGAATTCAGCAAAAGTAGACAAAATGATTGATTAAGGAGGGGAAGATGGAGTATGAGAGTAAACTTGCAGGGAACATAAAAGCTGACTGTAAAAGCTTCTATAAATATGTGAAGAGAAAAATATTAGTAAAGACAAATGTAGGTCCCTTACAGTCAGAAATGGGGAAATTACAACGGGGAACAAAGAAATGGCAGAAGAATTGAGCACATATTCTGGTTCTGGCTTCACAAGAGAGGTCATAAATAATTTCCCAGAAACGTTAGGGAACCAAGGGTCTAATGAGAGGGCAGACTTGAAGAAAATCAGTATTAGTAAAAAAATGGTGCTAGAGAAATTAATGGAGTTAAAGGTTGAAAAATCCTCAGGGCCTGATAATCTACATCCCAGAGTACTAAAGGAAGTGGCCCTGGAAATATTGGATATTTGGTGGTCATCTTCCAAAATTCTATGGGCAGGGTTTCCCCATGGGGGGAGGTTTAAGAGCAGGCGCACAGAGGTGCACCTCTGATTGGCACCCTCGATTGGGGGCGCACTCCCATTTTATGTGGGCGGGCACGAAAGGGCGGGGGGGGAAGAATCCCTAAACCCAAGAGTGGGTTGTTTCACGCATGTGCATGAAAGAGTGCAATCATCTCCCTGAGACTAAGTGCTGCCTCAGGGAGATCGTTTCTAGTGTACAAATTATTAAAAATAGGGAAAAAAAAATTCCCTGACATGTCCCCTCATGTAACACGGTCACATGAGTTGGGACGTGTCCATAACCTTTTTAAAAACTTTAATTAAAATTTTTAAAACCTACACGAAACCTCATGCTGCCTGTGGATGAGGTTTCATGCATTTCTAATGCTTGCCAGGGCTGCTGGCCTGCTCGCCAACCTTAAGCTTGGATGAGCAGGTCCATTAATTACTTAAATGACACTGTCAATGGCCTCAACTGGCTATTGACAGGTCGGCGGGCGCACAGCTGATTTTGCTGAGCCCCCGCTTACCTGAAAATTTAAATGGGGCGCATAACATTGGGAGTTCCGTCCGACAACACTGCTCAACATTTTACACATTGGTGAGCTGGCCCCATCCCCCGTTCGCTGATGGGAAAATACGGCCCTTTGTACTCTGGAGCAGTTCACACAGGCTGGAGGGCGGCAAATGTAACCCCAGTATTTAATAAAGGGGAGGAAAAACAGAGAATTACAGACCAGTTGGTCTAACATCAGTAGTGGGGAAAATACTGGAGTCTATTATACAGAGCACTTGGAAAGCATCAACAGGATTAGACAAAGCCAGCATGGGTTTATGAAAGGGAAATTATGCTTAACTAACCTACTGGAATTTTTTGAGGATGTAACTAGCAGAATAAATAAGGGAGAATAGATAAGTGTATGTGGTGTATTTGGATTTCAAGAAGGCTTTTGATAAGGTTCCACATAAGCGGCTAATGGGCAAGATTAAAGCGCATGGGATTGGGGGTAATATATGGGCATGGATTGAGAATTGTTTAACAGACCAGAAACAGAGAGTGGGAATAAATGAGTCTTTTTCTGGGTGGCAGACGGTGACTAGTGGTGTACCGCAGGTATCTGCTTGGGCCCCAGTTATTCACGATATATATAAATGACTTGGATTAGGGAACCAAATGCAATATTTGTAAGTTTGCTGATACAAAACTGGGCGGGGTTGTGAGTTGTGAGGAGGATGCAAGGAGGCTTCAGGGTGATTTAGACAAGTTGTGTGTGTGGGTAAACACATGGCAGATGCAATACAACATGGATAAATGTGAAGTTATATGCTTTGGCATGAAAAACAGAAAGGCAGAGTATTATTTAAATGGTGATATATTGGGAAATGTGGATGTACAAAGGGATCTGCATGTCCTTGTACACCAGTGAATGAAAGTAAACAGGCAGGTGCTGCAAGCAATTAGGAAAGGCAAATGGTTTGTTGGCCTTCATTGCAAGAGGATTTGAATTCAGAAGTAGGGATGTCTTACTGCAGTTATACAGGGCCTTGGTGAGACCACACCTGGAGTATTGCATGCCATTTTGGTCTCCCTACCTAAGAAAGGATATACTTATCGTAGAGGGAGTGCAGCGTAGGTTCACTAGGCTGATACTAGGGATGGCAGGACTGTCGTATGAGGAGAGATTAGTTCAACTGGGCCTGTATTCACTAGAATTTAGAAGAATGAGAGGGGATCTGATTTCAACATATAAAATTCTAACAGGGCTAGACAAACTAGATATGGGGAGGATGTTTCCCCTTGTTGGGGAGTCTGGAACCAGGGGCCACAGTCTCAGGATACGGGGCAGGCCATTTAGGATTGAGATGAGAAAAATTTCTTCACTCAGAGGGTGGTCAACCTGTGGAATTCTCTACCACAGAAGACGGTGGAGGCTGGGTCATTGAGTGTATTCAAGAAAGAAATTGATAAATTTTTGAATATTAGGTATATCAAGGGGTATGGAGAGAAAGCAATATGGCGTTGAGGTAGAGGATCAGCCATGATCATATTGAATGGCAGAGCAAGTTCAAAGGGACGAATGGCCTACTCCTGCTCCTAATTTCTATGTTTCTATTTATGCACAGGGGAATAATGCTGCATTTGGGGTGAGGCCTAAATTTAACTCCCAATGTGAACTTAAATATGGTAATTGTCGGTGGATGGCGTTAAGAAGATTTTTTTCCTCCTACAGTTCATGGTTAGTCTTTCAAAAAGAGACTCGTTTTGCCATTTTTTTCCCCATGGGAAACTAAATTCAAGTGGTCAAGGCTTTCACTTGGAGTTGTTAGTTTTTCTCCTTCTGCTATTTCTTGCTACTCTTGTTTGTAATTCATTCTGGATAAATGTCACTGAGAAATCATTCATCTTGTGTAAAGCTCTTTCTCTATAACATTTACATTTAGATAAGTTCACATACATAAAATAATGTAATATATTTGAGATCGATCAGAAATTGCTTGTTGAATCTAATAGTCTTTTCCTATTCCTAAAAATATTTATGCTTGTATCATTACCTAACAGTTATACTTTATGGCCTTATCCAGAATTATTACTCCATTAAGAGATACACAAAGGAGCTGCTATAAAAAAATAAATGACCTGTGGCTTTATTATTTACAAGCATGTCGGAGATGATTCTAAGTAAATGGTGCCTCAAATATACTTAGCTATTGTGTTGCATCATTTGTTGGGGTGGGAGGGATAGGGTTTCATATATTCTCAAAGATTTTTGCTGGAGGAATTTAGTGATGTCCGTGTAAAGCGATATATTGCAAATTGGTTTGAGAATTGGTATGTACTGGGTGGAATTAGGAAAGAAGATAGCACCATCGGCAAGTTCAAGGAAGTGTTTATTATGTCATACATGGTTAGCAAAATGTACAAGTACATTACATTGCTTCCCCTTTTCAAAAAAGCATTGTCAGTATGCTTTTATCCCTTCTTGAATTATATTTACAAATCTTTACAAATTAAGTTTAGTAACTGGTTTACAGAGTCTTCCTGACCTCTTTTCAGGTTTTGGTGTAGGGTCAGGTTTTGAACTGTTCGGTTTTGGTTCAGTACTCACAGAAGATCCCTCTTCTCTCTGAACAATTGGTACTTCATACACTGAAGTCTGAACTGATTCATACTCCGTATGAGCTTGTGATCAAATGAATCAGTCATGTTTTGTTTCATCCCTTGTCAAGATCATAGAAGAAAAGAAAGAAGGACTGTTATTTATATAGCTCTTTTCATGAGCGCTGTCCTTTCAAAGCATTTCACAGCCAATGAAGTACTTTTTTGTAGTGTAGTCAGTGTTGCATTGTAGAAAATGCAGCAGCCAATGTGCACACAGCAAACTCCCACAAACAGCAAAATGATAATGACCAGATAATCTGTTTTTATGGTGTCGCTTGAAGGATAAGTATACCTTCTTTGTTGTTCTTCAAAATAGTGCCATGGGATATTTTACATTCACCCAAGCAGGCAGATGGGACCTCAGTTTTTAATGTCTCATCCAAAAGCTGGCTCCATCAGCACTCCACTGGAGTGTCAACCTTAATTCTGTACTCAAGCAAGATCATGGCCAGGATTGTACAGCCCCCGCTGTGGTGTGTCTCCCCCTGCCCCCCCTCCCCCCCACCCTCCACCCACCCCCCGGTGGATGTGGTGATCTATTTAAATCTCCATTCAGTTTGGCAGGACCATAATATGCCGCTGGGCGGGAGGGGCTGTGAAATCCTGGCCCATGTGATCTACATGGACATTTCTCACTTTCCCAACAATTTCAAGCAAACATTTTTGGTCCCACACATTTCTATTACATTTTCCACATTCCACTTATGTGGCTTGTGAGGGGAGCTCATTTTGACTGAAACTGCATTCTCTTTTGTTTATGTCATGCTGACATTGACTGAAATGTTCATGTTCAACTATAACAGTCAGGTTTGGTAAAACCATACTAAAACGTGTCCTTAATTATCTCTTCATCAAAAGCTCAGCAGGTGTACATCCTTTAGTGAAGTGTGGGGTTGTTCTATACTTCAGTAGAAAATTAACCAGTCACTGTTTCATACAAAGTTTTGAACATCCATACAGCACTTGCCTCCTGAGAGCTTCTTTAACTACGCTAATAAATCTTTCAGCTACTCCCTTTGATGTGTCATGATAAAGAGGATTGATGGTTTGATACTCTTTTGCTTCCTAAAATTTTGGGACGGAGCAGAACAGGCAGGTTGCTCAGGTAATCCATGACCTTTACTTTGATCCACTTTGAGTGACTATTGAAGAATACCAAGAAATTGTCATTTTCATTTTCACAAAAGTCTACATGAACCCTTTGCAATGGTCATGTAGGCCATGGTCATGACTATAAAGTAGTTTTAGGCAATTTACTTCTGCAACTTAGGCAGTTAGTATATTCACTAACTAGTTCTAGGTCATTATTTAAACCAGGCCAATAAGCAAAGCTCCTAAACATAGATTTCATACTAACTATGGAGTTTTCCCTGAATCCTACCTCTTAAAGAACTAGGTCCTGCCACTCTATGGCCCCACATGATGTAACCCTATTCACATGCAACAATTGTGGAATGGTTCCAGTTCCTCATCTGTACACTGGTCAAATGCTGTCCATCCATTCGATGTCTATTCGTAGACCTTTTTCAACACTGAGTTCTTCTGAGGTCCAGTTTTCATCTCAGTTCAATTGATTGGAAAGATCTCATCCACTACTTCTACTGTGAAGGTGGCACCTGTGTAGCCTACATCTGAGTCATCATGCAGCAAATACATCAGCTACAGCATTTTCTTTTGACCTTCAATATTCAATGTTGTAGTGTTATTGTGAAAGAAGTACAGCCCACCTATGTATTGCAAACTTTGGTCCCAGGATAGTTACTAGGAGTTTATGCTGTGTTACTAGCATGAAGTTTTGACTATAAAAAATGGTGAAACGTTATGATTCCAAGCACTTCCTTTTCTATCTGCATGTAGTTGTGTTCACTCTTGGTCAGTGTATGTGATGCAAATGCTATGTTCTTAACGGCCAACACCTTTATACAAAAGTCGCTGTCATTGTGGCATAAATGCTGTCTTGTGCCTCAGAGATATGCAAAGATGACCTTCACTTCTATGTGGGAACATGAGCTTCATTACAATGTTTTTAAAATGTCTGCTTTCTCATAGGTCTGAATTTTTCAGTTGGCATGTGGGGGCGGGGCCAACACGCCAGTGCATAAGATGACGCGCGGTAATGTTGGGCGTGCGAGCCAACATCATCGTGCTGTCTCGCAATGTTTCATTCAGTGGGCGTGCGCCGGAGTTGGCTGTGTGCCCGCCGATAACTGATAGGCCTATTAAGGCCATTAACAAATTAATTAATGTAATTGTAAAGGTGAAAGGGCCAAGTGGCCTTCACAGTTTTTTAGGAAACCTCATCCACGAGCGGGATGAGATTTCCTAAGACTTTAACCACTTAAATAAAAAAAAATTCCGAAATATAAAAGCATGTCCCATCTCATGTGAACACAGCCACGTGAGGGGACATGTTTAATTAAATTTTCAAACCATTTATTTATTTATTTCAAAAGCACTTCAATCCCCCTGAAGCAGCTCCGTGCCTCAGGGAGACTGAAGCACTCATATGCGCACATGCGCAAAAGAACGCTGGCCCAGACTCTCCCTCCTCCCACCACCCGCACAGGCAACGTTGAGCGAGATGCTGGGTGGGCCTTAATTGGCCCACCCGCCTAAAATGGCAGCGCGGAGCCAATCGCGGGCGGCGGTTGGCTCCACGAGCGCCCCCCCCCCCACCCGCTCCCGTTCCCGCTCCCGCCGAGCCTGCCCGCTGATTGAAAAATTCAGGCGATACTCACTGATTGTTTTCAGTTTCTGCAGCCATACCCACAGGCTTGACCCACAGCACACTGTAACTGAGCCATCAACGGTCACACAATCAAACACCGAACAAATAAACACATCATTTCCCGCACCCCCCCCCCCCTTGTTAAACTAAAAGATCTTATTTTAAATTAAACCTGCTTAAACAACAACAACGTACATTGGGCCGAAACCTCCAGTCGGCGATCGGGGGCAGGGCGGGCATTCCGACATCACCCACGCGTCATTTAGGCTTTCAGTTCGGCGCGCGTGCACCAGAGTCGGCTACACACCCGCCAAACTGTCAAAGGCCTGTTAAAAACGAATTTAAACAATTAACTGAGCTGCCCGTCCAACATTAACGTTGGCGCAGGGTGGGGTAGCAGGCAAAGTGCCCAGACGGCCTTCGTATTTTTCACGGAGCCTCATCCACGGAGGGGAGGAGGTTTCATGAAGTTTTTGAAAGTTCAATAAAAATTTTTTTAAAAAATCATTGGTATGTCCCAGCTCATGTGACACTGTCACGTGAGCTGGGACATGTTTTAAAAGTTTACAAATACTTTATTTAGAAATTTTAAACTTAAAACAAATCTCCCTGAGGATCACAGAGGTGCCTCAGGGAGATTTCTGCGCTCTTTTGCGCGCATGCATGAAATAGCGCACTCCTGACTCAGGGAATCCATACCCCTCCGCCCGCACAGGGAGCGCTAAGTGCTTCTGGGCGAGCGTCCTGCTGGGCGGGCCAATTAAGGCACATAAGATGGCAGAGCATACTCGATCAGGTACGTGCTTGCTCCCACCTGCCCCCTCACAAACCGCACCCCCCCCCCACCTCCCCGACAGGGGTCGAAATTCAGCCCATTGATTCATTTCTTAGAGTTTAGAGTGTCGGTTTTCTCTAAGTGCAGAGGTAGTCTTTGTGAATGAAGGTCGCTAATGACAACACTGAGATCTAGGAACTAGAGATTGTGGTTCTGCGTGATCACTTCAATGAGGCAGGACATCAACATTGTGGTTGTTCACCAGAAAAGGAAAAGTATCCTCATAATTACTGTCCTTGTACTATCCTGGTCTGCTCGCTTTCAGCTGTCTCATGTTCCACTTTGTGTTGTCATCTAAGCACTGGTACCGAGCAACCACTTGGTCTTCTTTGGACCTGATAGAGATGATGAGAGTTTGTAGTCAAGATCTGACTGTTTGATGCAAACCCAATCTCCAACTTCAAACTGTGGATCCTTTGCTCAGTGTTTGCTTGTTGGAATACGCTTTTGCTTTACCTTGTCACTTTGTGATTTCTGCTGTTTTCACTCTGAAATTCTCATTGGATGGCAGGGATGGCTTAAGAATGGTCAGTGGCATATTAAATTTACGACTAATCATGAGTTTGGCCCGTGTTTGATAGAAGCCTGCATGTGACTTTGTTTAACATGGGGACCTTGGGACAGGTCGGTGGTCAGGTTTCGATGACATGTTGAACCATGAAGACCAAGACCACCTTGCCACTGCAGCCCCTTCCACCTTTGCTGCTGGTGAGACACACAGTCTACTTTCACCTGTTCTGCCATTGAGAACGTTTTGGACTGTACTTTGTCCAGCACCTCCCCCAACCTTGACGCCATGGGTGACCCTACCAGGAGCAACGAGCTCCTAGCAGCATTGCTCAAGGGATTATCGGAGTGCCCAAACCTCTTCATCACATCAAGATGGTGATCCATGGAGGGTGTGGTCATGGTACTGAACTATGATCCAAAACCTGATCTCGTATTTGAATGAGATAGAACTGCCTCAAGGCAAACAATGTAAAATCCTACCATTGGAGTATACATTAAAAATCATGTGGTCTGTCTGCTGTGGCTTCTGAATCAGCAGAAAACGCTACAATGACAGACCAAATAGCACTGGCTAAAACACAGGTTGAGTTTATAATAAGGAGCATAATTATATAGAAGCGTAATAAATTATTAGCTACACAACACAAAAACAATACTTAACTATAGAGAACTATAACAATTTTGCAGTTTATCAGCTCTTTTTTAACTTAATTTTGAATGAATCTATGATGACAAACTTTATACAAGTGCTGCATGTTGCAGTCATTTTGTATAATGCCACAGCTAAATAGCAAATGGAAGCACCCAAGACATCAGCTTGGTTAATTATCTCTCTTTCTTTGATCTTCAAACTGGAACAATGGAAGATAAAAAGGTATCCCTCAGATTGCCCCATTCAAATTATTAATGACAGATCAAAGGCAAAAAGATCTACAAGTGCAAACCCAATGTATTGGGCTTAATTAGATTCAGGTTCCTCTGGCCTTGCCAGAGAATAATTCTGACATTTTCTTGCAGTAGTCAAGGGTGGAATCATCCCAGATTTACACTGAATGCAGTAGTGTGCGGGCAAAATGATGTTTTGCCCGCCGGCAGCAATGGCAGCTTTTCAAGCTGTATCATACCAAACGCGTCGTACTAATTATACATACCCAGGAAACGTGCCGTTTCCATGGCAGGTGGGCTCTTGTTCGCCCGCCACACCCATCACCTCGCCGCCTCATCATGCCGGGTGCCACATTTGATGTCCAGCTGCACACGCATCTCTCGAGGTGCTTCGAGCCCACGACTGTTGCACAGAAGACAGGGTGGACCCGATAGGTGAGAAGACTGCAGCTCAAGCTTTAGTGACGCGTCCTTTCAATGCCATGGAGACCCACTGTCGATTTGGCTACAGGATGGGCAGCTGCATCAACCAATCCAGCATGGGGGGTGGTGGCAGCAGTGGTCAGCACCAATATCCCTGCAAAACATGACAGCCAACCAGTACCATTACAGGATGAATGGTCTCAGCTGCTCCACCAAAATAACTCAGTCTTCTAGGCATTCTAAACTCACACACTTACAAACCCATCACACATCTGCAGTGACCTCACACCTTAAGGGACAACACCACTAACTCTCACACACACCCGTACATCTTCATCAGGCTCATATCCTCTGGAGCTCACGTCCTCATCCTGTCCATGACTCCGCTCACCACACAAACATTCCGCGCAGTGTCATGTGTCCTGCTCACACTCTCTCTATCTGTTTTCATTCAGGAGAAGCTGCTTCACATCAGCAGGGAGAGGTCCCAGACCGGGGGTGGAGTGGCCCATATTAGGCCTCTCACTCACTTTCAGGAGTGTGCTATCGCGCTGTTGTGGACGTGAACTGTGCCTGCAGTGACAATGAGAACGGCAGCGAGCACCCACCTGAGGACCCTGCACCACATCACCACTCTCTCGACGCAAAGTTGAGTGACATCTCTCTCTCGCGCTTTTGTCTCTGGTGCCATGCACTAAATCAGCTCACTAATCAGTTCACTGGGAGCTCTGCCAAGAGACCGACACCCTCAGCCAGCCAGTCCCTCAGCTCCATCCATGTTCTCACCTCGAGCCAAGAGGCCACCTCCTCCATTGGAGAGCTGGAAATAAGCAGCCTAGGAGATCCATCACAGCACTTACCTGCACCCTCCGCCAGAGCAGAGGCACACGTCTGTGTGTGAATAGGTCTAGAGCAGGTTCGGGTTCACAATCTGTTGGTCACCGCACAGACACGTGTCAACAGCAGGAGGAGGCAGGTTCAGCCCAGCAGTCCATCAGTCAGAGGACTGCTGGGGCAGAGACATCTGTGAGGCCTGAGTCAGATGACGAACCTCTGGGTTAGGCCTTCTAACTGACCCTGGAGAGTCAGCAGATGGCAGGGGAACATCACGCCGAGCTGTTGGAAGCCTTCAGCAGAGGGGCATGCAAATTGGAGGAGTGCGTCCGCTTGTTCTCTGATGTGCATGTGTGGAGGTCTCCATGGGGAGGATGGTGGACGCCATGGAGACCCTGGTCCAGCAGAATGCAGAGATATGTGCAGTCCTGCACTCCATCGTGGGAGCCATGGGTTAGTTCCTGCAGTGGCAACACGAGAGGGAAACGGGGCACCTCGATGTCCCTCCAGGTGCTCCTTCCCTCAAGGAGTCAGGCCGGGGCCCTCGGGCACACAAAGGGAGGAGGGGCAGCAGCTGGACGTCACTGGATCATCCATTCAGGAATCTCAGAGGCCGTCCACTCCCTCCGAGTCCCCTTTGCCTGTGAGCCCCTCAACCTCCTCCTCTGTCACCATGGAGGAAGCAGCTGGCCCATAGTGGAGGGAGAAGTGTATGTGTGGCAGGGCCTTTCAGAGCATCGTGCAAGATCTCTCCCATGCTTGCAGCTCCTTCCCGTATTACTCTGACCTCAATGTCCTGAGTATTTTCAATGCTGCCTGCTGGGGTTCTCTTTCAGTTGTCCATCTGAGCTGACCTCCATCTCCGCCCACCCATTGATCACACTCCCATGCAGCACCTGATCTCACCCACCACGACTGTCGTTTCACTTTTAATTTGGACAGCATGAGGCTAATTCAGTTTTACTTTTGCTGCCCTGTCCTTTACCAACCCCTAGTCACCCATTTCCTCTCCCCCATCCACAGATGACCCCCGCCCCCCCCCAGGCAACACCTTTCACCTCCCCTCGTGACCTACCAGCCATAACCCTTTTCCTTTAGATATGTTCTGATGAACCTGCGCATTCCCTTCCTTCCTGGAAATCCCACCCCCATCCACATTCACCACCCCAACCTCCTCCTTCCTACCGCCAGGGTCCGCGTCTGCCTCCGAGTCCCACCAAACAACCTCACCATCCCTTCTATAGCTACCATCGAACCCTCACCTTCCCACCCTACCGCCTCACTCTGCCCTTGGTCATTCTCACCATTCCCTCATATCATGCCCACCCTCAGTTTGCAGTCATGGACCCATTAGACTCCTCCTTTGCATGTTCACCTGGACATCCCTCCCTCTGGACGCCTTCCCCCTTGGAACCCCTTCCCCCCTCTGGACCCCTTTTCCCTCGGAACACCTATCCCGTGGAACACCTTCACCCCCAGATCCCCCTACCACCACCTCCCCCCCCCCCCCCACCCCCCCACCCCAGACTCCCTCCTCCCCTCACTTAGCTTTTACCCTTTCCTGAATCCATCAGAAACTTCTGAAGATGGTCGGGCCTAGGACAGTCCTGCAGTAATGTCTTGGAACTGAGATGACTGACCTTCAACAACCACAACATTTTCCTTTGCGCTAGGTATGACTCCAACCAGCAGAGCGTTTTCCCCTAATTCTCATTGACCCCAGTTTTGCTAGTGCTCCTTGATACCACACTCGGACAAATGCTGCCCTGATCTCACTTAGAACTGTATTTCCAAAAATTCCAACTGTCTAGTTTTTGGCCTTCATTTGTCACATTTCTTCAGCTACTAATTTGCCTAACCGCATCCTCACTTCTATCTTTGATGCCATAGTCCACACTAAAACCATTATACCCTCTCATCCTGGCTGCTCCCCCTGATCTCCACTCACACCTCATTTCCACTTTCTTAAGTCCAGGGGAAGCAGACTTGATTTGATACAGCAGACAACTAGATTATCCATTCACCAGCAGATCTGGCTGGACAACATAAAGCGCTGCTGGGCCCTACTCGAGTCTGTCAAACTTCTTACTATCTCAGAATCATCCTGAAATGCAAAGCTAACACTGGCATCTTTATTTCCACTGCGAACCATCTCCTTAAACCCCTCTCCACTGTCTTTTTCACCCTCACCTCCAACAATAAGGACGAGGAACTTATGGACTGCTTTGTTCCTGAGATCAAGACCAGCGAAGATCAGCTGCCTATGCTTCTCCCCGCCTTTCCTTTGACTCACCAGACCAAATTTCCACTAACACTCCCCCCCACCCCCTGCGCTAGTTCTCAACTCACATCATTCCCTTGTTTCTCTCCTATCTCCCCCCATGGAACTGTACTCATCAATTGGTAGGTGATTTACTTGTTGGTTCCCCACACCCAGGCTCCCTATTTGCAGCACTAAATGAAAAGCAGAATGCTGCAGATGCTGGAAATCTGAAATAAAAACAGAAAATACTAGAAACATTCATATTTCCAGCGTTTTCTCTTTTTATTTCCTATTTACAGCTGGACAGGGCAAAAGTGTGACCTCCAATAAACAAGTTACTCTTTGAAATCAATCTATATGAGGCATAATCATTCAAATTATGATACAAAAACATAAAGTTATCATATTTGCACGGGTGTATCAATGCAATTAATGGAAAATATACTTTCTTATGAATCTTAGCAGCGTGTTTCTATAATTGAGCACTGTGGGATGCCATGACATTGCTGACAAATGCGATTTAGTGGAAAGCAGTTACAATTTCCTTACCCTTTTTGTGTTGTGAACCTAATGACTCAGCCTGCATCTGTAAATGTCAATATACCTATCATGGGGAGAAAGGTTTTTTTTTAAATTTCTATGAGTTCACCCTACATTAGATAGAAAGAGCACTCTAATGATGTAGTGCAGGTGGATAAAGAGAAAATCAAGGTATTGATTCAGAGGTGAGTATCTGAGGGTCCTGTGCTTAAATTATTACCTCAGTGATTATGAGAAAGTGGTTTGGCAAATGGCATCAATTGCTTTCAAAAGGCTGTAGAATTCACTTCCCTCTCAATCATAGGCTGAAAATTCATTTTTCTTTTCTTTAAAAAAAATGGTTTTCTGTTTCAGTGCAATCCTTTACCAAGAATTTACAGTTTGACAGTTAGAATCTTTTTGACCCTGTAGGGCAGTGAGAAACAGGCCCTGAAGTTCCAGTGCAACATAAAGGTAGGAGTTAGGCAGATCGAAGTGGAATTTGAGGTAGAATATCAAATCTGCTGGGTGTTTCTCCTGTGAATTCTATGATCCATACAAGTTTGGGGAAGTGTCTTCCACCCACTCTTCTTAACGAACATTGGGGGTATGCAACGTTGGGGGTTGGGAAGTATACCTTGACTACAATTCCACGCGGTGTACCGCAATAGATTGGGACTATGCCAGCTGAGATCCAAATTGTTTCAGCTGCTTGGGAGGACCTCAGGAAGACCCCAATAAAAAAAAATTCCTGTATTTGGCTCATTTTGGGTCTCTTGTTAAAAAACTGGATAACAGGATAGTGCTCCAAGTTCCATCGGGGCCTCTAATTGGCCCATACAATCTGCCAAATATGAAATGATTCCGTTACCATGACGTGAGACAGAGTCAATGTATTTCAGTACTCGTACCATCTGGAGAAGGAAGAGCAGAATGGGCAACAAAATTAGGTTCTGCCTGGGCTGTGCCTCTTTCTGCACCTTCAAAATTCCGACAGAGGGACACAGTGGAATCAATGGAGATCAAGGGGAAAACTCTCCAGTGTTCGGAGTCATATCAAGCACAAAGAAAGTTGGTCGTGCTTGTTGGAGGCCAATCATTTCATCAGTGACATTCCTTCAACATAAGGTTATAAGTGGAGATGTTCACTGATAATTGCACAATGTTCAGTACCATTCGTGACTCCTCAGATACTGAACCAATCTGTAGCTGTATGCAACAAGACCCAGACAATCCTCAAGTTTGGGCTGATAAGTAACAAATTTCATTTGCTCTGTACAAGTGCCAGGCAATAACATCTCCAACAAGAGAGAATCTAACCATCTCCCATTGACATTCAGTGACATTACCATCACAGTATCTCCCACTATAAACATCTGGGGAGTTATTGTTGATCAGAAAAGTAACTGGATCAGCCACATAAATACCGTGTCTACAAGAGCATGTCTGAGGCTGGATGTTTTGTGTGAGTAACTCATGATTTCTGCCTTCTAGATGGCGGAAAAGCTTTGGGAAGTCAGGAGGTAAATGTAATGGAATGCTCTCCACTTCCCTAAATAAGTGCAGCTCCAACAACACTCAAGCTGCTTGACACCATCTAGGAGATGGTGACACTCCATCCACCACATTAAGCATTCACTCACTCCACACCCATCGTAGTGTGGCAACAGTGGGCACCATCTACAAGATGTACTGAGGAAACTCGCCAAGCCTTCTTTGACTGCACCTCCCAAACCCACAATATCTATTACCTAGAAGATCAAGGGCACCAGGTGCATGGGAACACCACCACCTGCAAGTTTATCTCCCAAGCCACACACCATGGTGACTTGGAACTATATCACCATTCCTTCACTGTCGCTGGGTCAAAATGCTGAAATTCCTTACTTATAGCATTATGGGTATACTTTCACCACATGGGTTGCAGCAGTACAAGAAATTAGCCCACCATGGCCTTCTTAAGAGCTATTAGCATTGGCCAATAAGTGCTGTCCTTGCCAGCAGTGCCTACATTCCATGAATGGATAAAGAAAACACAGGCCGCCTCCTCTCATGGTGATGAAACTGGAAGAAATGGGAATGTTAGGATCACAGCAATCATTCTAAATTTAGTCAGTTTCTCTGAATTAATTGTAGACCTTCATGAAGCAGACCACAGTGCATTGCTGGATTCAACCCTGATGTGAGTAGAGCCCAATAGTTTTTAGGATTTTGTTTTGTGTGAGGGAATCAAATATTGGCATGGTGTTGCAGTGATATTATTCACTAGATAAGTGCCTGAGTTAAGCCAAAAAGGCATGAGTGCCCACATAAAATATAAAATATATGAGCTTGCTAATTGGGGAGTCATGACAGAGCCAGCATTGCAACAATTAGTGGGTGGAAGTGCTGTACCACTGTAGATTTTTTCTGTACGTATCTTGAAGGATAGTTGTAAATATGTCAAAGAAAATCACTGATTTTGTCCTAAAATTTATTAATAGTCGCTTTATTTTCTCTTTTTATGTGAATTTTATCGCTAAAGTTTCAAATGGAGTAATAAACCTGTAAGTGGGATTCTGTTGGTGGTGTGTCCTGTTGTTCAAAGAGAAGTGATCAAGGCATGTGACTTCAGATGGAATTTTCTGTGCCCGCTGGCATTGGGTGTGTTTGGTGGCATCAGCAGGCAATATGGCGAGAATACCAAAAATTGGTTTCACAACATTGTGAAACCACTTTGCGATCGTTCACTCAGCTCCTGAATAGTGGGCCCCATTCCCTGCCATCGGACGCCGAAACTTCATTGTAATGCATCAGCATATCATTATAAGGCCAGCCTCCAGGTCTCAGCCCCCAGCTGGATCATCTGCCCACGTCAGTGGGAAAATACGCCTGGCAGCTCCAACAACACTCATGAAGCTTGACACCACCCAGGACAAAGAAGCCCCACTTGATTGGCACCACATTCACAAACATTCACTCCCTTCACCACTGATGCTCAGTGGCAGCAGTGTGTACCATTTACAAGATGCACTACAGGAACCCTCGCCAACCTTCCTTAGGCAGCACCTTCAAACCCACGACCACGACCACCTGGAAAGACAAGGGCAGCAGACACATGGGAAAACCACCACCTGGAAGTTCCCCTCCAAACCACTCACCATCCTGACTTGGAAATATATCGCCGTTCCTTCACAGCCGCTGGGTCAAAATCCTGGAGCTCACTCCCGAACAGCGCTATGAGTGTACCTACACCACATGGACTGCAGTGGTTCAAGAAGGCAGCTCACCACCACCTTCTTAAGGGCAATTAGGGATGGGCAATAAGTGCTGGCTTAGCCAGTGTCAGCAACATCCCATGAATGAATTAAAAAAAAAGGGGGAGAGTTTTCTTTTCCAGACTTGGACACAGAAGGAAGTTGGATCGGGAAGGGGAAGGGATGTGGATGAAGAATGATACAAGGAAATGATCAGAGATGGCCTTATCTCTGATTGATATGATGGGATTTTCAAGGCCACATGGGATTGTGAGGTTAAGGGGATCGCCATGAATATGGGTAGGGAGACTAAAACAGTACGAAAGATTTAGACGGGATAGGAGGGCTATGGACTCAGGTGAGAGAGAGCATGATCAGTTAAAGTGGAGTTTGAAATCACTAAGGGTGAGAAGTCGCTCAGTACAGAGGCTGAGGGAAGAAACAGGGAAGCTCTCTCAACATTTTAATGGTACTTGGGAGGGCTGTAGAGAAAGAAGGTTTTAAATGAAACGTCAGAGGGGTGGAACAGGTGAGGTGCTCAAAGGAGGAGAGAGGTAAGAGCACAGGCCTTGGTGTGATTTGGTGATAAGAACCACACTGCCACCATGACAGTCTGAGCAGGACAGGTTTGAAAGGTATAGCCAAGTGGGGAGGTTTCAAATCTGGCATGGGCCTTGATCAAACTTTAAAAAGTCCAGTGCAGAATAGCTGATGATTCAGCAAAAAAAATAATTGAACACCTGAGAAAGGGTTTTACATGAAGGCCTTAGACCAAGGCTACTGCTTCAAAGTGACGGAATAGATAGAAATTTTTTTAAGTTACCAGATTGGATTTCAACATTGTTACTAGTATTGCTAAAAAAAGAGACATGCTGTTGAAGCTTTTCACCTTGCACTCATCAGGACAGATGCAGGAAAACCAAATTTTAAAGGGAACAACAATTTATACTGCATGAGAAAAGGGTGCTGACTCATTGGCAATTGACCCTGATTGGTCGAGGCTTGCCATGGAGAATGCACTGACCACCGCTGCCATCGTCTCTCATGCTTGATTGGTGACCTTGCTTGCTGGCCTTTGCTCAGAGCAGGGATAGAGGACATTGTGGCAGGCCTCCACTGTATCCAGTAGGTGCTTCAGGGAGGCACCGCTAAATCTGGAAGCAGCATGTTTCCTCCCTTTGGCAGCCATCAGTTCCCAGCAGCTTCCTATCCCTTGAAGAGTGCCAGCTCTGTGCAGGGGTGGCCTTTCAATATGGCACTCGCTTTATTGAAGGACTGAGGTGACAGTGGGGCAGGCAAATCAGAGGACACCCTGCCAATGTGATTGTCTGATTGTCCCCCATGCTTTTGTTTAACTCAAAAAAGGTGAAATACCTGGACATGTTCCTTTTGCCTGCCACGGATAAGTCCCTGTGTATGAAGGTATATAGCTTTTAGCAAGCGGAAATGAGTCACCTTGTGAGCCCAACTGAAAGTCTTAAATTGGTTGTTAGTGTAATTTTTAGCACACTCGGGATTGTTCAACAGATGCTGTCCAATTGCAGAATCATGCCTATCTTTAGATATTATGTTCTGAGCTTTGCAAGCACAGGCTGTTTGATACAATCAGTATTCCGCCTACTGCGCACAGTCAAAGGATCATGCTGTTTGGGAAGATTTGCCAGTCATTGAGTCGTATAGCCTTTGTACCTGGCATCACACCAGCACTGAAATGCATATACCACAATTTGGCCATGCCATCTATTTAAGCAAATACAGAGGGCAGAATTGTCTCAGATATGCACTAAGTGTGGTAGCAGGTGGGATAAACGATGCTTTACCCATTGGCCGCAATGGCGGGTTTTCATGCTGTATCATCCCAATCCCTCCTCATTAATAAATCATTCCCGGGAGCACACTAGGTCACAGGTGGGGTGTCCTCTGATTTGCGCACCTCGTTGTTACCTCAGTCCTTCAATAAACCGAGTGCCATATTGAAAGGCCACCCCTGCACACAGCTGGCACTCTTCAAGGGATAGGAAGCTGCTGGGAACTGATGGCTGCCAAAGGGAGGAAACATGCTGCTCCCAGATTTAGCAGTGCCTCCCAGAAGCACCTACTGGACACAGTGAAGTCCTGCCACAAAGTCCTCTATCCCTGCTCTGAGCAAAGGCCAGCAAGCAAGGTTACCAATCAAGCATGAGAGGCGGTGACAGCGGTGGTCAGTGTCAATGCCCTGCAAAAGAGGACAACTACCCAGTGCCGAAAAAGGATGAAAAGTCCCATCCGTTCCACTAGGGTAAGGTACTGTTCTCATCACTCTCAACTCACACACTCACAATCCCATCATACGTCCACAGGGATCTCACAGCTCAAGGGACAACATCAATAACTCTCACACACGCCTTCACATCTCCATCAGGCTCAAATCCTCTGGAGCTCGCGTCCTCATCCTGTCCATGGCTCCGCTCACCACACTGACATTCCACACAGTGGCATGTGTCCTGCTCACACTCTGTCCATCTGTTTTCATGCAGCAGAAGCTGGCTTGTAACGGCAGGGAGAGGCCCCAGACTAGAGGTGGAGTGGCCTACATTAGGCCCCTCATTCACTTTGAGGAGTGTGCCATTGCGCTGACTGGTGAGGACGTGGACCGTGCCTGTGGCAACAGTGAGGTCGTGGCGAACACCCATTTGAGGATCCTACACCATATCATCCATCTCTCAGCGCAAATGTGAGTGCCCTCTCTTGTGCTTTTGACTCTGCTGCCATGCACTAACCATCTCTAATTTGGTTCACAGGGAGCTCTGCCAAGCAACTGACACCCTCAGCCAGCCAGTCCCACAGCTCCATCCACGTCCTCACCTCCAGCCAAGAGGACACCTCCTCCATTGAAGAGGTGGAGCCTGGAAGACCTGTCACGCTGCTTAGCCAGTGCAGAGACTCACCTCAGTGGGACCGAGATCTAGAGCAGGCTCTAGCATCATGCCGACGTGCCCAGATGGTCCAGCATGCAGGGATGATTCTGGTAAGCAGGGCTTGTAATGAGATGTAGTTGTATTAAAATAACACTCCTGACCTGTGGTGGTGGGAAAAGCGGCTCACCATTGGCGGGCGGAGCTGACGACCGCAAACTAGTTTCACGTCTGCATGAAACCGATTTTTGGCCTTCTTGCCATATTGTCCGCTCACACCTGCCGTGACACTTGACACCAATGGGGAGGGAAAACTTAGCCCAGGGTCATTAAATTTGAACTCAACTGCATGAGTTGCTAAGATCATAAATTCAATGAATGCAGATTCAGAAAATGGTGTTGCATCTAGATTGGCATGATATAATGATGGGACGCAGATGTTTATGGCCTACTTGAGCAGCACATTAGTGATATTGCTTGCAATGTCAAACAAGCACATAGACACTGCATTGCTATTGATTTGCAGGTCACGTATAGACTTTGTGAAGGTGAAAGAATCCTTCATTGCGTATGTGGAAAATGCACTCAGAAGTGGTGTAGTAATTCACTCAACCATCTGTACAATCCATGTTGTGCTGCAGCAGATACAGATAAGGTAAAGTGTACTGGGACATCATGTTTGTGTGCCTTGGGCAGCCCGTGCTTTTGTGGACACAATGAAACTTGAGGACAAATCCTATCACATACACCACAAGGCAGCTTGTTGCTCTTATACAAGCCTGTCAAACATTTTTGTAACTTGCTTTCGAACAGGGCTACGTGGTCATGTTTGGTGATGGTTCCATTAGATATGAATTTGGACATGTCATTAAGAACAGCATGCATTTTATCAATATAGTAGTACTTGTTAAAGATGACTGTTCTGAGACCTTTGTTGGGCTTACAAGTTTGTATATCTGGGTTGGCCTTGAGGCCTCGCAACACCACCAGATACTCATGCTGCATGTGAAAATTGCTAACCTGTGCTTGCAAAACTCAGAACATAACATTTACTGTTTGAAGTCATTCTGCAATTGGACAGCACTTGATGAACAATCCCAAATATGCCCATAATTATGCTAAAAAACAATTTAAGATTATCAGCCAGGCTTGCAATGTGGCTCACTTATGCTTGCTTGAAGCTACAAGTATTCATACGCAGGTACATGTCCTCTGCAGGCAAAAGGAACATATACAGGTATTGCACCTTATTTGAATTAAACAAAAGTATGGGGGACAATAGTTCCCTGGTGCATTCTCCATGGTAACACCTCCATCAATCAGAGTCAACTTGCCAACCAATCAGCACCCTTTTCTCATGCAGTATAAATTGTTGCTCCCTTTGAAATTTGACATTCTTGCTTCTGTCCTGATGAGCGCAAATGAAAAGTTTCAACAGCATGTCTCTTTTTTCATCAATACTCAAGATCTGTACTACCAAGTGACTAATTGTTATTACAGTTTAGGGTCACATTCCACCATTTAGTTTGTCATTTTCTGTCAAAGGTTGAAGGCAATATTGGTCTTTGCCAGTGTTGCAAAATGGGCTTATTGCCAACCAGCAGCCTATCTTATTTATTTTTTCCCATTGACTGCACATAAAAGAAAACCAGGTGCAGTGTTAACAGGCTGCCATTTCGTTAAGAGCCCATTTCATGTTACTGGGGAAGATCAGTTTCAATCGCAACTGTTTTTCATTTAGCTCATTTTCATTCATCAGTTCTCCTCAGCTTTATTCAGTATCAGCTAAATCTTTGACGTGGATTTGGCTGGATAGCGATTTATAATTCATAGTTGTTAATGAATTGCGTTTCATGCAAACATCAGTTTTTTCAGTCTCATGTGAACATTGACCGGAAAAGCATTGTGAGCCATTGCGTTGTTTCTCAACTTGGTGTGCAGTTAAGTGAAATTTAGGCTTATAAGTTTGCCTTTTTTAGATTAAAATTGCTAGCAGGGATTGTATTTATTGCCCATCTGGTCTTTTGTAAAATTGTTTAGTTTTTAATCTTCTGTAATAGCAAGGATATATAATATTCTAATAAAATATGCAACACAAATCTGTTTATTTGAGTAAGAATATAATATATTGCATCTTGAAACTATAAAACTATTAAATAGCTTTAATATTCGATTGCCCAAAATTGATTCATTTTATAAGCTGCCAGCTATCTGATTGCCTTGCCATGCCCTTATTTGATAGATTCTAATATGAAATTTCATATACTGCAAAGATAAACTCAATAGCATTCACACATTAACAAACAAATTATAAGCAACATATGCAAAACACATTAGCATCTATTTAGCACAACAAGCCATCAGATGTGCGAAAAAAAATGGTCTGAAAAAGCCTCTGAAGGTTCTTGAGCAAGGCTGTTGACAACTAGAAAAGAGCTGTTCCAGTATGTTAGTGTAGGTTGAGTATATGGCTGGGATTTTGTCAACAGCCCACCATTCCTGATGTCATAACTGGAACTGTGTGTCACTCCTGCTTCTTCTCTTTTTGGTGTATCCCACGTGATTACAACAAATGTCAGTGGCATGCACGCAAAAGACATGCAATTTAGGGGCAGGGGAAGGCTTTCAAAGGTGAAACCACTATCTGCTGACAATGCTGCACCTACAGGTAGCCTATGAAAGAACCTCCTGGTCAAACAGGGCGACTTTGCATCATGGCTACAACTTTGCTGCCCAACTACTTTGTCATGAACATAAGATCTGAGAGCGCAAAGGTAGCACAAAGGTTTTCTCAAAATTTACTTTCACTTGCAAATATTTTATATTACATTGGTTTCATTTTCTTCACATGTGCATCATCATTATTTGTTCAGACTAGCTTAGTCAGAGAGCTAAATATACTGGCATGCCTCATGGTTGGCATGCACTGATGGCTATCGGGGAGTTAGTGACTTTTCCTTTATTATGGAAGAAACAATGTTGTGTTTTTTGTTTGCTCTTTATTGAATGTTCATATTAGTGTCCAGTGTTGCACTCGCCACTCTGTGGGACATAGCTGATCCCACAGATTCAGCTGGCCCTGCCTTCTATACGTTGTAAGGAACATTGCCCAAGGTCACTCTCAGTGGAGCTAATGGAAATTAGATGAACTCAAAGCCCTGTAAGGACTCTGCCAACTAATACCCTGAGTGGACTCATATTAGAACAGTATTGACACCGCCATTTAAGCCTCTCATATTTTTACCTTGACTGATTGACCCCACAACTAACCCTGACATACCACACCCAGGACGCTAAGCCTTTCCAATTCACTCCCCCATGACACCAACCCCACCCTTGTTCTCCCCTGCATCCATGCTCCATTCCTCCAGACCCCCATCCCCAGTCCATAACCCCCCTCGCCATTGACTCATCCTTGGTGGTCCCCAGCCTCCATGCAAGAGTCTATTCTCCTGTTCTCCTCCCTTGTGCCATAGAGGTAAACGAGGTAAACCGCTGACCTTAGGCACAAATGCACAAAGCCAACTGGTGCACGCCATCTTTAAATGATCATGAACTGTGTGCCACAAGATTCTTGTATGACCCTGACTTTATCTTGAAGATAGCACCTAACTTAAAAATAATTTACGCTAATGAGCATTCATGGCATGCAAATATTTTACAAGCAGAAACCCGCCAAAGGCCGGCATAATGCTTGGCATGCTGCAAACACACTGCTGTCTTTATCTCTGCATCTCAACCCACTGTTGGGAAATAGAAATTTCACATCCTGCCTAATTAAGTCACCCCCACCACGTTTTCCACTCTTGTGGACTCTGTAAACCCCTATGTGTTTAACTTATGCTGCAATATTAGGTCATCATTGCATAACACATCCACCATAAAAGTCGATGCACAATTTGGAATCACTGACATTTTAGACCTGCTTACTTGTACTTCTATTATATGGATTTGTTTTGTTAAGGGAAAGTCATGTCTTAATTGAATTTTTTGAGGAAGTAACAAGGAGGATTGATGAGGGTAGTGCAGTAGATGTGGTCTACATGGATTTTAGTAAGGCATTTGACAAGGTCCCACATGGCAGATGGTCAGAAAAGTAAAAGCCCATGGAATACAGGGGAATGTGGCAAGTTGGATCCAAAATTGGCTCAGTGATTGGAAACAAAGGATCATGATCGATAGATGTTTTTTGCGAATGGAAAGCGGTTTCCAGTGACATTCCATGGGGCTCAATGTTAGGTCCCCTGCTGTATGTCCTATATGTTAACGATTTGGACTTAAATATGGGAAGCATGATTGGGAAATTTGCAGATGACACAAAAATCAGCTGTGTAGTTGATAGTGAAGAGGATAACTGTTGACTCTAGAATAATATCAATGGTTTGTTTGAGTGGGTGGAAAAGTGGCAAATGGAATTCAATCCAGAGGAGTGTAAGGTTTTGGGAGGGCAAACAAAGGAAGGGAATACTCAATAAACTGGAGGATATTGAGAGAGGTAGAGGAAATTAGAGACCTTGGGCTGCATGTCCACAGGTCAGTGAAGGTGAAAAGACAGGTAGAAAAGGTGGTAAAGAAAGCAAATGGAATGCTTTCCTTTATTGGACAAGGTATAGAATACAAAGGCAGGGATGTAATGTTGGAACTGTATAAATCACTGGTTAGGCCACAGCTGGAGCTTTGCGTACAGTTCTGGTCACCACATTACAGGAAGTATGTAATTGATCTGGGGCGAGCACAGAGGAGATTTACGAGAATGTTGCCAGGGCTGGAAAATTGCAGCTATAAGGAAAGATTAGGTAGGCTAGGGTTGTTTTCCTTAGAACAGAGGAGGCTGAGGGGTGACTCGATTGAGGTGTACAAAATTATGAGGGGCCTAGATAGAGTTGACAGGGAAGACTTGTTTCCCTTAACAGAGAGGTCAATTACCAGGATGCACAGATTTAACGTGATTGGTAGAAGGATTAGAGGGGGACATGAGGAAAAACTTCTCCAGCCAGAGAGTGGTAGGTAGCTGAAATTTGCTGTCCAGATTGCTGGTTGAGGCAAAAACACTCAACTCATTTAAAAGGTACGTTTTTCTGCACCCAAACTATTGTAACCTGCAAGGCTATGGACCGGGTGCCGGAAGGTGGGGTTAGAATGAGTGGATAGTTTTTTTTTCAGCTGACATGTTGGGCTGAATGGCCTTTTTCTGTGCCGTATCTTTTCTATAGTTTCATGGATTCCTTTCATAAGCTTGGTATCACTCAAAGATGCCTCAGCCAACATATCCAGTGAAGAGCCGAGCCTTACAGAGCAGCAAGGTCTCAAATTTGGAGTAGGGGTCACGGTTTCAAAATAAAGGAGCTCCCGTTTAACAGAGAGACAAGGAGGAATTCCTTCTCTCAGGGGGCCATTAATCTTTGGAACTCTCTCCCATCAGAGATCAGTGGAAGCTGAATCATTGAAAATATTCAAGGCTGAGTTAGACAGTTTTTTGATCGACAAGGGAGTCAAGGGTTGTGGTGACTGGCAGGAAAGTGGAGTTAAGGCCACAATCAAATTAGCAATGGTCTAATTGAATGGTGGAGCAGGCTTGAGGGGCTGAATGCCTATTCTTGCTCCTACTTCTTTTGCTCTTAAGTTTTTATTATAAAATTCACTGGCCGCTGGGTGTAGTGAATATTGGAGAAGCAGATGCATCAGGAAATATACCCAGAAAGAAGTCTGCCAATTCTCCCAGTCCAGGAGCACTTGGATCCTTTTACCTTCTGCACAACTGTGTCTAAAAGTCAAACACCAAACAATTACTTGTCAGGTGGTTAGCAAAGATCAAATTTCCTTGGAAAAAAGAAGGCTAAGAGGAGACTTGATGGAGGTATTCAAGATCCTGAGGGGTATGGACAGGCTAAATAGTGAGAAACTGTTCCCGCTCAAGAGAACCTCAAGAACTAAAGGGCACAGAATCAAAATAATTGGCAAAAGGAGTAAATGTGATGTGAGGAAAAACTTTTTCACCCAGAGGGTGGTTGAAGTCTGGAACAAGCTTCCTGAAAGGGTGGTGGAGGCAGGCTTGATTGAGGCATTCAAGAGGGAATTGGATTGCTACCTGAAAAGAGAGAATTTTCTCCATAAGAAAAAGGCAGGGGAGCGAGACTAGGTAGAATGCTCTTTCAGAGAGCCAGTGCAGACTCGATGGGCCGAATGGCATCCTCCTGCACTGTAAAGATATCATGATACTGTGATACACGGTCATTTGACAGTTAACATGGTTATTTCAATAATGTTAGTGACTCATTTACAGCATTGACTCTCAATCCAATCTCAGCATTCCAGTGCACGTGCACTTTGATACTTTTCTCCCGCATGCACTCTAGATTTCAAAGTACAATCCTGCTCCATCTCCTGTATTGAAGCCTTCCCCATGTGCTTATCCACTTCCCTAAAGCATTCCCCGACTACTCCGCTCTGACTATGTTTCCCCATTTCATTGAGCTGTACCCCAAATAACACATCCTGATTGCCACTCCGTATCTGACCTAACCCCAAGTTCAGCAACACGAGCTGACCCAGGGTCCGGTAGAATGCTCCTTGCCCAGCGCGTCGGTAGAATTTTATGCCTGCCTTAGGAACAGGCTAGCAGGCAGGGGGATGGAGCATAAAGTTGAGAGGCATGGTGAGGCTGCTGTGCCCCTCACCTACCTGCCTCTGCTGGTACTTTACCAGTGGCGGGGAGAAGCTTGGGGGAGCCCAGCTGCCTTGATCCAATTAAGACCCTTTAAGTGGCTAATTAATGACCACTTAAGGGCCTCCTCCTGCCACCACTGGTATTTTACCAGCCACGTGGTGAGGCTGCCAGGTGAACCCTAATGGCCTTGTTGCGGGCTGGAGATTCCCTCCTGTAGGGGTACCCTGTGGTACTGCCTGACCCCATGTGTTCCTCCATCCCACCCACCCACCCAATCGCAGCCCCCTCAGCAGGGCCTGTCAGCCTGGCTCCACAGAAACCCACACTGACCTGCTAATCGAGCCTCAGCGATGATCATCACTGGGCACTGTTTGTAGTCTCAGCATTGGCCACCGTTCCTGCTGGTGTTGCTAGCGGGATTGGCCAGCAGCTTTCAGAGGCGTAACTTCCTACCAGCTGGGAACGGAAGTCTTGCCCTGAGTCACTTAAATGCCCGACAGCTATAAAATTGGCTCAAGGCTTCACTGAGGCAGGCTTGCTCCTGACTTGTAAGCTGGGGTGGGGGCCTAAAGTTGGGGGGCCACTGTCTCCATGTAAAACTCCACCCCTTTCTTAAATATTCGTTCATGGGATGGGGGCATCGCTGGCTAGGCCAGCATTTATTGCCCATCCCTAATTGCCCTTGTTCAGAGGGCATTTAAGAGTCAACCACATTGCTGTGGGTCTGGAGTCACATGTAGGCCAGACCTAAGGTGAGGATGGCAGGTTTCCTTCCCTAAAGGAAACGAGTGAACCAGATGGGTTTTTGCAGCAATCAGCAATGATTTCATAGTCATCATTTGACTTTTAATTCCAGAGATTTTTTGAATTCAAGCTTCCCTATCTGCTGTGGTGGGATTCAAACCCATGTCCCCAGAGCATTACCCGGGGTCTCTGGATTACTAGTTCAGTGACAATACCACTATGCCACTGCCTCCCGGGAGAGTGGCAACAAGCTTCTCAGCAGCTGGGGAGGCAGTGGCATAGTGGTATTGTCACTGGGCTAGTAATCCAGAGACCCATAATAATGCTCTGGGAACCTGTGTTTGAATCCCACCATGGCAGCTGGGAACATGTGAATTCAATAATACTCTGGAATTAAAAGTGAAATGATGACCATGAAACCATTGTCAATTTTTGAAAAACCCATCTGGTTCACTAATGTCCTTTAGGGAAGGAATCTGCCATCCTTACCTTAGGTCTGGCCTACATGTGACTCCAGACCCACAGCAATGTGGTTGACCCTTAAATGCCCTCTCAACAAGGGCAATTAGGGATGGGCAATAAATGCTGGCCTAGACAGTGTTGCCCACATCCCATTATGAATATTTTAAAAAGTACAATCCTGAGGGAAGCCAGCCTTCTGGGTGCCAACTGACTTTTAAAAAATTAATTCATGGGATGTGGGCTTCGCTGGCTGGGCCAGCATTTATTATCCATCCCTAGTTGACCTTGAGAAGGTGGTGGTGAGCTGCCTTCTTGAACCGATCCAGTCCACGTGGTGTAGGTACACCCACAGTGCTGTAAGGGAGGGAATTCCAGGATTCTGACCCAGCAACAGTGAAGGAATGGCGATATATTTCCAAGTGAGTGATTTGGAGGGAAACTTCCAGGTGGTGGTATTCCCATCTATCTGCCGCCCTTGTCCTTCTATACAGTAATGGTTGTGGGTTTGGACGATGCTGTCGAAGGAGCCCTGGTGAATTCCTGAAGTGTATCTTGTAGATGGTACACACTGCTGCTACTATGTGTCAGTGATGGAGGGAGTGAATGTTTGTGAATGTGGTGCCAATCAAGCAGGCTGCTTTGTCCTGGACGGTGTCAAGCTTCTTGAGTGCTGTGAAAGCTGCACTCATCCAGGCAAGTGGGGAATATTCTATCACACTCCTGACTTGTGCCTTGTAAATGGTGGACAGACTTTGGGGAGTCAGGAGGTGAGTTACTCGTTGCACGATTCCCAGCCTCTGATCTACTCTTGTAGCCAGAGTATTTGTATGGCTAGTCCAGTTCAGTTTCTGGTCAACGGTAGCCCCCAGGGTGTTGATAGTCGGGGATTCAATGATGGTAACCCTGTTGAACATCAAGGGGTGATGGTTGGATTCTCTCTTGTTGGAGATCGTCATTGCCTGATACTTGTGTGGCGCAAATGTTACTTGCCACTTGCCAGACCAAGCCTGGATATTGTCCAGATCTTGCTGCATTTGGACATGGACTGCTTCAGTATCTGAGGAGTTGTGAATGGTGCTGAACATTGTGCAATCATCAGCGAACATCCCCACTTCTGACCTTATGATGGAAGGAAGGTCATTGATGAAGCAGCTGAAGATGGTTGGGTCAAGGACACTATCCACATTTCTCTGTAAGATTTGATTCCATGAAGGTGACTATGTCAGGCTGTTGTTTGACTAGTCTGTAAGACAGTTCTCTCAGTTTTGGCACTAGCCCCCAGGTGTTAGTAAGGAGGACTTTGCAGGGTCGACAGGGCTGAGTTTACCGTTGTCGTTTCCAGTGCCTGGGTCGATGCCGGGTGGTCCATCCAGTTTCTTGCTAGGTTTCTTGATAGGTAGATGAAGAGTGAATATTGGGCTACTACATAAATACTATTAAAATATTAACATTTTTTATTTCTTATGTTATGAGTACATTTATATTCTTGTTGACTCTCAGTTTATTTAGCATGTTTGCAATTTAATTTTTGATTAAAGATAGTTTTCCCACAGATCAACTCATACAAATATCTCTGCAGCTTAAATAAAGCCACAGACAGGAAAACAGTACAGCTCATTATGGGTTTTTTCCTTCACTTGCCTCTTTCAGAATTTATTTTCCTTGAACATAAGACCATTTCCAATAGTTAAACAAAGGCTAACAACAGTTCTGTAAAATTAAGTAATTAACAATTTTGCCAATATTCTATTCCTCTGCTCCTTGATCCTTTTTCAGAGTACAGCTCCAAGGGAACAGATTTGTCTTTAGTACCTTGCTCAGGTTACCATTATTCATCCACGTGCCTTCATAATATCCACGAGGGGAACCATTCTCTCAACATCCACGCTGTCAAGTCCCCTTAGAATTTTATATATTTCAATAAGATCGCCTCTCATTCTTCTAAACTCCAATAGGTATAGGCATAACACGTTCAAACTTTCATCATAAAATAACCCCTTGGCCCCTGGAATCAACTTCGTAAACATTCTCTGAACTTCCTCTAATACGAGTTTATTTTATTATTCATTCAGTGGATGTGAGGGTCACTGGCTAGGTCAGAATTTATGCCCCTCCTTAAGTAACAAGATGAAAACTGTATGCAGTACTCTAAGTACAGTCTTACCAATGCAGTGAGGCTTCCCTACTTTTATTCACTCCTATCCCCTGTGCAATAAAGGCCAACATTCTATTTGCCTTTCTAATTACTTGCTGTATGGGTACCTGCATGCTATCTTTTTGTGTTTCTTGTGCGAGGACACCCATATTCCTCTGTACCACACTTAACCGATCTTTATCCTTTTGAAGACTCTTTAAGTCCCAGTAACATCTTGCTTTCCTACCTATATTTGTATCTTCAGCAAATTTGGCTACAATACACTCAGCTCCCTCACTCAAGTCATTAATATAGATTATAAATAGTCGAGAGACTCAGCACTGATTTCTTTGGCACTCTACTTGTTACAGTTTGCCAATCTGAAAATGACCCATTTATCCCAACTCTGTTTCCTACTCATTAGCCAATCCTCTGTCAAATGCTAATGTATTACCCACAACATATGAACTCTTAACTATTGCAATAATGATCTCTTCTGTGGCATTTGAACGAATGTATTTTAGAACTCCAAGTACACTACATCTATTGTGACTTTGTCACACGAGCTGGGCCATGTTCTTAATTCAAAAATAAAGCTTTTATTTAATGTTTATTTGCTTTAGGAAACCTCATCCCACTCATGGAGGTTTTCTAAAAAAATGCTTGGTATTTTCGTCTGCCCGCCAACCGTTAGGTTGAATGGGCAGCGTCAATTTGAATTTAATTAGGTAGTTAATGGCCTTAATAGGCCTTTTAATTATCGGTGGGCATGCAACCGGCTCTGGCGCGTGCCTGCCGAACAAAGTATAGTGAGGCTGCGTAATGACATTGGGACGCTTGCCCAACATCATTGCGCGTCATTTTACGCTCAGGCGTGTTAGGCACCTGCTCGCATGCCGAGCATAATATTCTGCCCAACGTGAAATTCTTTCATGCTATGATCATTCTTGCCTGCAGGATCCTTTACCATGAGACCTTTAGTTAATCCCATCTCAATACATTCACCAGGTCCAAAATAGCCTGTTGCCTGGCTGGTTCCAGAACGTATTGTTCAAGAAACTTTCCCGATTACAATCTATGAACTCATCTTCCAGACAACCTTTGCCAATGTGATTTGTCGAATCTATGTGAAAATTTAAAATCTTCCCTGATTATTGCAGTAACTTCCTTAGAAGCCCCCATAATATCTTGATGGGCAGAATTTTGCCCTTGTTAGGTGGGCACGGTTGGGGGGGGTGGGGGGGGGGGGGGTGGTGGTGGGGGTGGGGGCAGTCGGGAAGATACCCGTGATTGGGGCCAGACCACAATTTCATGCTGGTGGGCCAATTAAGGGCTGCCCAGCGTGAAACGCGTCCTGCAGCGCTCAGTGTTGCCTGTGCGGGGTGCTGTTGGAGGAGGGCAAGTGGGGAACTTTGCGCTTGTGCGCGGTTGAGTGCTGGAAAAGCTCTCTGAGGCAAAGAGCTGCCTCAGGGTGATGAAGAGTTCTGAAAAACAAATATAACGAATTTTTAAATGTGAAAAAAACAGGTCTCCTCGTGTGACAGAGTCACATGAGCAGGGACATTTGAATGAGATGCAAAATTTTTTATTTTATTTTTATTTGCTGTTGTCTTTTCGCCTGCCCGCCAACCATAAGGTTGAATGGGCGGCGAAAAATAGAAGTTAATTAATAGTTTAATAAGTCTTCTAATTGCCGGCGGACGCACTGCCGATTCCTGTGTGCACCCGCCAATCGAACTATTGTGCAACTGCATGTAGACATCAGGATGCTCACCCAACATCATCACACGTCATTTCATGCTCGAGCGGGTTGAGCGTGTGCCCGTCCAACGAGGTGAAAGTTCTGCCCGATGAATACTCTGTCCTACAATCCAGCTACTATGAGGGGGCCTGCAAATTTCTCCCACAAGTCATTTCTTTCCTTCGCTATTTCTTATTTCTGTCCAGGCTGATTCTATATCCAGATCTTTGGAGCCCAGATCATTTCTCATTACTATAGTTATCTTTTACTAAGAGATCTACTCCATCTCCTTTTTGCTTTCTTCCTATCTTTCCAAAATTTCAAATACCCTTGAATATTCAGTTCTTCGTTACCTTGCAACCACAGTTCTAGAATGATTATCATATCGTACCTATTTATTTCAACTTATTAAATACATTGGATAACCAGGGAAAAAGTAGGGCCCATAAGGGGCCAGGGGGGCAATCTATGGGTGGAGCCAGTTGACATCACTAGAGTGTTGAATGAATACTTCACATTTGTCTTCACCAAAATTTGAGTGAATTTTTTGAGGAGGTGACCAGGTGAGTAGATGAGGGTGGTGCAGTTGATGTAGTTTATATGGATTTCAGTAAAGCCTTTGGCAAGGTCCCACATGGGAAACTTATAAAGAAGGCAAATGCACATGGGATACAGGGTAATTTGATAAGGTGTATTTAAAAGTGGCTTAGTTGTAGGAGAGAGAAGCTGATGACAGAAGGATGCTTTAGTGACTGGAAGCCTGTGTCCAGTGGCATACCACAGGGATCTGTGCTGGGTCTCCTATTATTTGTCATTTATATAAACGACATAGATGACTGTGGGGGGTAGGATTAGTAAGTTTGCGGAAGACACAAAGATTGGCCGGGTAGTTAACAGTGAGGTTGAGTGTCTTGGGCTATAGGAAGATATAGACGGGATGGTCAAATGGGCAGATAAATGGCAGATGGAATTTAACACTGAAAAGTGTGAGGTGATACACTTTGGCAGGAGTAATTTAACAAGGAAGTATTCAATGAACGGCATGACAGTAGGAAGTTCTGAGGAACAAAGGGACTTTGGCGTGTGTGTCCATAGATCTCTGAAGGCAGAGGGGCATGTTAGTGGGGAGGTGAAGAAGGCATATGGGACACTTGCCTTTATCAATCGTGGCTTGGATTACAAAAGTAGGGAGGTCATGTTGGAGTTGTAAAGAACCTTGGTGAGGCCACAGCTGGAGTACTGTGTGCAGTTTTGGTCGCCACATTATAGGAAGGATGTGATTGCACTGGAGGGTGTGCAGAGGACATTCACCAGGATGTTGCCTGGGATGAAACATTTAGGTTATGAAGACAGGTTGGATAGTCTTGGGTTGTTTTTGTTGGAGCAGAGAAGACTAAGGGGCAACCTGATCGAGGTGTACAAGATTATGTGGGGCATGGACAGGGTGGATAGGGAGCAGCTGTTCCCCTTAGTTGAAGGTTCTGTCACAAGGGGACACAAGTTCAAGGTGAGGGGCAGGAGGTTTAGGGGGATGTGAGGAAAAACTTTTTTACCCAGAGGGTGGTGACAGTCTGGAATGCACTGCCTGGGAGGGTGGTGGAGGTGGGTTGCCTCACATCCTTTAAAAAGTACCTGGATGAGCACTTGACATGTCATAACATTCAGGTTATGGGCCAAGTGCTGGCAAACAGGATTAGGTAAGTAGGTCTGGTGTTTCTCACATGTTGGTGCAGACTCGATGGGCCGAAGGGCCTCTTCTGCACTGTGAGATTCTGTGATTCTGTGATTCTATTGTACCAGTTCATTCATCTTGTTATGAATACTCCCTGCATTCAGGTAAAGAGCCTTTAATTCTGTCTTTTACCATTTTCATTGCTCTGATTATATTTGCTGGTGAACACATATGTTTGAACACTCTATCCCTGCAACACTCTGGTTATAATTTCCTGTTCCACTACCTTGCACTATTGTTTGTTCTTTCTGATTAACTTGCTAAACCTCCCCTCACGTGAGCTCTACCCACCGCCTCCCCCCCGCCACCACCCCCCCCACACCCCCACCCACCCCCCACTCCCCCACCCACCCCCCCACCCAACCCCCTGACTATTTAAAGTCTTAAAATCCTCTCTATAGCACTAGTTCTACGATTCACCAGGGCACTGGTCCCAACAGAATTCAAGTGAAGCCCATTCTTACAGTACAGCTCCCTCTAACCTCAGTACTAGTACCCATGGCCCATGAATCAAACCCCATTTCTCCACAACAATCTTTGAGCCACACATTCAACTCTCTAATCTTATTTAACCTATGCCATTAGTTTCTCTTTTCTGTCTTACTTATGTTGTTGGTTCTAGTGTGAACCACAGTTTCACACTATTCACCTTCCCTTTCCACAATATTCTTTGCTCACTCAGAATTTTGCCCTTTTTAAGTTAATTTTAGAAATATCTTACAAGGAATATATAATAGACTATTCAACTCATTGCAATTGAACACTTGAACTCGCACAATTCTTGGGCCAGCACAAATCTGGATTTACACCGAACAAATTTCCCTTCAGGAATTATTAACTTATATTCCTTTGCTCTGCCAGGCTTTTCAATTTTTGATCGAGGGGGTGTTATCCAATAACATTTCAGACTTTTGTGTGAGATTTAACAAACGAAATACAGAAATGCTTACTGGAATGCAACAGAAATTACAAATCAATTATCATTAATTAAAAGGAATAGGAAACAACATTCAGTCAACTGCACAACATCTGTAAATTAGTCCAGCACAGACCAATGCTGTATCGTTGCCACTAATGGATGTAAAGGTTAATGAACTAAATCACATTCTGGAATAATTACAGAATCATTGAACACCATGCATTGCCTTGTCCTCACTGTTCCACTATCATTCATTAAAAAAGTAACTATGTCACTTGAGCAAAGCAGACTCAGAAAATCAAGGCCATTAATGCCCTTCTCCTTCCATGACTTTAGTTTACATAGTCTGAAAAGATGCTATGTGCTGGCAGCAAGGACACTTGGCCATGATTTTCTATCAATTACATTTATTCCAGCAAACTAATTTGATGAACTAATCCACAACTTTGTTTCACACGAGGGTATACTGTATAGGTGTGGGCCCTGGGGGAATCATCATACAGAAAATAATCTAGGTTTTCCACCTATTTTCTTGTCTGCAGTATTTCATTGTTGCTGCTGCAAGATAGGAAAGGAGTGTATTTTCAACAGAACTTCTGCTATTGTCTTTTACCTCATTTACTCTCATCTGCTAACAGCATATGTGAACAACTGTATATTCTCCACTGCTGCTCTGCTCTTCACAAGCGTTCACAAAAATGGACTCAAATTCTACTTCAGTAAAAAAAAGTCCAACAGTTATTACTGCAATCATGGACTAGGCCAGCCTTGTATTATGCCAGGCACAGTGCTCACTCTTATATAAGTATAAAAATGGGAATTGTGCAAGGTTGCTGTTCTTGAGAAACAATTGGAGAGACTGTGATAACAGAAAGGATTCCGAGCATGCAGACAGTCACCTTGTAGCTAAATAGAAATAATCAAGCAAAGAAAGGGAAGTGAGTGGACATTCACTGGGTGATGGAGGACATTGCTAGGTAAAAGCACCGAAAGCTCCTGGAGATTGGAAGTTGTTCCATAAGTATATGGTGCTGAATACCTATGACACAGATAAATATAGTACTTAGAGAAAGGAATCACAAGCAATGACATGGCACTGTGAAATAAGTAGTTACCAGAGGAAGACATCAGGTTGAGAAGAGAGACTTGATAGTTATAAGGGATTTTATGCCTTCTATGCATCTGCAATTGGGAGTCTTGAATGGTCTGTTGGCTTCAGGTGCCAAGGTAAGAAACAATTCTGAGTGAGCAAAGAATATTGTGGAAAGGGAAGGTGAATAGTGTGAAACTGTGGTTCACACTAGAACCAAAGGCATAAGGAAGACAAGATGAAGGTACTGTAAGGAAATATGAAGAGTTAGGCTTTAGGCACTAAAGAAGCACCTCCAAGATTACTCCCAATGCTTCCACTAGATAGTTTAGGAAGAAGTACATTATACACATCAACATGCAGTTCATTAGATCATGTAGGAGGGGTTCAAGAGTTTAAAGAGAAAAGAAAGACTTACATTTGGTATCACATCTTTCATATCTTTGGAATCTCCCAAAGCGCGCAGTCAATGAAGTATTTTTGAAGTGTAGTCACTCTTGTAATGTAGGAAGCAGAGCAGTTGGGTTGCACACAGCAAGCTCCCAGAAGCAGCAATGTGATCATGATCAGATAAATTGTTTTAAGTGTTAATTCTAGGCATTGGTTTGAGTTCTGTGACAGGATAAAGCTCTACAGATAAATGTTATCAAAATAAATCTATACCAATGTAAAGAGGCAAATAGAGTAATGGAGGAAAGATTTAAATGAATAAAGCAGGGGACAGGGACAAATCTTGGAGAATTTGGTACAGCAGTTAAGAATAAATACAGTTAGGGATCAAATCAGTTTAAAATAGCGAATTCAAGTGGGCATGAAGAAATGAGCTACTCCTGTTCCTATGCTCGTATGTATATCTCCGAGAGCTAAAAAATTAAGAAAAATAGTAGAAGTGAAAAGTGTCCGAAGGAATGTGAAAATGGTAACTATTTCAAATTTGCAGGTGTGCATGAAGTGTTCCCTCAGATTCAGTGCTCTGAGGCAACCCCTTAAGAGAACCTTTCACCTCCAATGCTCTGCAGGGGATTTTTACTGCTCAGTATCTAGTTAAGTGATTGCATTACCCAGGGAGCATAATAACAAGTCGCTTGCTGTGTATGATGAATACTATGATCATGTAGATGTCACCATATATTTGCTTCTATCTTTTCAGGAGGTGGAATGAAAAACACTCTGGTGCCACATGCCCGATTCTGAAGTACTAAACTGATTTATTTTTCATGAAACATTTACATGCACACAACACAGTTTTCAGTGAAGTATATCCATTTTTGTATTGCTCCTCACATAAAACAATAAATATGTGGCCCTGCCCTCTTTATAGAAACAGAAAATTTACAGCGTAGAAGGTGGTCCATTCAACCCATCATGTCTGTGCCAGTTATGGTCTAAGCAGCCACAGGTTAGAACTAACTGAACCGACACAAACCTTTACACTGAAATACTGCATGTATTCATAACTCGAACAACCTGGAGTTGCACAACCTCTGACTCAGACTGTTCTAGTTTGACTTCTCCAGAGAGAGAGATAGAAAACACTCTCCTGCAGGTCTGTATCTTAAGTACTGTCTGACCAAGCTAACATATTCAATGAAAAGCCCTTCCTCCTGCTGTGGTGGCTCACGGCAGCTAAATTGTCTGTTTAGCTAAGTCACTCATTGGGCACACTGAATAAAAAACATTGAGATAAAAACAAAAAAACTGCAGATGCTGGAAATCCAAAACAAAAACAGAATTACCTGGAAAAACTCAGCAGGTCTGGCAGCATCGGCGGAGAAGAAAAGAGTTGACGTTTCGAGTCCTCAAGACCCTTCGACAGAACTGGAGTTCGAGTTAAAGAAAGAGTTGAAATATAAGCTGGTTTAAGGTGTGTGGGGGGGTGCAGAGAGAGAGAGAGAGAGGTGGAGGGGGGGTGTGGTTGTAGGGACAAACAAGCAGTGGTAGAAGCAGATCATCAAAAGATGTCAACGACAATAGTACAATAGAACACATAGGTGTTAAAGTTAAAGTTGGTGATATTATCTAAACGAATGTGCTAATTAAGAATGGATGGTAGGGCACTCAAGGTATAGCTCTAGTGGGGGTTTTAAAAAATTTTTTTATAATGGAAATAGGTGGGAAAAGGAAAATCTTTATAATTTATTGGAAAAAAAAGGGAAGGGGGAAACAGAAAGGGGGTGGGGATGGGGGAGGGAGCTCACGACCTAAAGTTGTTGAATTCAATATTCAGTCCGGATGGCTGTAAAGTGCCTAGTCGGAAGATGAGGTGTTGTTCCTCCAGTTTGCGTTGGGCTTCACTGGAACAATGCAGCAAGCCAAGGACAGACATGTGGGCAAGAGAGCAGGGTGGAGTGTTAAAATGGCAAGCGACAGGGAGGTTTGGGTCATTCTTGCGGACAGACCGCAGGTGTTCTGCAAAGCGGTCGCCCAGTTTACGTTTGGTCTCTCCAATGTAGAGGAGACCACATTGGGAGCAACGAATGCAGTAGACTAAGTTGGGGGAAATGCAAGTGAAATGCTGCTTCACTTGAAAGGAGTGTTTGGGTCCTTGGACGGTGAGGAGAGAGGAAGTGAAGGGGCAGGTGTTGCATCTTTTGTGTGGGCATGGGGTGGTGCCATAGGAGGGGGTTGAGGAGTAGAGGGTGATGGAGGAGTGGACCAGGGTGTCCCGGAGGGAGCGATCCCTACGGAATGCCGATGGGGGGGTGAAGGGAAGATGTGTTTGGTGGTGGCATCATGCTGGAGTTGGCGGAAATGGCGGAGGATGATCCTTTGAATGCGGAGGCTGGTGGGGTGATAAGTGAGGACAAGGGGGACCCTATCATGTTTCTGGGAGGGAGGAGAAGGCGTGAGGGCGGATGCGCGGGAGATGGGCCGGACACGGTTGAGGGCCCTGTCAACGACCGTGGGTGGAAAACCTCGGTTAAGAAAGAAGGAGGACATGTCAGAGGAACTGTTTTTGAATGTAGCATCATCGGAACAGATGCGACGGAGGCGAAGGAACTGAGAGAATGGGATGGAGTCCTTACAGGAAGCGGGGTGTGAGGAGCTGTAGTCGAGATAGCTGTGGGAGTCGGTGGGTTTGTAATGGATATTGTTAGACAGTCTATCACCAGAGATTGAGACAGAGAGGTCAAGGAAGGGAAGGGAAGTGTCAGAGATGGACCACGTGAAAGTGATGGAGGGGTGAAGATTGGAAGCAAAATTAATAAATTTTTCCAAGTCCTGACAAGAGCATGAAGCGGCACCGAAGTAATCATCGATGTACCGGAGAAAGAGTTGTGGAAGGGGGCCGGAGTAGGACTGCAACAAGGAATGTTCCACATACCCCATAAAGAGACAGGCATAGCTGGGGCCCATGCGGGTACCCATAGCCACACCTTTTATTTGGAGGAAGTGAGAGGAGTTGAAGGAGAAATTGTTCAGCATGAGAACAAGTTCAGCCAGACGGAGGAGAGTAGTGGTGGATGGGGATTGTTCGGGCCTCTGTTCGAGGAAGAAGCTAAGGGCCCTCAGACCATCCTGGTGGGGGATGTAGAGGGATTGGACGTCCATGGTGAAGAGGAAGCGGTTGGGGCCAGGGAACTGGAAATTGTTGATGTGACGTAAGGTGTCAGAGGAATCACGGATGTAGGTGGGAAGGGACTTGACAAGGGGAGAGAGAAGGGAGTCAAGATAACGAGAAGTGAGTTCTGTGGGGCAGGAGCAAGCTGAGACGATCGGTCTACCGGGGCAGTTCTGTTTGTGGATTTTGGGTAGGAGATAGAAGCGGGCCGTCCGAGGTTGGGCGACTATCAGGTTGGAAGCTGTGGGAGGGAGATCCCCAGAGGAGATGAGGTCAGTGACAGTCCTGGAAACAATGGCTTGATGTTCAGTGGTGGGGTCATGGTCCAGGGAGAGGTAGGAGGAAGTGTCTGCGAGTTGACGCTCAGCCTCCGCGAGGTAGAGGTCAGTGCGCCAGACAACAACAGCACCACCCTTGTCAGCGGGTTTGATGACAATGTCAGGGTTGGCCCTGAGAGAATGGAGTGCAGTAAGTTCAGAGAGAGACAGGTTAGAATGGGTGAGAGGAGCAGAGAAATTGAGACGATCAATGTCGCGCCGACAGTTCTCAATGAAAAGATCGAGAGAAGGTAAGAATCCAGAGGGAGGGGTCCAGGTGGAGGGAGAATATTGGAGATGGGTAAAAGGATCCGTTGAACTGGGAGAGGACTCCTGCCCAAAGAAGTGAGCCCGGAGACGAAGACGGCGGAAGAAGAGTTCAGTATCATGCCGAGCCCGAAATTCATTGAGGTGAGGGCGTAAGGGTATGAAACTAAGTCCTTTGCTGAGCACTGAACGTTCAGCATCGGAGAGGGGAAGGTCAGGGGGTATAGTGAATACACGGCCGGGGTTGGGATTGGAAGATGGGGTGGGGACGGAGGGACAGGCAGGGGTGGAGGGTCCTAGATGGGTGTTGGTGTCGATGAGTTGTTGGAGCTTGCGTTCCTTAGCACTTGAGAGAAAGAGAAAAAGTTTCTTGTTGAGGCGTCGGATGAGCCGAAGGATAAAATGAAACTGGGGGCACGCGCAGCTTTGAAAAAGGGTACGGCGGTGCTGCTGGAGGGAGAGATCGAGTGTGTTCATATGGCGGCGCATGGCACTGAGTGTGGATTTCAGAATGTGATGGGAACAGCAGTCCGAGAAACGTCTTATGTCCTGGACATACCTGTAATCCTGGGTGGGTTCGAAACATGAGGGGTGGAATTTCAGTTGAAATCCACGTGGGGTAAGTCGGAGACGGAGACAGTCACTGAGAAAGGAGATATGGCTGTGAAAGCGGGTTTTAGTAAACACCTTGTCAAACACTAGGAGGGAAATGGAAAGCAAGGAAGGTGAGCAAGACAGCAGAGAGATACGGAAATCTTGTCGCAGAGAGGAACAGAACTTCTTCAAGGAGGTAGGCATTTCTTGAAGAGCAGTGGCAGTCAATTAAACACAGAGATAAAAACAAAAAAACTGCGGATGCTGGAAATCCAAAACAAAAACAGAATTAACAGAAAAAAAAAACATTCATGCTTTAAGGCTTTGCACTGCCAAGGGATAAGCTCAATTACTCCCTTGTCTCAAAACTCATGTGACAGTTTCAATGGCTGTTCCATCTGGTATCCCACCCAACTCTCCTAATCAACATACTATAATGGCTCTGTGTGACTCTCAGAATTTTGTAAACTGAACCTGCCCTTACATTAGTAATATTACGTAAATGAAGGCCAAATTCCTCAAGGCCAAATAAGTAAAAAGCTGAATATGTTACAGGGGTGGAGTATGAAGAGCTATGCCTTCATAGTTAAGGAGAAGTATATTGAAGGAAAGATGTAGAAAAAGACACAAGGAAAAAGTGATTGAATGAATAAGAATGTATGAGGCTTTCACTGGTTAAGCATGAATGTACAAAGCAGTGGAAATAAAGTTAAGGAAACAGAGGCATTAATTAAAAGGAGGGTTATGATGATGTTATACTGGCAATATTTAGCTATAACCTTTTCAAGGAAGACAGGGAAGGGAAAAGCAGAGGAGGGTTATTAATTAAAAATGTGACTACAGCCAATAAAAAAGCAGTTTTTACTGATGTTGTTAGTCGCTTTGAGTCTGTCCAGATAAAGGTAAGAGCCCAATTTTGCCTTTAGGTTCCACCCAATTTCAGGTTAATCTGGAAGGGGTGCAGTGGAAAATTGACTGGGCAGTTTTTATACTGGCGCTCTGCCAGTTGATGTCTTTTCTTGGATTTTCAACTGGATGTGATACCGGTCATTGCACACATCAGCCGACATATGGGTTTTTTTCCAGGTACTAGCAAAGCACCTTTAATTCTGCAACAGTTTGTCTTGTTAGCCCAATCACTTTTCTCTGTCACCAACCAGCTCCTTAATCCTATCCAACCTAACAAAAATTCTAAAGATTTCAATCAGGAGCTATATACAGAGAGCTGAGAGTATCTGCTAAATGGAGTGGCTTGTAAACAGTGTGACTATATGAATCTTGTGAGAGTGGGAAGTTGGAGCAGAGAGGGAAGGAGGTGCTAAGTAATTTAAACCAAGGGATATCAGCAAATATATAAATAATCAGAGCAATTAATTATATCTAAAGGTTGCTTTTTAAGCACAATGATGGGACTGTGGACCCATTGCCTGAAATTCCTGCCCCATATGTGAAATATATTTTGGGGAGGTGAAGGGAAACAACCAGAAGCCGTGGTTTATGTGGGGACCAATGACATAGGAAGGAAAAGGGCCAAGTCCTACAATAGGAGTTTTAGGTGATAGGACTTCAAAGATCGTGACCTCTGGATTACTCCCAGTGCTGTGTATTAGTGATGACAGAATTTGTGGGATAAAACAGGTTAATGTCTAACTAGAGAAATAGTACAAGAGGGAGAGCTTCTGATTCCTGGGGCATTAGGACCAGTTCTGGGGCAGGAAGGACCTGTTCATGATCATTGGTAGTTATTAAAAAGAACAGTGGTCCTAACACTGACCCTGAGGAACACAGAATTGCAGAATTGTTACAGCACTAAGAAGACCATTCGGCCCATCTTGTCTGCACCAGCTCTCCAAATGAACAATTCACCTGGTATCAATCCCCCGCCTTCTCCCCATAACTAGTTAACCTGGGTTGCACAGCAGCGGTCCTGGGTCAATTGTCCTCACAGGAAGGTTAACTAGTATGGTGGGGGAGGGTTTCATTGAAGTTGGCTGGAAGATGGGCACCAGGATGAAACATTAAAGAGAAGAACTGGGACAGAAAGCAGACAGTAGTGATGAATAGTTGATTTTTAACTTGAGTATACAGTGGTGTTCCTTAGTATTAGGACCACTGTTCTTTTTGACAGCTGCTAATGACTTGGTTATATGCAGTTTCAAAGCTTGCAAATGATACAAAACTCAGATTGTAGAACAGTGAGGTGGTTAGTAAGAGACTTCAGGATGATACAGCAGATTGGTGAAATGGCCAGACACAAGGCAGATTAAATTTAACAGGGGGAGAAAGAAATACTGAACTGAATGGTACAATTTTAAAGAGACCGCAGGAACAGAGACACCTGGTAAGTACACAAGCTTTTGAAGGTGGAATGCCAAGTTTAGAAGGGTGTTAATAAAGCATATGGGATCTTTGGCATTATTGATAGAGGAATAGAGTACAAAAGGAAGGCAGCTATGCTAAACTGATAAAACACTGTTTAGGCCCAAGCTGGTGTTCAAATCCAATGTGGAGAGGCTGGAAAAGCTGGCATGTTTCCCTTAGAGCAAAGAAAGTTAAGATGAGCATTGAGAGGGGTGTTCAAAAGCATGAACGGTTTTGATACAGAAAACTGTTTCCAGTGGCAGAAAGGTAACCAGAGGGCACAGATTTAAGTTGATTGGCCTAACTTTTGGCGTTCTGAGGCACTCCTGCTTGATTTACAGCAGAGGTTTCCTTGGAAAAGCTGCAGATTTTTGGTCCCATGACATTTGACATATTTTGAATAAATTTCTTTTTTAGTTTGAACTCATTCTTCCCTGCCCTACTCTAATGATTTAGTTAGCAGTGGTTTTCCAGAACCATCTTACCACCCTGTTAATTCTCCGGTGTATATTTATAAGATAATGGCTGCAAAATTATGGGTGGTGTTCTTGTTGCAAAATGGAATGTGTCATACGCACACACTTCTGGTGCGGGTCATATTGGATGACATCTTGACTAGGACTTCAGCGTGGGCAAATGGAGCAACTGTTGGAACATTGCAGTGTACTGCTGATTTAACACTGGTGCTGCAACTTTGAATGCCTTCTCTGAACCTTGCACAGATAAAAATGTGTTCAGCAGCAGCAAGGACCCACCCCTCTCTGTTATCATGGGTTTGTCTTGGGATTCATTAGCTTAGTCTGGAAGAGATCTCGCTGGAGGCAATGGTCTTTGTTCAAAAAACATTTATTCACGTGCTATTTTAAAAGGTTAAATAAGCCTAACGTATCACTAGAGCTGCCCTTTGAGATGCTACTCAGACATCCTCTCTCAATGAGTGACTGCATTGTGACATTGCGTCCTCTGCAGATGCTCAATATATGCTCTCATTAGAATTAAAACTTTACTCTACATCACCCCAAGCTCACTATTCCCATAATTGTTAACGTCCTGTACTACTTACAGTTTCCATCCAACTTGTACTGCCTACCCCAGCCCCACGCTCCCCACCCTTCCCCCCCCCCGCCCCTCCCCCACCCTCAACCACCTCAAATTCACTTTTACCAAAGGCGTCAATCCCCAACTGTGTCCTTGGCTCTCTTGGAGGACATGTAGAACGTATGTGTCCCCTTACCTTCTCCTTGGAAGGCAAACACATTGGTGAAGTGGGAGAGCAGCTTTTCATGACAGCTAGCTCCTGGGCTGTGACTCTTACAGAGACCTGAATATAAAGGGAGTGAATTGAAGAAAAACTGACTGAAGGGACAGCCCTCCAGTGCTCAGACAATCACAGCCCCTTGAAAAGGAGAACAACGAGCTGAAATTCTCCTTCTCATTTTCTTATGTGTTGCACACTGTGGAAAGGTGAGAGCATCAACTTGACAAAATGAGCACTTTCAGCTCCTATGAAGAAATTTGCGGCTGGATCATTCACCGCTGCTACGATGGCAAGAGAAACATTCAATACCTGATTAAGGAGTGAATCTGGTAGATGAAAAGAAGAAGAAAGAACATCCTGAATACATTGCAGGAGGTGAGGGAGGGAGGAATTCCCTATTACTCTTAGGGTAGGAATTTCTCTTTCTGTAGCTAGATGTATCATTACCATGCTCACTTCAGTGTGAGCCTGTTCTGCCGCAGACAGTGGCATCCTGGGTCAGCAGGAGAAAGTAGGATGGTGCCATTATCAATAATGGAATAGACTTCAGAGCTGGGACCTATGGGAAGTTCCTGCAGACTTGCTTGAAAGTTCAACATCAGCATCAGGTGTTTGTACTACAAGAGTCTCAGTAGTAACAGGAGAGACAGATAATGTCGATACATCTTCAGGTAGTTGCTCTGTAGCCAACTCTTTTATCTGATTGCTGTGGTAATTTCTTTAGCTGCTGTATGGCATTTACACACTCCTTTACTGCAATATGTTCACTTTCATTTACTGCGTCATTTGTAATGCATAAATCCCCCTCTGTGGCTTGCGCTGTGTGATTGTTAATAGCTGGGTTTTTAGCTTAGCGTTCTCTTTTAGGTAGTTAGACTTTCCAACTCTTGCTTAATTTTAATATTTTCAAGCTCCATTTGATGTACAACTTTAAGTTTTTCTAAGGTACTCTTCAACTGTAGGAGCTCTGTAGTATGGGCCTCTGCTTCTCTACTAAAAGAAAGCTTGGGGGCTTCCATGGCTTGCTGATGAGATCCAAGGCCTGAATTTTTCGGTCATCAGGTGTGCACGATCGGTGGGCCTGGGAGCGGTCAGGAAATGGAACCCTGACTCTGATTGGCCCCTGACCACGAATTCATGCTGGCTGGCCTATTAATGGCAATAAATGAAACAAAACTCTAAAAAGCTGCAAAACCAAAAAAAAAGTCCATGCATCACAATCAAGCACCTGAAAGCATACCTCATAGAAATACTGCCCCCAGGGTATTTCTTTTTATTTTATTTCCTCGGGGAGATTTCATCCCGCCCTTGGATGAGGTTTCATGAAAAATGTAAAGGCTGCCTGGTCGATTTGCCCATCCGCCAACCGTAAGGCCAGACGGGCCACGAAGAGTCAGAGACATTGCGCGGTTAATGGGCTTAATTGTCAGCGGGTGTGCTTCTGACTTTTGTGCACGCCCGCTGAGCAAAATATCGCACAAGTGCGCAATGATGTCATCTCACATGATTTACGTCCAATCGGGTTGGGCGCACGCCCCCCCCCCCCCCCCCCCCCCCTGTGGGGGGGAAGATTCTGCTCCCATTGTCAGCTCCAGCTTACATTTAGAGAGACTAATAACCTCTGACCTTTCACTATTGGTTTGATCCAATTTGGAGTTAAGTGCTTCATTCTCCCTGCATTGCTTTTTGCTGGCTGCTTGCAATTGTTGTTGCATGTCATTGGTGGGCTCACTGGAATAAGTAGACAAATTCACCGATTACCTTCTTCAGCAAAAGAATGATCCTCCTTAAAAGAGACAACAAAGACTTCACAATCATTGGCAGTGGAGTCAAAGAGTATAGAAAGGTCCAGGACCTCTTCTTTCAACAGATCATCTGCCTCTGCAGTAATTTCATTCTCTTGCATTCTTTCCTGAAAGAGCAAATTAAGGTCTAGGATCCCATCTAATGGGTGATCACTGCTGTTGTTGGTGCATCCTGTTTCCATCTCTTCTAGCCTGTCTCCAAAGAGAAGTGAAAGATCTGCAATATCCTCCTGTGGTCCTAGAGTTATGTTTCTTCTATAAAACTGGCTCACTGCGTAATGAGTAGACTCCAATTTATGCTGTAGCTGGGGAGTAGGCTACACAAGCCTGTCTGTTTAATAAAGAACACAGCTGATTTGGAAGGATATACAGTTTATCAATGATCTCTCTCCCATTATAGTGAAGGATAGCTTGCATCTGCCCTCACACTCTTATTGCGGTACCTCCCGCACACTGAAGTTGCTTAGAATAAGTTTGCAGAATTTCATAATTCAGCCATGAAACTTTGTCAGATAGCTCTGAGACACCTGCTCCTGTGTCTAGCTTGAATTTGGTCAGGTGCCCATTTACCTCAATGTCAGCACTCCAAAACTGGCTTTGGTCTCCTTATTTGAAAAAAAAAATTACTGCTTTAGAAGCAGTTCAAAGAAAGTTCACTCAGGTCATTCCTGGGATGGAGGGCTTATCTTATGAAGAAAGGTTGAAAAGTTTAGGCCTATGCCCATTGGAGTTTAGAAGAATGAGAGGTGACCTTATTGAAACATGCAAGATCTTGAGGGGACTGGATAGACTGGATACTGGGTGGATGTTTTCTCTTCTAGGGAAGACTAGAACTCAGGGATGTAGTTTAAGAGTAATAGGTCTCCCCTTTGAGATGGAGGTGAGGAGAATTTTTTCTCTTGGAGAGTCATTAGAGTGCTGAATTCTCTTCCTTAGAAGGTAGTGGAGGCTGGACCTTTAAATTTATTCAAGGCTGAGTTAGATCGATTTTTTTGGACGAGGGGATCAAGGGTAATGAGGTGCAGACAGGAAAGTGGAGCTGAGACCAAAACCAAATCAATCCTTGTTTTATTGAATGGTGAAGCAGGGTCAAAGGGCTGAGACAGGTTAAAGAGGCCAAAAGCTGTCAGGGCAATCAGGGTGGAGGGGAAACCTCCCTCTGCTGGACTATTCACAGACAAGGCTGCAACCTTTCAACCCTATGGACCAGTCATTGGGGTGTGGAGGCACCTGCTCCGATGGACCCCTGGCCTGTCGCCATGAGGCCACACTCAATGGTACTCCCATGCGCTGCACTCGGGTGAGCAGCACTGCTCAAAAAGACAATAAAGTACTGGTGGCATTGCAAAATTGCCCCTAATTAGCGCTCGAAATTCTCTAATTACCTGGGCTGGATTTTCTGCTCCCCATCGGCTGGTTTGAAGGCAGGGAGGCATGTAAGATCCAGCAGGTGGTCTTCCCGCGCCCCCCTACCCACCTTCCCTGACCTGTATGAAATTTTACAGGGAGCAGGGGAGGCTTGGGCAACCCAATTAATGGCCACTTAGGGGCTTCATCCCAACTCCACCAGTGTTTGACTTGCAGCAGGGCAGGGAGGTCCACACCATGCAAAAAACCCGGCAGCATTATTTGTGAGGGCTGGTGTCGGAAATGGGTGGGGAACCTCCTTTATGAGTCCACTGGGCCCATCAGAGAAAAAACCCTAAAAGTCATCCACCCCTGGCATCTTGAATCTGTCCCCCAACCCCAATCCCCCCAACCCTCTCCTTGCTGAGATCCCCAACCCCGGGACTTACCTGGGCTTCTTAGCATGATGGGACTGCTTGTATTCCCAATAGTGGCTGGCACCTCTCTAAAGCATGATTTCCTCCCAAGAAAGGGGAGGGTGTCTCACCTTAAAACAACTATTGCTGCTCCCAGCGCTAAACAGCTGTGGGGCAGCCTTCAGGATCGTGGGTAGGTTCTCCACTGAAATTTAGCTAGGGGGTGGGGGCAGGGTCCATGGTGTCCCATAAAATCTATTCCCCCACCCCACCACCCCCCACCAGCTCCAAAGGTACGGGAAAATTCAGCAACCTACACATGGAGGCAGAGGGCATAGCTGAGGTAATAATTAATACTTTGCATCTGACTTTACGAAGGATGTAGGTGCTACCCAGTGCATGGTAAAAGATGAGGTGGTTCAGACACTAGTTGGATTTAAGATTGAAAAGGAGGAGGTACTGGATAGGCTATCTGAAGTTGATAAGTCGATAAGGCACCGAAACCAGATGGGATACATTCAAGGATACTAAAGGAGTGAGAGTGGAAATTGCAAAGGCACTGGCCATAAATTTTCAGCTTTCTGTAGACTCAGGGGTGGTCCCAGAGAATTGGAGGTTAGCAAACGTTACACCCTTGTTCAAAAAATAAGCAACTACAGGCCAGTCAGTTCAACTTTGGTGGTGGAGAAACTTCTCGAAATAATAGTTCTGGACAACATTAATAGTCACATGAACAAATGTGGGTTAATTAAGCAATATGGATTTCTTAAGGGAAAATCATGTTTAACTAACTTCCTTTTTTTGAAGAGGTAACAGAAGGGGTTGGCACAGGCAATGCTGTTGATGTGATGTACATTGCGTTCCAAAAGACAGTTGATACAGTGCTATACAACAGGCTTGTGAGCAAAGTTATATCTCAGGGAATAAAAGGTCAGTAGCACCATGGACACGGAATTTGCTGAGTGACAGGAAAGTAGTGGCTATTAGATGCTTTTCATGCTGTGTAAGGTTTGTAGTGGAGTTCCCCAGAGGTCGGTATTGGAACTCTCGCTTTTCTTGAAATATAGTAATGATCTAGACCTTGGTATACAGGGCATAATTTCAAAGTTTGCGGATGGTACGAAATTTGGAAGCATTGTAAACTATGAGGAGGATAGTGCAGAACTTCAAAAGGACATAGACAATTTGGTGGATTGGATGAACAGGCGGAAGATGAAGTTCAATTCAGAGAAGTACGAGGTGATTCATTTTGGTAGGAGGAACATGGAGAGACAATATAAAATAAAGGGTACAGCTCTAAAGGGGGCGTAGGAGCAGAGGCACCTGGGTATATATGTGCATATATCATTGAACGTAGCAGGACAGGTTGAGGGAACAGTTAATAAAGTATACAGTATCCTGGGCTTTATTAATAGGGGCATAGAGTACAAGGAGGTTATGTTGAATTTGTGTAAGTGATTAGTTCGGCCTCAGCTAGAGTATTGCGTCCGGTTCTGGGCACCGCTCTTTAGGAAAGTCGTGAAGGCATTAGAGATAGTGCAGAAAAGATTCACGAGAATGGTTCCAAGGATGAGGAACTTCAGTTATGAAGATAGTTTGGAGAACTTGGAATGTTTTCTTTAGAAAAGAAGGCTGAGAGGAGATTTAATGGTGGTATTCAAAATCTTGAGGAGTCTGGACAAAGTAGATAGGCAGAAGTTGTTCCCATTTGTGAAAGGATCAAGAATGAGAGGGCACAGATATAAAGTATTCAGTAAAAGAAGCAAAAGTGAAGGAGGAGAAACCTTTTTACGCAGCAAGTGGTTGGAATGCACTGCCTGAGACTGTGGTGTAGGCAGGTTCAATTGAAGCATTCAAAAGGGAATTAGACGGTTATCAGAAAAGGAAGAATGTGTAGGGTTATGGGGAGAGGGCGGGAGAATGGTATTAGGTGAGTTGCTCAGTCAGACAGAGGGTGCAGACGCAATAGTCCAAATGGTCTCCTCCTCCACTGTATCAATCCTGTGATTCTGTGAATTGGATAGCTTTAGCAAAGAGCCAACATCGACATGATAGGATGAATGGCCTCCTTCTGTGCTGTATTATTCTCTGATTCTATGACTCGAATTTCTCTTCACCAGAATTGGGGCTATTCAGTCAGCTGTCTTTGCTGTTTTCTCCTTTCACCTATCCACCAGGGCATATCTCCACCTGGACCTCTCCTCACCTTTAGCAAGGTTAAGCAAGTTGGAAGACTGAGAGGGGTGAGGAAAGGGTTATTTGATTTTTCAGTTCCTTCTCCTCTGCAAACTGATCACTTCCATGAGATCGGTGACCTTGGAGCGGTTAAGCAGGTAATCCTGGGGGACCAGGTTGCGTGGGTGTGCACTCCTGCTCCTCCTGGCCCACAAGCAGTGCTAGAAAAGCACTTACCTCTTCCACACAGCAATCGTCATCTTCCTTTATTGTCAGTTTTCCTGAAGCGCAGGAAACATGGCAGGAAACAAGGGTTACACCTGGAAGACAGAGGAAATGTGGGAATGGCAGCCTCATTACAATATTTAAAGGAACAATGTTCTTCCTGGGAACAGGTTAGTAGTCCGTTCCTTGTCCTACCTCTGCAGGGGAATTACTTCCAGTGCCATGGTCAATATTTGTCCCTCAATCAACATCAAGAAACACATTATCTAATCATTATTGTTGTTTGTGGAAGTTGCTGTGCACAAATTGTCTACCATGTTTGCTATGTTACAACAGCAACTATACTTCATTGGCTTCAAAGTGCTTTAAGACCCTCAGTGGTCGTGAAAAGAGGTATACATGAGTGCAAGTAGTCACTTGGTAGTCCAGAACCTGAATATTGCTGAAAAGGGAGAAATGGTGACAAAGCTTTTTGTCTTGCACTCATTAGGACAATGCAAGAATGACAGATTTCAAATGATCACCACAATTAATACTACAGGAGAAAAGGATGCTGATTAGTTGGCATGTCAACTCACAACATGGCTCATTTATGTTTGTTAGAAGCTGTATACATTCATGCACAGGGACCTGTTCTCTGCAAACAAAAGGAATATGTTCAAGCCTTGCACTTTTATGAATTACCATGGAGTTGGGGAGCCTATAGTTCCCATTGCTTTCTCCATGGCAATGCCTTGATCAGAATCAACTTGTCAAGCAATCAGTACCCTTTTCTCCTGTAGTATAAATTGTTGTGATTGTTTGAAATTTGGCATTCTTGTGTTTGTCCGAATGAGTGCAAGGCAAAAAGTTTTGGCAACATGTCTCTCTTTTCAACAATATCAATGCAAATCTTTCCCTTTCTCTTTTTAAAACTGGAAGCGGATGGGTTGAAGCAGGTGAGGGTTGGACGGAGTTTTTTTAAAGTTTTTACATCCTATGACATGTTTGTGGGGGGTGTTTAAAGTTCCCTTCAATGACCCCAAAGGTCTCCTAGACAGCCTCCTATCTTTCAGCCTCTGTAAACTTCATCTCATGCAAAAGTCTGCTTATCATGTATAATCCAGCACCAAGTCCCACTTATGGTTCATTCTGGATTTGTATTTACCTAACTTGGCTCGTTCCCTTTCAAAATTAAAGGAGCGGCATCTTCATCGACAAATGTGATTGGTGGGCCCTTAGTCACCTCTTCACAAACACATACATAAATTCCATTGAAATGTATCATTCTGTCAGTTGTAGGTGACTTTGCTGATAAAACGACCTCCCCAGTCCTTCTCCCGGAAAAACATTTCCTAAACAATTGTTTTCACCACAACAGTAGCCTTCAATCCTTTTAAAAATGTGCACTGATGCTGAAATCCCATGTTGACTGCAAAACTCACCTTCTCTAATCTAAGCAAGTTGGAACCATTTACTTTTGCTTCTATGGTTCCTGACCTTATTTCAGTGTAGTGGTAGGATGACTGTTATGAACAGTTATTGCCACAAATGGAGGATTTTAAATTACCCAGGCCTGCAAGCTAAAGCAGTTTGATTGCATTTAATCAGGCTCTGCTCTGCAAAAATCTTGTCTGGGTAAATGAGTTACCGTTAGGAAATGCAATGAAATGCATAAGGAGAATCAATTGCAAATGCTAGCACATTATCTCTCTGTCAGGTTTGTTCACTGTTTATCTGATTACATGTATAATACAATAGGACCTAATAAAAATATGAGAGTTTTACACAACCAATGCAGATGATAGAGGAAAATTTTGTAGCATTTATCTATCCTCTTAGGCTATAACAATAAATTGCACCCATTCTTCAATGCTTTCAGAATCCTCTGTCAGCACCAAGCATTGATTGGGACTATCAATATGTGAGGACTCACAGAGAAGCTATAAAATTGTATGACATGACGCAGAGCTTCAAACACCACCATCATCACAGATTTAATTGACAGTTTATTTGCTACTAGAGAAACCCATTGGTTGCCAGAGCAACAAAATTACGTTGTTTACTGGTTTCATGAATATTGATTTTTGCTTGTCAAATTATTGCAATTTTAATAATACTGAATTAGCCCACAGGTCTATCTTCCTTTACCTTCCATGACACATCTTTTTCTGTGAATAGCCTATTTGCCGCTAAATTCTTAAATTACCTATAGTGCTCGCTCTACAATAATTCAAATAAAGATTCTCATTGTGCAGATTGCTCAATTTTAACATGTGACTGAATTATCCACACAACCTCTTCAAACGTCGAGAGACTAGGCTCTCCTTTGATTCTCCGTGGATCATTAAGGAATTGCACCACTGAAGGGTAACTGCAGGATTGTCACTTCATTTCTGTCAGGAAGCAGCAGGTGCGCTACAATCTACCTCCCCGGCCAGTCAAATTCCTGATATTTAACCAGTGATTCCTGGTGAAAGTTCATGGATGCCTGATAGGAACAGGATTTGGCAGAGCAGCAATGTCCCACATGGAGAATAGATCACTGATTCTCACTGTTTCATTACAAACATGATGAATGGCCATTTGAGTGAGTTGCTGGCTGTCAGCACTTGTAAAGCCCACCACAATAAAACAATTCCTTCCTGCCTACACATATTCTCACCTGAAGTTTAATTTACTGTTTGAAATCTAGCGAATATTAAGGTCACTGCAAGGTGTGGCATGAGTCAACAGACCAGGGAAGTGTGCTGAGTTGTGTGTCCTAAGTAAGTTGGTTAGGGGGAAAAAAATTACCTCAATGAGTGCCTTCCATCTAAAGTATCAGGCATTTGGATACACTATTTGTATAATATATTATAAACTTATTTATTTATTGGAATCACATTTCTGGTTTAAAGCCTCATTTCTACTGGTGCAAAATCTAGTTCATAATTCATATGTTTTAGAATATAACTTTTAATTTTAGAAACTAAAATTTTAACTGTAGATAAATGGGGGAATCTGATTGAGAAACTGATAAACAACCCTGAAGTAAATGCAATTCAAACAAGCTTAGAAACATATAACATAGGAAGTAGGAGTATTAGGTCATTCTGTCCTTTGAGCCTGCTCTGCCATTGAACTAGATCATGGCTGATTTTCTACCACCGCGCCAGCACTATCCCCGTTTCCCTTGACATCTTTAATAACTAGAAATCTATTGATCTCTGTCTTGAATATATTCAATAAATGAGCCTCCACTCCCCTCTGGGGTACAGAATTCTGAAGATTCACCATCGTCTGAGTGAAGAAATTGATCATCTCAGTATCAGTCCTAAATGGCCAATCTATTAGTCTGAGACTGTGCCCTAGTTCTAGACCTCCTGACCCAGCCTCCAGCCAGAGGAAAAATCCTTCCTGCATCTACCCTGTTGAACCTTTAAGAATTTTTTATGTTTCAGTGATATCACCTCTCATTCTTCTAAACTTTAGACAATATAGGCCCAATCTCCTCAATCTCTCCTCATAGGACAATCCCCCCACCCCAGGGATTAGTCTGTTGAGCCCTCATTGCACTGTCACTATGGTAAGAGAATCCTTCCTTAGGTAAGGATGACCAAAACTGTACACAATACTCCAGGTGTGGTCTCACCAAGGTTCTATACAATTGCAGCAAGACATCTTTCTCCTGTACTCAAATCCTCTTGCAATAAACACCAACATACCATTTACCTTCCTAATTGCTTGCTGCACCTGCATGTTAGCTTTCAGTGACTTATGAACAAGGACATCCAGCTCCCTTTGGACACCAACACTTCCCAATCTCTCATCATTTAAGAAATATTCTGTGTTGTTCCTAGCAAAGTGGATAACTTCACATTTTTCCACATTATCTTCCATCTGTGATGACCTTGCTCATGCATTTAGCCTGTCTAAATCCCATTGAAGCCTCTTAGCATTCTCCACACAGCTCATATTCCCACTCAGTTTTGTGTCATCAGCAAACTTGGAAATATTACATTGGGTCCCCACATCTATATCATTGATGTGGATTGTGAGTAACTGGGGCTCAAGCACTGATTCTTTCAGTAGCCCATTAGTCACAGCCCGCCAGCCTGAGGATGACTGTTTTTTTTAAAATTAATTCATGGGTTGTAGGCATCGCTGGTTAGGCCAGCATTTATTACCATCCCTAATTGCCCTTGAAAAGGTGTTGCTGAGCTGCCTTCTAGTATTGCTGCAGTTCATTCAGTGTAGGTGAACCCACAGTGCTGTTAGGGAAGGAGTTCCAGGATTTTGACCTAGGGACAGTGAAGGAACAGTGATATATTTCCAAGTCAGGACGGTGAGTGACTTGGAAGGGAACTTCCAGCTGGTGGTGTTCCCATGGATCTGCTGCCCTCATCCTTCGTCATGGTAGTGGTCATGGGTTTGGAAGGTGCTGTCTAAGGAGCCTTGGTGAGTTCCTGTGGCGCACCCTGTAGCTTGTGCACGCTGCCGCCACTGTGCGTTGATGGTGGAGTGAATGTTTGTGGATGTGGTGCCAATCAAACGGGCTGCTTTGTCCTGGATGGTGTCAAGCTTCTTGAGTGTTGTTGGAGCTGCACTCATCCAGGCAAGTGGTGAGTATTCCATCACACTCCTAGCTTATGCCTTGTAGATGGTGGACAGGCTTTGGGGAGTCAGGAGGTAGTTACTCACCACATGATTCCTAGCCTCTGGCCTGCTCCTGTAGACTTGTATTTATATGTCTAGTCCAGTTCAGTGTCTGGTCAATAGTAACCTGCAGGGTGCTGTTTGTGGGGGATTCAGCAATGGTAATGCCATTGAATGTCAAGGGCAATGATTAGATTCTTTCTTATTGGAGATGGTCATTGCCTGGCACTTGGGTAATGCGAGTGTTACTTGCCACTTGTCAGCTCAAGCCTGGATGTTGTCCAGGTCTTGCTGCATTTGGAAATGGACTGCTTCAGTATCTGAGGAGTTGCGAATGGTACTGAACATTGTGTAATCATCAGCAAATATCCCCATTTCTGACCTTATGATGGAAGGAAGGTTGTTGACGAAGCAGCTGAAGATGGTTGGGCCCAGGACACAACCCTGAGGAACCTCTGCAGTGATGTCCTGGAACTGAGGTGATTGACCTCCAACAAACACAACCATCTTCCTTTGTGCTAGGTTTATTCCTACTCTCTGTTTTCTGTCCATTAATCAATTCTCAGTCCATGTTAGTATATTACCAAAGTCCCATGTGCTCTAATTTTGCTTCCTAAATTCCTGTTTGGGATGTCATCATAAGCCTTCTGAAAATCCATATATGCCACATCCACTGGTTCACCCTTACCTATTCTGCTAGTTTCATCCTCAAAAACCTCCAACAGGTTTGCCAAACATGGTTTCCCTTTCATAAATCCATGCTGACTCTTCCCAATCTGATCATTATTTTCTAAGTATCCAGTTATTGCACCCTTTATAATAGATTCTAGCATTTTCCCTACTACTTATTTCAGGTTAACAGGTCTGTAGTTCACCATTTTGCCTCTTGCTCCTTTCTTAAATGTTGGAGTTGCATTTCAATGTGCAGGAACCATTCCAGAATCTGTAGAATTTCAGAAAATGACCAACACGCATTTACTATCTCCACAACCACCTCTTACAACACTCCGGGATGTATATCATCGGCTCCCGGGGATTTATCTACTTTCAGTTCCATTAATTTCTCCAGTACTACTTTTTTACAAATACTAATTTCTTTCAGTTCCTGATTCTCCTTAGTCCCTTGGTTCTCTAGTGTGCCTGGGAGGTTTTTTTATATTTCCCTCTGTGAAGATAGACAGACAATAAGTATTTGTTTAGTTTCTCTGTCATTTCATTATTCCCCCATTTTAAATTCTCCACTCTCTGGCCCACATTTGTCTTTGCTAATCTTTTCCTTTTTACATACCTATAGAAGTTTTTACAAATTGTTTTTATGTTTCTCGCTAGTTTACTTCCACATTCTATTTTCTCTTTCTTTAGCAGTTTCATGATCCTCCTTTCCTGAATTCTAAAATGTTCCCAATCCTCAGGCTTGCTAAATTTTTGGCAGCTTTATAAGCCTCTTACTTTGATCCAACACAATTTTTAACTCCTCTTGTTAGCCTTTGTTTGATCACCTTTTCTGTTGGGTTTTTATGCCTCAAAGGAATGTAAATATTTGGTAAAGCACATATTCGGTCTTTAAATGCTAATTATTGCCTGTCTACCATCAAACTTTTTAATGTAGTTTCCCAACCTATCTCAACCAATTTGCCCCTCATACATCTGATTAGGTTTCAGACCCAAGTTTCAGGCTGAATTGCATCATTTTTAAACATAATGTAAAATTCCATCATATGGTCACTCTTCCCTACAAGCTCCTTTACAGCCAGATTATTAATTAGCCCTTTCTCATTGCACAATACTAGATCTAAAATAGCCTGTTTCTAGTTTGTTCCTTAACATACTTTTCTAGAAAAACATCTCGTATACATTCTGGGAATTTGTCCTCCGCAACATTAGAGCTAACTACGTTTATCCAGTCTACATGTAGATTGAAGTCCGGCATGATTACTGTATTAAACTTGTTACATGCACTTCCAAGGTCCTGATCATGCCGTGCTCTACATTACTACTACTGTTTGATGGCCTACAACCAGCCTGCGCCAATGTTTTCTGCCCATTCCTGTTTATTAGCTGCACCTAAACTGATTTTATGGGAAGAATTTTCCGGTTGGCCAGCGGGGGAGGGATCTGCTCGCCGACACGTAAAATGACGCACGCTGACGTCGGGTAGGTGTCCCATTTAGATTTTCAGTTTAGCGGGAGTGCAGCCAACGTGGCTACGTGCCCACCGAACTGTCAAAGGCCTATCAAGGCCTGTTAAAAACTAATTAAAACAGTTAAATGAGCTGCCCGTCCAACCTCAAGGTTGGCAGGCGATGAGCCCAGGCGGCCTTTGCATTTTTCCTGGAACATCATCCACGGGCGGGATGAGGTTTCCTGAACTGTTTTAAAATTCAATAAGAGTTAATAAAAAAAAATTCATTGACACGTCCCAGCTCATGTGACACTGTCACATGAGAGGGCATGTTTTAAAAGTTTTCTTTTTCCTTTATTTAAATTTTACAACCTTAAACTGATCTCCCTGAAGCACCTCCGTACCTCAGGGAGGTTTCTGTGCACTTTCATGCGCATGCAGGCCCCAACTCAGGGAATTCCCACCCACCACCGCCCCCCCAACCCCCACCACCCGCACAGGGAGCGCTCAACGCTTCCGGGCAAGTGTCATGCTGGTCGGGCCTTAATTGGCCCACCCACCTAAAATGGCGGCATGGACCCGATCGGGGGGGCCGATTGGTTTCGCGCTCGGTCCCGCCCATCCCCACACAACCCCCCCCCCGATGGGGGAAAATTCAGCCCTATTGGTCAAATTGCCCCAGATTTGCATTAAGTGCGGTAGCTTGTGGGAATAAGGACGTTTTACCCACTGGCCTCAATGACGGCTTTTCACGCTGTATCGTCCCAATCCGCATGTCCCACCTCATTAATAATTCATTCCTGGGAAACACACCATGTCGCTGGCAGGGCGGCTTCTGATTTGCCCACCCCAGCATCACTTCAGACCTTCAATAAACCGGGCACCATATTTAAAGTGGTCCCTGCACAGACCGAGTATTCTTCAAAGGATAGGAAGCTGCTGGGAACTGAAGGATGCCAAAGGGTGGAAACATCCTGCCCCCAGATTTAGCGACACCTCCCTCGATTGCCCACAAGACACAGTGGAGGCTGCAGCGAAGTCCTCTACCCCCGTTCTAGATGAAGACCAGCAAGCAAGGCCACCAAACCAGCATGGGAGGCGGTGGCAGTGGTAGTCAATGCCAACGCCCTGCAAAAGAAGACAGCCATTCAGTACAGGAAGAGGATGAATGATCTCCTCCGTTCCGCCAGGGTAAGTCACTCTTCTCATCACTCTCAACTCACACACTCACAAGCCCATCACACATCCACAGGGATCCCACTCACTGCCAGCTCAAGGGACATCAGCATTCACTCTCTCACACACACCTTCATTGTCCTCATCCAGTCCATGGCACCACTCACCACCCACATATGCCAAGCATCCTTGTTATCTGGCCTAGCTGGCATCCAGCTTCCACTCTCTCCTTCTTTATTCATGCAGGACAAGCTGGCACACAACAAAAGGCAGAGGTCACAGACCTTTGGAGGAATGCATGACCACAAGGTCCTCACGGACTTTGAAAGCAGGGCCATCCAGATGGCTGGTCAGGATCTGGACCGTTCCTGTGGACAGGGTGAGGTCGGCAGTTCACAACTAAGTGAGGATCCAGCAGTGCAACATCCATGCTGTGAGTGATGTGTCCTGTTTCACAGACCGCTGCCACACACTAATTGTCTCTCCTTGCTTCCGCAGGCACATCTGGGAAGCAGCCAAGGGGGTTGGGGGTCCACAAGCCAGGTCCTTGACTCAAGTCCTGAGAATACCTCGGAAGAAGAATCTGATAACACCCTCATTGAAGTCCTGTCACAGCGCTCACCCACACCCTCCACCAACACAGAGACACACACTTGGGCGAGATCTAGCTCTAGAGTAGCCGCAGGGTCACAATGTGGTGAGCAGATCGCACTGTCTGATCAACAGCAGGCAGCGACAGGGGCTTCCCAGGTGTCTAGCATTCGGAGGACTGCTGGAGGCCAGAAAATCTGCTGAGTCCGAGTCAGATTATGAGCTTCTGGACTCGGTCACACCTCAGTTGCTGGAGCTGCACAGGGAATCTCGGGTACATCACACCTCAGATTGAAATGCATGATGGATGAGTCCATCAACCTTCAGTCTGAGGCGATAGCGCTGGCATGCCAATGCACCAAGGTCAACACTGATAGGATGACAGCAGCCATAGAGACCTCCTCTACTGCTGCATGGGCTCAGCTCTTTCACTGATGGCATAGTTGACCCCCAACAGTGTCAACGTAAGAAGGGTGTGGGGCAGCTTGATCTCACTCCAGCCCCCCCTTTTCCTCAATGAGTCAGCCAGGAGCCCTCGGGCATGCATAGAGAAGAGGATCAGCAGATGCACACCCTGGGGCCCACCCACCCAGGTGACTCCGGGAGTGTCTGGCCCATCCGAATCCCCTCTTCCTGTGACCCCAGCAGCTCCAGCTCCACAGGCCAAGGAGGGTGCCACTGCTTTTGAGTACAAACACGTTTCCATCTGTTTCGGATGAAGTTACATAGTTTCATAGTTTGCCATTGTGAGATTTGAACTCTTGATCTTGGGGTTACAAACCCAGTACCATAACCACTTGGCTATTTAGGCCAATGCACAGCCTAGGCATGGGTGTTAATCACTTGTACATAATGTTCACTATTATCAATAAACTCCCAAGAATGCCTCCCTGCCTATGGCTCCTTGTTCTGATGAGTTGTGTTCCTGTCATTCAGATGTGAAACCTTTCTGCACAGGATAAAGGCAGGTGTCTCAGTCCAGGGCCTCTTCTCTATGCTTGGTGCAACCTTCCGAGCACACTGATGGAGCACCTTCACAGTCAATGGACACATTACTGATGCCTGGACCTTGATGGGGCTTATCATTGCTGCCAGAATGTCCTGGGCTGGCGTCAGAGTTTCGTCATTCTCTCTGTGTGCTCTCAGCATCTCTGAACATCTGCGTCCGGTGACAGTGTGGTCCTGAAGGGTTCAGCCCACAAAGGATGCCATAGGATCAAAAGAAGTTGAAGCTTCCCCACTGCATCTCCATGATGTGACCCTATTCACAGAGCGCAAGTGAAGTGCCATCAGCCAGACAGGAGTCAGATATTCACATAAATTATGTGAGGATCTATGGAGAGTGCTCACTGCATGTGGTTGTCATCCTCCACCAATTTAGCAGCTTTGAGGGCCTCCTGAGTGTGCCTGCTTCATCTGGCCAGTCTGTTGGCCTCATTGCTGTCAGCATCGCCTTTGAGGGCCTCCTCACCCTCAACTCCATCGATGTACTCCTCATCGGAGGAAACCTCCAGCTCCTCCATCTCCTGCTCAGCCAGCTCCCCTCCCCGTTGCAGCACCAGGTTGTGAAGGGCGCAGCATCCAACGATGATGTGTGACACCTTCTGTATTGCAGGGCTCCACCAGACCGGTCCAGGCACTGGAACCTCATTTCCATCACCCCAAAGGTTTGCTCCACCAAAGTGCAAGTTGCAGCATAAGCTTCATTGTACCTTCTCTCTGTTGCAGTCTGAGGCCACTGCACAGGCATCATCAGCCACACCCTCTGTGGGTAGTCCTTGTCCCCGAGGAGCCAATCCTGCAGTCTCTCTGGACCCTGGAAGACGTCAGGGATTTGAGACCTGCTAAGGATGTGGGAGTCGTGGACACAGCATGGAAACCATGCGCACATCAGCTGAACATTCAGCGAGTGGAAGCCCTTGTGGTTGATATAGTCGACCGCTTGTTGCCATGGAGATCTGAACTCCATCTGACTGCAGTCAACGGCACCCTGCACCTGTGGGAAACCTGAGAGCTGGGCAAGTCCCAGCACTCTTGCATCCTGGCTTTCCTGATCCCAGGCAAAATTATCAAAGGTCTGTGCCTTCACGAATATGGCATCTGTGACCTCATGGATGCATTTGAGTGACGGGGCTTGCAATATCCCACAGAGGTCATCTGTGGAGTCCTGAAAAGAGCCACTGGTGAAAAGATTGAGCACTGCAGTCACTTTTACAGTGGATGCCCTCCATGTCCCCGTGGCACCGAATCATGCTGCAGCTGGCAGATGTGACCGGCCCATTCCCTGGACGTGCGCAATCTTCGGCAACACTGGTTCTCAGTCACCTTGCAGGAATGGCAGGCACCGTCTGTAGATCTTGGCTCTAGCTAGGCGCCGAACAGTGATGGCTCGCTATGGCTCTTCAGCAGCGTGTGTGGGAACCCCAGCCGCCCCTTCTTCTTGAGGGTGCAGCTTCTCTCTCTGCCAGCCAGACACATCCATCGCTGTCTTCTCCTTCTCTGGTCTCAGTAAGCCATGAGGCATACAGCTAGGTCTCTAGTCTGCATGCTCCTGATGTACTCCTCCTGCAGGATGAAAGAGAGAGATGCGTGGGTTAGCTTTGGTATCTAAGAACCTCTCTTGGTTAAGTCTGAAGGCCCCTTAACGCACCCCAGAGAGTGCTGGCCACCACTTGGATGGCCAGAGTTTAGTGCGCTGCATGGCTGCCCAAAACCCCACCCACGTCTGCCCCGATTGGTGGTAGCTTTGCCCATTGGACTGCAGGCAGTGCTCTCAGCTCAGGCGCAGGCATTCTCCTAACCCGCACTGCCAGGCTGCACTGTTAGCTTGAAACATGGGGGAGACTGGTCCAAACCTGAATGAAGACATTGCAAGGGGCTGTGAGCACCTCCACCAGTGACTGGTCCGTCACCAGTTTTCACAGGACATTGAACAATTTACCCAGTTGTCCAATTGTTCTGCAGTCCACTAAAACGCTCATTAGTTTGCAGTCTGTGCCCGAGGGGTGAAAAGCTCTGGAGCACTAGGTGGTAATTTCATGCCTCTGTGTTGCTTGAGTGGGCAGATTAGCTAGAGACCCGACTCCAAGCATGTCATTGTGGCTGCACCTGAAGTGTCTCAGCTGCAGAGGAATGGTGGCTTTATACAAGGTTTCCCTAATGCCTGTCTGCTTCCATCGCCCAGCCCCACCGCATGTGTTTGTGTACTAGCATGAGACTGTGCAGCCTGGCCTCCCCAGCTCAACCCAGCCGCAATGCTGCCCTTGCCCCCAACATCTCGCCCCATTTGCAGTGCTTCCCTTGCCCCAGCACCGCACTGTCAACCAGTTGGGAAAAACGTAATTTGCCTGTCCCCTCACCTGAATGTGCGGCACTTCTTTGAAGTCGAACGGGTGATCCTCACGAGTGCTGCGCACTGGCCTCTGAATTCCCCTTGAAGTTCAGCTTGCCAGGTGCACGCTTTTTAAATGCTGTTGTGAAACCCATCGGCACGCCCGGATTGTTCCAGCATGGGGGGAATGATAGTTATATGGAACTGTATTAAATTGCATACCCGATATGCGGCAGCAGGAAACATAATCCATCATTGACGGGCGGAGTGGACAATCACCAACTGGTTTCACAACAGCACGAAACTGATTTTTGGCCTTGCCGCCATATTGTCCACTCACACCCACCATGACACCAATGCCGGTGGGGACGGAAAATTCCACCTGACATCTTGATTTTCCAATCTAAGATCCTCTCTCACTAAAGTACTGGTCTCAGCCTTTATTAACTGCACTACTCCACCTCCTTTTTTGCCTATCCTTCCTAAATGTCGAACACCTTTGAACATTCAGCTCCCAGCCTTGGTCACCTGAATTCATGCCTCTATTATGGCAATTAAATCATACCTGTTTAATTTTATTTATGCAGTAATTCATCTACCTTGCTGCAAATGCCATGTGCATTCAGATAGAGTGCCTTTAATTTTGTCTTTTTATTATTTTTGCAACCTCTCGTCTTATCTGCTGGCACATTCTTAAGTTTGTAGTCTCTGTCCCCTCTTGCCATAACACCATGATTATCATTTCTCTATTGCTACCTTTCTCTCTTGGAGATAATTGCACTTCAAAGGTAGCCTGTGTTTGTCTTGCAAGGTCAGAGTTGATAGTAAAGAGAAACTTGAACAATGAATGAACTATATCTCAACTTGTAATGGAGCCCAGGAGACTGGAGAGAGGACAGCTCAATCTCACTCCAGCTACCCCTTCCGCTCACAGAGTCAGCCACGGGCACACATAGGGAGGAGGATCAGCAGGTGCTCACTCTGAGGCCATCCACCCGGGTGACTTTGTGAGTGTCCGGCCCACTTGTCTCCTCTCTTCCTGTGACCTCCGCAGATCCAGCTTCACAGGCTGAGGAGAGTGCCACTGCCACACAGCAGGACCCCGATAGCAGGACGGGGCCCTCCAAGTCTCGGCCCTCTGCCAAAGTCATTACAGACAGGACGTCACAGTCAGCAATCTGCCTCCACCTCTGCTGTGGATGTCCGGGGAGCACCAAGATGTAGTGGCAGCATTAGGACAGTTAAGAAGAATTAGTTGCACAGCCTGGGCAGGGGTGTTAATCACTTGTACATAATGTTCACTATTGTCAATAAACTCCCAAGATTGTTTCCCTGCCTATGGCTCCTTGTCCTGATGAGCAGTGCTCTTGTCACTCAGATGTGAAACCTTTCTGCACAAGATAAAAGGCAGGTGTCTCAGCCCAGGGCCTCTTCCCTGTGCTCTGTGCAGCCTTCAGACCACAGTGATGATCCAGCCTCACACTCCCTGGAAACATTACTGATGCCTGCACCTTGGCAATGCTGGTCATTGCTGCCAGAATGTAGTGGGCAGGTGCCACAGAGTTCTCTCATTCTCTCTGTGTGCTCTCAGCACCTTTAAGATGGGGCTGGCCCCCTTCACACCAGCATCTGCGACCAGTGATGCTGTGCTCCAGCTCCTGAAGGGCTGAGGTGCTAAAGGTGGATACAACATTAGATGTGACTAAAGTTTCGTGGCTCCATCTCTGAGATGGCCCTGATCATGGAGCGCAAGTAAGCTATCCTCGGCCAGACAAGAGTCAGACATTCTCAGAGGCTATGTGAAGATCTATGGAGTGTCCTCACTGCATGTTGTCATCATCCTCCTGTAATCGAGCAACTATTAGGACCTCCACTACATCTCCATGACAGGAGCATTCTCACAGAGGGTATTGGCACTGCCATAAGCCAGACTGGAGTCAAACGTTCACAACTGTGATGTGAGGATCTATGGGGACACCTCACTTCATGTTGTCATCATCCTCCACAAATCTGGCAGCTATGAGGGCCTCCTGAATGCACCTGCCTCATCTAGCCAGTGCGAGAGTCTCATCCCCGTCGTCATCACCTCCAAGGACCCCCTCACACTCATCCCCGTCAGCACGTCCTCATCGGAGGAAACATGTAATTCCTCCATCTCCTCAGCCAGCTCCTCACCCCATTGCAGTGTCAGTTTGTAAAGGGTGTAGCAGACAACGATGATGTGTGACACCCTCTGTGGACTGTATTGCAGAGCTCCACTGGACCAGCTGCACATTCAGTGAATGGAAGCCCTTGTGGTTGATGAAGTCCACCAAGTGTAGCGATAGAGGACTGAGCGCCACATGAGTGCAGTCAATCGCACCCTGTACCTGTGGGAATCCCGAGATCAGGGCGAATCCAATGGCCCTTGCATCCTGGCTGTCCCGGTCCCGGGTGAAATGCACAAAGTTGTGTGCCATGCTAGGCGCTGACCAGCCATGGCTCACTGTTGCTCCTGGGCAGCGTGTACAGGACCCCCTGCTTCCCCTTCTTCATGAGGTTGCTGCTCCTGCCTTTGCATGGTCAGGTGCCTCAGTCGCTCTATCCTCCATCTTCTACGGTCTCTGTAGGCCATCAGGCACACAGCTAGGTCACCAGGATCCATGATCCTGATGTGGTCCTCCTGCAGCATGAAAGAGAGAGAGAGACTTGGTTATCATAGCTGTACTTAGCACCATTCCTGGGCCTGTGTGACTGCCCCTTAATGCTCCCTGGAGAGTGTTGATCACCCCTTGGATGACCAGAGATGAGGACACTGCATGGCTGCCCTGACAACCTGTGACATGGGGGACACCGGTCAAAACCGGGATGTTGAACTTGCAAGGGGCTGTGGGCGCCTCCAGCAGTGTCTGCTACATGGCCGGCGTTGGCGAGGAGATTGTACGACGTGTGCAGTCCAACTGCTCCACGGTCCAATAAAGTGGTGGCGGACTCGAAGTCTGTGCCGGAGGGGTGGGGGCACGGGCAAGGTATAAAGCCCTTGGTGGCCCTTTGGTGCCTCTGCATTGCTTGCATGGGCAGCCAGGCCAGGAACCTGACCCCAATCACATCACTGTAGCTGCGCCTAATCTGTCTCAGACGCGGAGGCATGGTCAGTTTATACAGGTGTTCCTAATGTAGTCTTCCCTCACTTAGCCTGCCTCCCACCTGTGCGCGGGATGCAGCACCAGGGCAGCACTTGACCCCCCCCACCCACCCCCCCCACCCCCCCCCCCCTCCCCCACAGCAGTCACCTCTGAGGCTGGCCAACACTTGCCCCTGGACACCCTCATCCCTCAGCAGTCGCCCGCGAGGCCAGGCTTGAGTTTCTCCCACCAGTGTGGACGGACGATGTGGCGGGGTTCTAAGAGCCTAGTGGGATGGCCTTTTAATATATGCTAACGTGTAACAATTAGCTTCCTGCCGACCAATGGCGTGAACGCGGCCCACCATCGATAGGCTGGGCGGAAGATCGCGACCTGCCTTCACACTGTCGTGAAGTGGATCCCGCCATATTTTCCACACTGGCCTATCATGTCTGCTGCCAGCAGGCTCAAAAACTCCACCCTTTATGTCTAAGATCCTCACTTTAACTTTTACTCACTGAAACCATTCAAAAGACTACTCATGAGAGACCATGTTCATAAATCAGAGACAGAGGTGACTATAATTCATTACTTTATCTGTATCTAATCTTTGTTTGTGTGAGAATGAGTGCGCGAGATGTTGCCTCTAGTTCAGAGAATGTAAGTGAGAATAAACAACTTTTGTTTTAAAGGCACAAAAACTTGCTGCTGAAATTATTTAACTGGGATCCATACTCCGAGGTAAGAAAAGACATTCCTCTTAAATAAGAAACTTACTAATCATGTACAGTAAAGGGAACATATACATTCTGTCATTGACATCTCCTAGATAGAATCTTGCTTTTGAATAACATTGGCTAGAAAATTCCTCAGAACTGTTTTCACTTCATCCCTGTAACTTCAATGAATATGCAGTGAAAACCAGTAACTACTATATTTGTGGTGAGATCTGCATGGAAAATGTGGTCCTCACTAGCCCCAATCACTTATGTTTTCTCACTTTCTCACTTCAATCATGTCCCTGATCCCTTCAGGGTTTCACGAGCTATTTCCCTTCTTACCACATCTTAGGTGTAGGATTTTTTTAATTCATTCATGTGATGTGGGCTTTGCTGACTGGGCCAGCATTTATTGCTCATCCCAAGTTGCCCTTGAGAAGGTGGTGGTGAGCTGCCTTCTTGAACCGCTGCAATCCATGTGGTGTAGGTACACCCACAGTGCTGTTAGGGAGGGAGTTCCAGGATTTTGACCCAGTGACAGTGAAGGAACAGCCGATATAATTCCAAATCAGGATGGTGAGTGACTTAGAGGGGAACTTCCAGGTGGAGGTGTTCCCATCTATCTGCTATCCTTGGCCTTCTAGATAGTAGTGGTCGTGGGTTTGGAAGTTGCTGTCTAAGGAGCCTTGGTGAATTCCTGCAGTGCAACTTGTAGATAGTACACACTGCTGCTACTGTGTGTCAATGGTGGAGGGAGTGAATGTTTGTGGATGTGGTGCCAATCAAGTGGGCTGCTTTGTCCTGGATGATGTCAAGCTTCTTGAGTATTGTGGGAGCTGCACTCATCCAGGCAAGTGGAGTATGCCATCACACTCCTGACTTGTGCCTTGTAGATGATGGACAGGCTTTGGAGAGTCAGGAGGTGAGTTACTTGTTGCACGATTCCTAGCCTCTGACCCATTCTTGTAGCCACAGTATTTATATGGCTAGTCCAGGTCAGTTCTTGGTCAGTGGTAACCCCCAGGATGTTGATAGCGTGGTATTCAGTGATGGTAATGCCATTGAACATGAAGGGGTGACGGTTGGATTCTCTCCTGTTGGAGATGGTCATTGCCTGGTACTTGTGTGGCGTGAATGTTACTTGCCTTGTCAGCCCAAGCCTTACTGCATTTGGACATAATACTGGGTAAAGCAAGACTAGGTCCAACGAATTTGAGCAGTAGCTTCCACAAGCTGAAATAAAATATATTCCTCTGTATAGCTGGCATATTAGTAATGGTGCAGCTTTGGAAATTAGGTACACTGCACATGTTCAGACTGCACAGGCCATCATAGTTCTGGGTAAAAAATATTAACTTCAAGACCATGTTTTTGGGCCTGGCTGAGGCCATCAATTACATTATAATGAAGGCATTAAATACGCAAGACACATTTCAATGACCAAATGTAATCATGTTGTGTGAAAATGGAAGTTTGGACATTAAAAATTTCAGTTATTGAGAAAAAGTGTTAATGAAAAATTTTCAGAAAGCATTTTGAGGGAATTGAGAAAATCAGTGATCATTGTGATGAGTTTGCATAGGTAACTTGATTATAAATACAGAGATAGAAACATAGAAACATAGAAACTAGGAGCAGGAGTAGGCCATTCGGCCCTTCAAGCCTGTTCCACCATTCATTATGATAATGGCTGATCATCCAACTCAATAGCCTGCTCTCGCTTTCTCCCCATACCCTTTGATCCCTTTTGCCCCAAGAGCTATACCTAACTCCTTCTTGAAAACAAACAATATTTTGGCCTCAACTACTTTCTGTGGTAATGAATTCCACAGGATCACCACTCTCTGGGTGAAGAAATTTCTCCTCATCTCAGTCCTAAGTGGTCTACCCCAAATCCTCACACTGTGACCCCTGGTTCTGGACTCTCCTACCATCAGGAACATCCTTCCTGCATCTACCCTGTCTAGTCCTGTTAGAATTTTATAGGTTTCTATGAGATCCCCCCTCATTCTTCTGAACTCCAGCAAATATAATCCTAATCGACTTAATCTCTCCTCATATGTCAGTCCCGCCATCTCAGGAATCAGTCTTTGCTGCACTCCCTCTATTGCAAGTACATCCTTCCTCAGATAAGGAGACCAAAACTGCGCACAATACTCCAGGTATGGGCTCACCAAAGCCCTGTACATTTGCAGCAAGACATCCTGTTTCTGTACTCAAATCCTCTGGCTATGAAGGCCAACTTACCATTTGCCTTCTTTACCGCCTGCTGCACCTGCATGCTTACCTTCAGCGACTGGTGTACGAGGTCTCCCAAGTCTCGTTGTACATCCCCCTCTCTCAATTTATAGCCATTCAAATAACAACCTGCCTTCCTGTTTTTGCTACCAAAATGGATAACCTCACATTTATCCACATTATACTGCATCTGCCATGCATTTGCCCACTCAATCAGCTTGTCCAAATCACCCTGAAGCATCTCTGCATCCTCCTCACAGCTCACCCTCCCATCCAGCTTTGTGTCATCTATAAATCTGGAGATATTGCATTTAATTCCCTCATCTAAATCATTAATATATATTGTGAATAACTGGGGTCCCAGCACCGATCCCTGCGATACCCCACTAGTCACTGCCTGCCATTCGGAAAAAGACCCATTTATTCCTACTCTTTGTTTCCTCTCTGCCAACCAGTTTTCTATCCATCTCAATACACTACCCCCAATCCCATGAGCTTTAATTTTACACGCTAATCTCTTATGTGGGACCTGGTCAAAAGCTTTCTCAAAGTCCAAATAAAGCACATCCACTGGCTCCCCCTCAATAACTCTACTAGTTACATCCTCAAAAAATTTGAGTAGGTTTGTCAAGCATGATTTCCCTTTCATAAATCCACGCTGACTCTGTCTGATTCTGCCACTGTTTTCCACGTGCTCAGCTATTAAATCTTTTATAATGGACTTTAGAATTTTCCCCACTACCAACATCAGGCTGACTGGTCTGTAATTCCCTGTTTTCCCTCTGTCTCCCTTTATAAATAGTGGGATTACATTAGCTAGCTTCCAATCTGTAGGAACTATTCCAGAGTCTATAGAATCTCGGAAGATGACCACTAATCCATCCACTATTTCTAGGGCCGCTTCCTTAAGTACTTTGGGATGTAGATTATCAGGCCCTGGGGATTTATTGGACTTCAATCCCATCAATTTGAGAAAACATGACAGCAGAAAGTTAAATGGCAGATTCGTAATGTTTCAGGTCGAGATGACCTTTCATCAGAACAATCTTGTTTTCTATCAGATTTCCCCGCAACCTCTTTTGCTCCAGGGAGAATAACCCCAGCTTCTCCAACCTCACCTCGTAGCTAAATTCCCTCATTTCTGGAACCATTCTGGTAAATCTCCTCCGCACACTCTCAAGGACCTTCACATCCTTCCTAAATTGTGCTGATCGGAACTGGGTGCAATGCACTCGTTGTGGCCTAGCTAGTGCTTTATAAAAGTTTGGAAGCCTACCTCTCCATTTCCCAGTCCAGGTTAAAATTAGGCCTGTTAGTTAGGCACTTGGATGGGATACTAGGGATGCTGACATTTCTAGAACTATATGAATCATCAACAATCAGAACACAAATGTTCTTTCTTTATTTCAAATTCCTAAATGAAATTTACACTAATCAGAAAATCAAACTGTTAAGCTAACTGTATTGCAATAGGAGCTGTGGTACATGATTTCTAATTGAACAAAACTATAAAGCGAAGTTAATATAATACTTAATGACTGGCAGCTCTGCAAATGTGCTTTCATTTAAGATTTGTATATATTTTTTGTTAAAGTCAAATATTGTTAAATTCTATAATCATTGACCTGTTATCAGTTTAGAATATTACGTGTGTTATATATAGCATAATTTATGGAAATATTTATTTAAAAATTCATTTACAATTTAATTGCATATTGTGTAAAAAAAAATCTTCCTGCTGCGATTGTGTTGAGAGTCTTGGTTAATAAAAATACCATTTGTTTCATCAAAATATTATATGCAGTATAGCAGGTGTTACAAAGCAATACAGGAGTCATTTAGAATAGATGTGTTCATGATTAAAGCCCAAGAAAGCCTTCACAAAAAGCTATGGACTTGTTTTTGGTACATCAATAGACAAGGAGGTCAGTGAATCAATCCTACTCTGAAGTGTAGAGAATTTGGGATAGGGATTCATCTTGGACAGTAATACAGGGTAACATGGTCATTTGAGACCTCAGGGAATGGTCATCCTTATATTTTTGCAAGTCACCCCAGATCTAGGGAAAGGTTTCATGCACAGGGCTATGAGGCATGACCAACAGTGGAACCAGTGAATCTTTTTTTAGTGATAGTAGAAGAGCTTAATGGATGCTTGCAGGTGGAGGATCCTTTGGAAAGAGGATTAGTGCTTCCTTTAAGTGCACATGAGAAAGACAACGGGAAACCACCTCATATTCTTTTCCCTAGTCATATCGCTCATTGAAAGTGTAAATGGGAGGCTCCTATGAGCAGCTGAAGAGAAAAGCGCAAAACCACAGTGTAGCAAAATGAGGAAATGATTTGGCCTTAGACCTGCACTCCATTACGGGAGACATGGGTGAGTTCCTGCAGCTGGCCCACAGGAGAGCTGGAGGACAACCAAAGAAAACCGGGGCCCTCAAGGCTTCGGGTCTCCAGAGGACCTATGCCAAAGTCATCAGAGGCAGCAAAGCCAACCGTTGCACAGGCTGTCTACCCCCCTGCTTCAGATGTCAGGGCAGCACGTAGAAGTCTAAGCCTTTCAAAAGTTAAGAAATTCTGATCACAGTTGGTTGCACGGGTGAACACATTTTGTCACTATACAACGTGAAAGTGAATTTACTTTTATTGAATAATGTGTAATGGTGTCTTTCAGCTTCATTTATAGGCTTTGCGAGTCCTCCCACTGCAGGGTGTGTGGGGTGCCGGGCCTTTCGAAGCCTCATACAAGCACTCTCCCACACACATGGATCCTTACCACATCACACATCTCAATGTCCTGAGCATTTTCAATGCTGCCTGCTGGGGTTCTCTTTCAGTTGTCCATCTGAGCTGACCTGTATCTCCGTTCACCCACTGCTCACCCTCCCATGTAACACCTGTCCCTGCCCACCACGACTCTCGTTTCACTTTTGATTTAGCCAGCATGGTATTGCTACAGTTTTTCTTGTGCTCCCCATCCTTTTGCCTCCCCCAGTCACCCATTTCCTTTCCCCCAACACTGTTGACATCCCAGCATCACCTTCCACTCCACCTTGACCATCCAGCCACAGCCCTTTCCTTTCAGGGATGTCCAGGTGAACGTGCACATTCCCTTCTTTCCCAAAAATCGCACTCCCATTTACATTAACCTCCCCGACCTCCTCCTTCCCACCCCCCAGGGTAAGTGTCTGCCCACCCTCATCGTCCCATCCACTGATACCATCACACCCTAACCCTCCTACCCTACCTCCTCCACACCCACCCTCAGTTCACTCCCCAGGAGGCAGTCATGGACTCAACAGAGCCCTCCCTTGCAAGTTCACCTGGATATGCCCCCCCTCCAGACTCCTCCCCATGTTGGAACTCCTTCTTCCCTTGGACACACACCCGCTTCTCCAGACTCTCCCCCATCTTTGTATATCCCCATTCCTGATTCATTCCTCCCTTCGAACTCCTTCCCTTACACCTTCCTCCCTCCTTACCTACCTCCCCAGTTGCCATCTTCTCCCCGATACCCTCTCCTCCCCATACTCCCTCCACTCCTCCCAAGCTCCCCCATGACACCCTCATCCCCCTCAACCTCACTGCCCCCAAAACATTTGCTCCTCCTACCTCATTCCTCAACGCCTTCGTCCTCCTCCAACCTCACCCCCCCGATGCCTTTGTTCCCCCTCTCACAACCTCACCCACCCCAACACACCTTCCTCTCTCAGTCGATTCCAGGCCTTCCTCTCCCACCTCCTGGTACATCCTCCTCTCCCAAAGACAGCTGGACCTTCCTCCCCACCCCCTCGACCATCATCCGTTGTGGGCAGACCCTCAACGGTGACTTTCCAACTTGCGTGTGCTGCTTTGTGTTGGAGACATGTCCATGAGAATCCACCCAGCATGCCATGGACATTTCTCTAGGGTCCCATTGCCCCCTGACTCCAGCATCTTCTGCTCCTTGGATGTCCGCGATGTGAGTGAGGTGGTAAACCCCGACTTCTGCACATCATACTTGTCAAGAGATGTTCTGCACTGGCATGTTTTCCTGACAGTGTGGGCGGATGATCCAGAGAGGGGGGATGATTCCGGTGGGATGGGCTTATAATGATATGCAGATGCAATACAATGAGGTTCCCATGCCTGACAGGCAAAGCAGACGATTGCAAACTGTTTCATGACGCCGTGAAACCTATTTTTCGCCTTCTCGCCATATTGTCCGCTCACGTTGCCGAACACAGCCCAACGTCAGCGGGCACGGAAAATTCCGCCTAATGGAATTAAATATTGGTCAGTACAATGAATGTCAATGAAATACTGCCTGTTTTGTACTGCTGCTCAAAACTACTTCCAGCATTTGGAGTGTTGAAATGGAAAGACTTATCTTACTGATGAGACCTTTCTATTATGGTGGAAGGTGTGAAAAAATTAAGACTGTTCATTAACGACCCTCATATACAGATCGTGATTTAGTATTCACGTTGTTTCTTCGTTTTCAGAGAGCAAGCTATTTTGCATTTCATTCTACTGAACGCAATGATAAATGCACTGTTGTGCAGCCTGGTCTTCTTGCTGCAAAATTACATTTCGAGCAATGCACCTTGTTCTTTCTCTTTACAGAAATTATGGTTTTCAACATGGGCTAACATGAAGAGACTAGTGATAATATTCAACAGATAAAACTCTTTGCTTGCTACGAGGAAGGTATGGTTGATATCAAAGGGATTCTGTGTGAACATTTAGAGTCTGGGTATGTTGAATGTTCCTTTGTTGGTTTAATCACAATCATAGACATTTGACTGGGTAATTATTTTCACATTCATCAGATTCAGAGCAATATTTATGATCCATTGCTAAACATAGAGCCGGATTTTCAATTGCCGACGGAATTGGGAATGGGGTGGCTCTGGATCCTGTCACCTCTGGGACAATTTGCCATTTTCAAATGGCATGCAAGCAGAGAGAATTGGGAACCCACTCACTGCCAATTAACCATCCTTAAGCTCCTTAAGGGGCTTGTTAAGGGGCCTAACTGGAACAGAATGGGATTTTCAGTTTATTTTCTGGACAAAGCTAAATGGTCCAGTGCACAGCTTTAGGGGTCACCACAGGGTATAAGAAAATTTGATTCCATCTCCGTTTTTTCAGAAATTTGAGGGGTCAACTAGCACAGGGTTAAGCATCAAATATTGCTGAGTTGAGTGCTGTACCTCAGCTTGACATCCTTGGCCACCTTGCACTGCCTTTATCTTCTTGGCTCTTCTCAGCACAATGTGGCTGCTGCTTAGCTTTGCCACTGGTGCCAGGCAAGCGACTGCCTCCTCCTGGAGGCACTGAGTACCTCTAATTGGGTACCAAGCTCCCAATCAGCCCATTTACATTTAAGAATAGTGTCATCAGGGTGATGCAGTTCAGTTGCAGGTTCGGGACCCAGAATTCATCGAGGTATCAGGTACGTGACCCCACATTAAAAATGTGGCCCACAGCGTGCACTGAAATTGTACCAGTAGGCAGAATAATATTCATGTACTCATCCTCTGCCAGTGTTTACATAGAAATCTCTTGTGCCCAGGATTAAACCCAATATTGCATATCTCAGCATTGTGCGTTACCTATATAGTTTGAATCAGGTACTAGCTCAGACAAACATACTTCAGGGATTTAATGAGCTCAATGATGCAACAATCAGTGAGTCACTGATCACAGGTGAAAGAGAAGCAGAGGTGGTAGGTAAGAAAGGTCTGGTTATTGTTATAAGGGTGCATAATAGGGACAAGGGGCCTGCTGAGTACAACTTAATTACAACCTCACTAAGACACTAATGAAATGGTGAGCAAGTCACTTTCCTAATTTTAGGAAACACTGCAAGCTATTCTGGATAGTGCTGCAGGTTCCAACAACTTGTAGGCAGGTGGGGGGTAGGGGGGGTGCTTCAGAGATCCAGAAGGAATTGCATTTTGTAGCATTTCTTCACAATATGAATATACATACAAACATATGAATTGGGAGCAGGAGTAGGCCTTTTGGCCCCTTGAGCCTACTCCACCATTCAATGAGATCATGGCTGTTCTGATGTTGGCCTCAACTCCACTTTCCCTCCAATCTCCGATGAATGCTTCCACTACTGATATTGCTGAAATTTACGCTGGGGTTGGGATCTCTGCTCCCCCGGCATAAAAGTCGGTAGCGAGCCCATTCTGGCTTGGCCGGTTAGCCCTGCTTTAATTGGCAGGAGGTGAGTCTACTGCCACATTGAGGAGGAAGTCCCACGTCCGAGAGCAGGCAGCCAATCAAATGAGAAGACGCCAGTGCTGGGAATGCAACAGTCTCCAAGGAAGGAGTAAAAACAAAAAAACTGCGGATGCTGGAAATCCAAAACAAAAACAGAATTACCTGGAAAAACTCAGCAGGTCTGGCAGCATCGGCGGAGAAGAAAAGAGTTGACGTTTCAAGTCCTCATTCAAGTTCTGTCGAAGGGTCATGAGGACTCGAAACGTCAACTCTTTTCTTCTCCGCCGATGCTGCCAGACCTGCTGAGTTTTTCCAGGTAATTCTGTTTTTGTCCAAGGAAGGAGTGTTGCATTGAAGCTGGGATGAAAAGTGAGGCCAGGATCCCATTGGGACCAGGCCGGCAGGTGCCGTTGAGAGGGTGGAAGCAGGGATTGTCAGGGCAATGGGGTTGGGGTGGTGGGGTTAAGAAACCCTGGGGGCGGGGTGAACAACCTTGGGGGAGGGGTCTCCAATGGACATGGGGCTGTCTGAAAAGGAGGCACCCCCCCTCCCCCACCCAACTTTGACCAGCCACCAGTTCACCAGGTTTTACCTGATGGGCTGGGCATTTGATCCTGGCCTACCCCACCCTGGTCCACAGGCAAGTGATTGAGTTGTCTTTGAATTAATACTTCCTGGTTTAGGCTCTGCTGTCCCAATATTGACCAGGTGGGCTTTTTTTGAGAGGAGGTGGGGCAGGAGCTGGGGACCAGGGGAGGAGGGGATGGGCGATGGTCTGGGGGAATAGAATCACTGCCCAGTCAGCAGCTTGATTGACTTACTTGGCTCCAGGTTGAGTGGGATTGCTTCAGAGGAGGTTGGAGCCACATTAGCCTGTGGGTGTAGAGAGTGTGGAGGCGGTCCAATCCTTGATCCCTGTAAAGTGAATGATCCATAGGGTGTCTGATGCCAGGGTGGAATCTGATCAATACACTGACCTGAGGTAATTCCTATCCTCAACCCTAGGCGGGGGGGGAAGTCCAATCCTCAAACAGGGGAGGTGGGTGTGTGGTCTGATTGGGGAGGGAGTTCAATGCCAGGAAGTCCTGTAAGCTTTGGGTCTGAGGAAAGTACCCTGCTCCTCCTGGCACACTTGCTGTGCTGAATAGGCACTTAGCTTCTCTTTGATGCTATCCTCGCCTCCCTTGAACTGCCAGGTTTCCTGAGGCCTTCTGGGAGCCTATAAGAAAGGTTAAAGTGCTGCTTCCAAACTCGCTATAATAGTTAAATGGCCAACCTGCCTCCTGTGAATAGGTTGACTGCCTGCCCCACACTGCCCCTGCTAAATCAGGAAGTGGGTAAGTTGGAGTCAGGTTTTAAAAAAATTACATTTCACCTGAACCTAACCCACCCATTTTTTAGGGTTAAGATGACAACCTGAATGTCTCAATTAGCATTCATCAATCTGATATGTTGAAGAGGCACGATGCCAGGTTCTGTGGAAGGTTCATGAGGACTCGAAACGTCAACTTTGTTCTTCTCTGCCGATTCTGCCAGACCTGCTGAGTTTTTCCAGGTATTTCTGTTTTTGTTTTGGATTTCCAGCATCCGCAGTTTTTTGTTTTTATCAAGGTAACACAGATGCTATGTGGAAAAGGATCTCTAGTAACCATAACCTGTCACTCGAAAGCCCACTTAAAGCCTGTGGGCAGTTGCAATCCCAATGAAAGACAAGGGCCATTCCTTCACTTTGATCCCCAAATCCGAGTCAGTGCAGCTATAGATAACCCCAAAAAACTGCAGATACAACAAGAACCTGGAACACACCTTCCAAAGGGAAACTCTCAGTGATCAGAAAAGCAAATCCCAGCAGTGCTTGCTATGCTAAGGTGGTGAAAAATAATGGTGTCTTCGAGCATGGGCATAGTTTACATAAAATGTAATTAAATGAAAGGGTTTAATGAGGCTCTCACATATCCTTAGAAAGCATCTAAAAGATAGAACATTTTTATAGTGCTGATTACAGTGCTTTGCAAATCTAGCACTCAAGCCTAATGGTCAGATTCAGTGAATCACATTGTCTGTATGTGTGGGTGTACTTAGACTCTCTTCTCTCTAAAATTCTAAAAACACAAAATGCTAGATATACTCAATGCTCAGGCAGTATTTGTGGAGAAAAGCAGTGTTAATGGGGGAAATTTTAAGCCCCCCCACCCACCTTGAAAAATGGATGGATTTGGGTCAGGCGGAAGTCAAAATGTAAAAACAAATCTCGGATACAAACCCAACCCACCTTCAACCTCTCAGTTGCAATTTTAATGGAAGTGGAAGTAGCAGAAGGCAACCAATTAGCTCCCAGGAGACCGGTCACTCATTAAAATATTTTAATAAGACTCATGCTTCAGATTTTTTTTCTCTATTCCAGCTGGCCAGTCAGGTTTTGTGGACCTGGGAAACCTGTCAGCTAAAGGGAGGCAAGGACTGTTTCATGGAGGAGTTAAGTGCAGCATGTGGTTGGGCTAGAGGAGCTTCACTCCACACCCAGAAGCAAATCTATTAACCTCTTCAACAATTGGGCTCCACTCCTACCTTGATCTAATATCCTCATAATGTCCTCCGTGGCTTGCAATCTCATCATGCCCCTATTGTCCTCCATGCATCCCCACCCTCTGCAATCTACTCCTATCCTCTCTGATCTCCCTGGTCTCTCATGGTCTTCACTCCTCCTCCCACGATCTCTACAGCAGTTTCCACAATTTTCACCATTCCTCCTTCAATCTCTTAGTACCATCCCACCCAGCATCAATATCCCCTTTTCCCCTGGTCTATCTCACCCTCCCTCTGTTTGATGTAGCATCCCTTAACCCCACCCCAATATCTCCAATCTCTCCAGTTCTCCCATTCATGCCCTAAAACTCCAATCTCTCTACACCGGCTTACCACCAATGCTCCCCCATTCCCAAACCTGATCTCTCCCTCCCTCCTCTGTCTCTGGCCTGCTAATGCAGGCCCCCCTGCCAACGTACACACAGCCCCACAATCCGGTTGGTTGTGTCCGTAAATGGAGACAAAAGATGGTAATCAGGTCCGGCCATTAAATTCAGCATGACTTGATGGAAACCTGTTCTTCCAGGATCCCTGACCTCAAAAGTGCAAACCCCACACCCATCCCCATGCCACCCCCCCCCCCACCCCCCCACACCACCCCCCCACCCCCACCCCCCCCCCCCCCCCCACCCCCCCCTACCCTCCACACCTTTTCCACCCACCCGCCCTCTCCTTCCTTCGCTGTTAATGTCAGAGCTTCAGATGGATGACCTTTTGTCAGAACTAGTGGATATCTCTAATCTAGGTTTAACAATGCTGTAGTATTGTTTACATGCTCCAATTCAAAACAGTCAAGGTTATTTATGGCTGGTCCAGTTATTACATTGAATGTCATGTCATAGAGAATTTATTTAATTTGTACGTGACTTAATCGTTGACAAACTTTCATTCCATAAGACAACAGTGTAAAAATCACAAACCACACTTGAGCATATAGACTCATAAAGAACACCTGGAGGGGGAAGAAATGGCAGTAAGCACAGAACATGTGGCATCTGTTGCCAAATGTTCTAGGCCAGGATTCTAGCAAGGAAGAGCCATAGGCATATCAGGGTATCTACTTAAAAACTAATTTATTTACACTATTTACAGTATGCACATAGTGAGTTATGGGGAAGGCACATCTCTGGTCAGGGCTGCCCATCTGATCCCTACAGTACCTTACACATGCCTGCCTGACATCAGTGACACATCATCATGTGGCCCATAGATTTACATATCCATTCTGTAATATCTTTTATACAACAGTACCTGCTACCATGAACTGGATCGGCATAATTCGTAGCCTGTGTGTCATGGTTAACTTGAGGATAAAAATTATAATGTTTAATAGGTGTGGAATTCTGATGCCATGTCACTCAGACTCTATCGGAAGCAAGAATTTCATTAGATAGACCAAGCAGGTGGGGGTTGGGGGGAAAAGGAGCAGGAGTTCCTATTCAATCAACAGTGCATGTCTCAAAACTCAACAGTGTCTGCTGCACATTGTACAATTACACGAGCCAGAGAATAAGAGAAGCAAAAGCTAGAGCCTCAACCCTTCTCAGACAAGGAGGAAGAATGATTGATGACAATGTACAAGCAGAAAGGGCTTGTGCATCAAATAATGATTGACAGGAACTTCACCATGTCTGCAAATCGGAGCTTGCACAATCATAGTAGCATATGAAAGTGAAGGAGAAGAATCGAGTCTCTCATACAGTCATGGTGCAACACATTCTGACTCCCTTGCCCCTGTCAATCAGTCACAGAGTGCTCTGAGAGAAGGAAAGTTAAAAAGAAAAATCTTCCCTGGCCAACCTCGGGGGAAAAAAAATTCTGTAAAATTCCCCTCCAGTTTCCAAAGGTCAATAAACAATTTCAGAAGTACAGCAATGAGAAGGCATAGCCACCAATACTTGTCTACCTTACATATATAATTATGTTAAGTGCATGCGAGAAGTGGTCCAGCTCCACTTTGAAGGTTTGAATAAAAGAAGTTGCCTTGAAGTTGGAGCAGCAGCCCTTTAAGAATCCCTGCTCCTCGATTTCCCCATGCTCACAATCATAGTACCATCTGTATTGTACATAGGAAGAAAAGAGCGTTCAGTTTTATATAGCAACTTATATGGCTTCAGGACGTGCAAAAGTGCTTTACAACAAGTTAAGCACTTTTGAGGTGTAGGCTGTTGCACTGAAGGAACTGCAGCAATATCTCACAAACAGTATTGTGATAATGACCAGATAATCTATTTTAGTTATGTTGGTTGAGAGGCAAATATTGCCCATGGCACAAGGGAGAACTCCCCTGCTTTTCTTTAAAAAAAAAAAAATGCCTTGGAATGTTTTACGTGCATCTAAGAGGGCAGACAGAGTCTTGATTCAACATCTCGTCTGAAAGATTGCATCTCTGGCAGTGCCAAGCTCCCTCAGTACTGCACTGCAGTGTCCATCTAGTTTTTGGGCTCAAGCCTCTAGAATGTACGTGAAGCCAAGACCTTCTGATGCAAAGGTGTAAATTATACCAATTAAGCCACATCTGGAGCATAATACAAGAGTCATGAAGAAATGTAACGGTCACATGCCATTTTGTCCATGATTACTTAATCATCCCCAAAGCAAAATACTGCAGATGCTGGAAATCTAAACTAAAAGCAGAAAATGCCGGAATTACACAGCAGGCTGGCAGTATCTGTGGAGAGAGAAACAGGAATAACGTTTCAGGTTGATGAAATCTGTCAATCATCAGGATTGATTGATCAACTCTAAGCTAGAAGAGGTGAATAATTCAATAATTGTGAGGGGGAATGCAGTTTGGGAAACTGTAGGTGTATTTCTTGCGATGGTCCTTGCTGACAGCATCAGATCAAGGAATTGCCCTTGGTATTCAACTTCTATGACCAGATACCATCATAAGAACATAGGAACATAAGAAATAGGAGCAGGAGTAGGCCATTCGGCCCCTCAAACCTGTCCTGCCATTCAATAAGATCATGACTGATCTGCCCCAGGCCTCAACTCCTCTTTCATGCCAGCTCCTCATAGCCCTCAACTCCCCAATATTTCAAAAATCTATCTAACTCCTCCTTAAATACTTTCAGTGATCTAGCCTGCACAACTCTCTGGGGTAGAGAATTCCAGACATTCACTACCCTCTATGAGAAGAAATTCCTTCGCATCTCAGTCTTAAATGAGTGTCTCTTATTCTGTAACTATGTCCCCTAGTTCAAGATCCCCCGCCCCACTAGTTGAAACATCTTCTACCCTGTCAAGCCCCCTCAGAATCCTGTACGTTTCAATAAGATCATCCCTCATTCTTCTAAACGCTAATGAATAAAGGCCTAACCTGTTTAGCCATTCTTGGTAAGTCAACCCCTTCTTCACAGGAATCAGCCTTGTGAATCTCTTTTGAAATGCCTCCAATGCCAGTATATCCTTTCTTAAATACGGGGACCAAAACTGTACACGGTACTCCAGGTGAGGCTTCACCAACACCCTGTACAATTGTGACAAGACTTGCTTATTTTTAAACTCCAACCCCCTAGCAATACATCTCACTGTTCACTACACAGTTATTTTGATACATCCTTTATCGCTATTATCACACCACGCTATGCCTGTATTGTTTCTGAGTGCCACAACCTTTTTTTTTTAGAACTATAATGTTATTGGTTAGCTACAGAATATTTTCTAAGAGGTTCGAATTTAACAAGCCCACTGCTAGACTCATTAAATCTGTTGGGCAAAATTTCAGTTAACAGCCATTAGTCAAGCTCTTTGGAGCAATAGAGGAAAGATCATTGCAGACATAATAGTGCTGATGATGCAAAGCAATTACATATTTGTCTGGTGGGATAATTATGTCTAAACTTTACTTGACCATGTAAGGTTCAGATATCAGTTACTTGGCATTTTTCAAGTGACTAATTACAGTTGTTCATTTTTCAATAAAGTCTTTATGAGAGGAAAGAAAAGAGCCTGCATTTCAACTGGATTAAATCACAAATGGATCAAGAAGTACTGTAGTGTTACAACAATGTGTTTTTGTGGCTCAGTGAAGTGACAGACATCTAAAGAGTTTTCTAGCTGCTGGAAATTGACAGAGGTGATTCATTCAGCACCCACTGGTCATTAAAAGTTAGCGTCAGTAATTCACCAGGAGTGCGTGCTGACAAGCTGAATGCTAATCTTTTTTTGAGCATGCAATCAATTTCTAAGGGAGAAAATAGATCAGGAGATGAGCTATTTAAAGTGCAGGCACTTCACTTCAGTGCAAGTGTGAACTCTGAGGTCAAGAATGGATCGGAAGCTTCACAATGGATCATACATAGAAATGACCAAGGGCTGGATTTTACTGCCCACCCCTGCCTCCCCCCACCCCAGCCAGGCATGTTTTCGGTAGGAAGGGCACGTAAAATATGATGTGAGGGTAGCCCACCGCCTTTCTGCCCACTCCCCCACCCGGTCCACATAATATGGAAGGTGGGTAAGGAGACGACTAGTCCACCTGCCTTTCGGCCTATTGCGGCCCTTAAGTGACCAATTACTGGTCACTTTAGGACCTCAATCTGCCTCCACTGCCATAATACGTCAGGCAGTGGAAGGCAGGCCAGAGTGTAAAGGCTGTTGTAACTCCAAAGTTGTGAAAGATTGGGAAGGAAGTGGAGGGGTATATCTTTGGGGGGGTGCTTTGTGTGCATCAGGAGCACTCCCCTAAGACTGTACCCTCCCCACTTTGTGCCTCCCCACTTGTCCTCTTCATAGCCCGCTTTATCGGCACCCCATCATTCACTCCGAACACCGCTTACGTGCCATGGCTGCAGTGTGCACCATCTACAGGATACACTGTGGCAACTTGCCAAGCCACTAAGAAAACCAAGGACAGCAGACCCATGGGAACACCATCATCTGCCATTTCCCTTCCAAGTCACCATCCTGACTTGGAACTATATCACTGTTCATTCATCATTGCTGGGTCAAAATCCTGGAACTCCCTCCCTAACTCCCTAGCACTATGAGTGTGCCTACAGCACACGGACTGCAGCGGTTCAAGAATTCAGCTCACCACCAACTTCTCAAGGGCAATTAGGCACGGGCAACATATGCTGGCCCAGCCAGCGACGATCACATCCAGCGACTGAGTCATAAATAAAAGCTGCCCAATATTTAAATGTTGACGCTCACTACATCGAGGAAGCAATTTTTATTCTGCCCACTGACTGGAATGGGGCCGAACAAGTTGCTAAAATAGTGCTGATATACTTCCTGCCTCTTTCACACTGTCACTGTTTTAGTTGTTAGCGGTGGTATGTTAAAATCAGGGTGCTATGAGACAATTAAGATCCTGACACAATTTCAACTAAAAACCAAGGCAATCCTATGCAGCGCTGGATTTGCTGGTAAAACTTGGCTACAAGCTGATCTGGGGCCAGGAAGTGAAAGATGTTTAATTTTTGAGGGGCTTGTTTTGAGCCAGGAGGAGAAGAAGCTTCTTTGGGTTCCGCAAGGAAATCTTGGGCTTCCCCTGCCCAGGGTCACCCCTCCACCCCATCAACCACAAAGCCTAAGTACTAGTATGACTGCTGAGGGCCATTCCTTTGCCTCTCCCACTCCTACTCACCAACCATATAGCACTTCCCTCCAGATGTGGCTGGGAGACTAACGGTATTCTTGCAACTGAAGCCCGGGAGTTAAAATCTTCTGGACCTCACACTCTGGAGGGTCAGATGGTTTCCCCTCTGCCTCAGCCTCCAAGTGAGAGTTAAAACCTGGGCACTGAGGTGGTAGGATACAGGTCCATGATCATGCTTCTCCCCACATTGAATTCCTGAATGGGGAGGTGTTTGAATGGAGGATGATCACAATATTAAGCAATGAAGAACCAGAAGAATCAGTTTAACCTGTCCCCCTGTAGGTTTCATTGTGGGATTTGCTTGTGCCCTGAAATGAGAGCTCACTCTCTTGACCAGCAATGATGCATGACATGAGGAGATCCAAAACAGGACAAAACACCCTAGAAAGAAAGAAATTTGCTCACAAAATAGTTGCCTCCACTTTCAAAATTATTTTTTAAGGAGCCACAAGAACCCAGATATATACCGCATTTGTGGCTGATGACATCATTGGGCAACCTATGGGGAAAAAACTTGAAGTGAGATACAATGCAAAACTGTTCCTCCCAAGATTTTATTCAGTCATTTCATTGACATCCCCAAACAGTGGTTCAGATGCCTGAATTTAATGGTGCAATGCAGCAGTATAGTCCGGTCAAGAGGTTACTACTTCTTGTTTCTTACACAACTTTGCCCCACAAAAGAACACAATCATGGAGCAGGCATGGGAAATGGGACAGCAGCCACCAGTGGCTGTAGATGAGCACAACAACAAAGCAGCAGATTGGTCTACACCACCAGCAGCTTGCTCAGGAAGAGTCCTCAGGCAGGCTGTAATAGATCGAACATTTATTTAAGTGGCTGTTACCTCCAGTGCATACCTGTCATCTCCGCAAATGCAAAATACCCTTAGTTTATGAAACTTTGCCTGTTAGTGCCAGTCAAACCTCAAGACCCATGAATGCCACATAATTTCTCCTCACGTACTGTGGTTTGCTTCATACCTGAAGAATTATCAAAACACATTTCAGTATTAGATGTCACAACTTTTATTAGCCCTTAAATAATACTGGGGCCAAAAAGGGTTAAATTACGAGGTGAGGTTGCTGGAACTAGTCTTGTATTCTCTTGAGTTTCAAAGATTAAGCAGCGATTTAATTGACTTGTTTAAGATGATTAAATACATTGACAGGGGAGATAGAGAAAAACTCTTTCTTTTGGTGGAGGATTTCAGAACAAGCAGGTATAGAGCAGGGGTGAACTGTTCAGGGTGAAGTCAGGAAGTACTCCTTCAGACAAAGGGCAGTGGAAATCTGTAACTCTCCAAAAAGCTGTTGAGGCTAAATTACTGGAAATTTCAAAACTGAGACTGATAGAGTTTTGTTAGACAAGAATATTAAGGGTTATGGAAGCAAGGTAGGTGGATGAAGGTAGGATGTGGGTCAGCAGTAATCTAATCGGCTGGCAGAATGAGTTAAGGGGCAGAATGGCCTACTCCTGTTCCTGGTTTGTTCAGTCTCAATCCTTAAATCTTTCTGCATTTCCATCAATCGTCATGAAAATTAGAGGACACGCCAGCATTTTTCTCAGTTGGGTTCCCAGTAGGCAAGACTCAATTTCTGCTGGGAGCTCAATTTCACAAATGAGCCTTTAGAGTCAAACTTCTGACCTCAGACTGTCCTCTGCGCAGTTTTCAGCTGAGCCCTCTTGCCCCAATTAATAATTATATTAAAAAATACAATCATTAAAAAGACTACTGGTAAAGAGTTTGGCTATGACAGGAATATTAAACAAGGATTTATTAAATGACATATCTTTCATGCCTGGCATAATATTAAACCCAGGAGTAGACAGTTTTAACATTGCAGCCCAATAGTGAATTTTCTGCGTGTAGGCTGGAATTTTACCCTCTCGCCAGCAGTGGGGTTTGTGGCAGGCAGGGATAGCACATGCTGAAGAAACGACCGGGGTGGGGGGTGGGGAGGGGGTGGGGGGGGTGGGGTGCGAATGGTGCTGGAAGACACGAGTGGGATGGCACTTGAGGGGTGGTTGTTAAAAGCCACAGTAGAAAAGGAAACCAGGAAGCCTTGAAGGGTGGGGTGGAGGCTAGAAAGCTTTGAAGAAGGGGGTGGGAATGTTCAGAGGGAGGCTTCAGTGCTGTCAGTACTGGAATATTGGCAGGGTGAACCGAAGATACTGGTGGTGGGAGGGCACTGTGACTCTGAGAGGGGGCAGTGGGATGCGGTAGGGTGGGAGGGCGAGGGTCCAGGCGTAGTGCAGGTAGATCTTGACTGCGGAGTCGTTGGAGAGGATAAGAATTTTCACAAGGATCTGTGGCGTGGGTAGATCAGGGTGGGCATGGGGACTGTGACAGGTGTGAGCTCAGTGGAGAGGGAAGGCATTTGAAGGGTAACGGTGATGGGCTCCAGGTTGATGGGAGTGGCTCAAGGGTAACTGATGTGAGGGAGGAGGTAACAGCGGGGTGGGGAGGGGGGGAGTTTCAGGGAAGGGAAGGGGTGTTGATAGTGATTGGGGAGGCGGTGGGTTATAGGAGGACAGTGGAAAGTATTGGAGACGGTTTGGAAGGTGATGCGCACTATCCTGAGGCATAGGAACATCAGGATGTTGATGCCCTCGATGTCCAACTAGGCTTGTATTCTCTTGAGTTTCAAAGGTTAATAAGCGATTTAATTGACTTGTTTAAGATGATTAAATACATTGACAGGGGAGATAGAGAAAAACTCTTTCCTTTGGTGGAGGATTTCAGAACAAACAGGTATAGAGCAGGGGTGAACTGTTCAGGATGAAGTCAGGATGTACTCCTTCAGACAAAGGGCAGTGGAAATCTGTAACTCTCCAAAAAGCTGTTGAGACTAAATGACTGGAAATTTCAAAACTGAGACTGATAGATTTTTGTTAGACAAGAATATTAAGGGTTATGGAAGCAAGGTAGGTGGATGAAGGTAAAATATGGATCAACAGTAATCTAATCCAATCTAGGTGGGAGGAGGGTCTTCAGATGGGTGGATCTGAAGGTCAGCTCAACTGGACAACTGAAGGAGAGCCCCAATAATCTATCCTGATGAGGCAAAAGGTCCCTCTGTAGGGTCTGGAGGGCAGAATTGGAAGGGGAATACTGTGAGTAGGAAGCTTCTCGCACATGGTTCGCATGAGCCTAGGTAAAGAGCAATGCCTGATGCGCAGGCATGATTCAGGGGGACATAGACCCAGTCTTGATCCACTCCTGGAAGGAGGGGTCTGTGGATCCAGGAGGAAATGTGCATAGCCAATAACACAAGCAGCAGCAAGAGGAACCCAGGAGAGATACCCGTGAAGTGAAATGATTCAACTATTTACAAAGGGGCAATAGCCACATACAATGATTAGCCCTGCCACCAACGTTAACTTAATACTTCAGAATTTTTCTTACTCTACCACTACATCTAGGTGCTTACCCAACATCCGCAGCAGAGATGGAGGCAGCCGTTGACTGCCATGCCCTCTTGTCAGTTATGACTTTGGAGGGCATCCTCTGGAGGGCTGAGGCCTGAAGACCCCGGCCTTCTTTGAGTTTCCTGCTCTGGGGCAGGTGTACCCTAGGTCTCAGAGGCTGGAGCTAAGGGTCACAGGCATAGGGGGCTCGGCACACGTGGACACTCTTGAAGAGTCCTGGGTGGAAGATCCGGGGGTTTCTGGCTGATGCTCCCCATCCCTTTGGGTGTCTGAAGACCCCTCCCTGGCTCCTTGAGGAGAAGGGCCACCTGGAGGGAGTTCGAGGTGCCCTGTCCCCCTCTTGTGTAGCCACTGGAAAAGCTCACCCATGGCTACAGCAATGGAGTGCAGGTCTGTGCACATCTCTGGTGAAAACTGGGTGTTCTGCTAGACGAGGGCCTCCAGGGCATCCGCAATCCTCCCCATGGACAATTTGATGTGCTCACATGCCGGAACCATTACATTGGAGAGCATGCGGATGGACCCCTCCATCTCCCGTGCCACTCTGTTGAAGGCCTCTGACACCTCTGCCTGATGTTCCTCTGCATCTTGCTGACACTCCAGCACTTTCTCCACTTTCTCCGCTTCCAAAGGCTCATCATCTGACTCAGACTTAGCAGAGGCCTTTCTTAGCTGTCACTGCCTCCTCCTGCTATGGACACGTATCTGTGAGGTGACCCTCAGAGTGAGAGCCAGAGCCTAACCTAGATATATCACATGAGTCTCTGGGCTGGTGGAGGGTGCAGGTGGACACTGTGACAGCTTTACAGGTGAGAAGTCATCCTTGTCCTCTTCCGAGCTCTCGTGGCAGCTGGGACTGAATTCAGATGCGGGGGCTGGCCTCCTCCCCCTCCTTCTACTGGCACCTGAAATGGAGAGAATAGAGAATGAGTGACTGGTCCTTACGTTGCACACAGCATCACCCTCAGGTTCTGATTTTCAGAGATTAAGCATGCTTACTCACTGGATGCTTGGGGAAGGCTGACCTCGTCCTCGGCACAGACACAGTCACGGTCCTCCCCTACCAGCTCAGCATCCTGCTGTTCTAACCGTATGAGGGATTGGATCTTGGGCTTTCTCCCTCCATCGCCTGTTCTGTGCTATTTTTTCCTGCATAAATATAGACAGATGATTGTGAGCACTTCTGGTGCAGGAACAGGTCGCATGCTCATAATTCTGTGGCTAATAAGTGACCTCCTGACTCCCCAAAGCCTGTCCACCATTCACAAAGCACAGGTGAGGAGTTTGAGAGAATACTGTCCACTTGCCTGGGTAAGTGTAACTCCAACAACAGTCAGGAAGCTGGAGACCATCCAGGATGAAGCAGGCCGCTTGATTGGCACCCCATCCAGCACCATCAACATCCAGCCCCTCCACTACCGACCCATAGTGCCAGCTGTGTGTGCTATGTGAATGATGTACTGTTCCTAGTCCCCAAGGCTACTTCGGCAGCCCCCTCCATACCCACAAGCTCTGGGAACTAGAAGGACAAAGACAGCAGAGGCATGGCATCTGCAGCATCTGCAAGTTACCCTTTACTCCAATCTTCACCTCACAAATAATGAATTACTTTTGAGTGTAATCACTGTTATTATGTCGGTAAATACAAGCCAATTTGCATATAGCAAAATTGCACAATCAGACATGGTCTGGCTGATTTGACGAGTATGCTTTATGCTACTTGCTAGTTTTGCAAATGGTAGTTTTAAATAAAGTGAAAATTTGACTGGTTGGTGAAATGATGTTTGTAGATTTTCTATTTACCTCATTAATGGAACTCTTTTCTCATTGCTTCATGTTTAACCAAAAAGGTATTGGTAACTTTTCAGACGGTTGTTATTTAAGTTAATTATATATTTCTATCTTGCAGACTTGTGATATTTTTGAGATGTGATGCTTTCAGAGTGATGATAATTACTATCTTTTTAATTAGGCAGATAGGTAAATGTCTTTGCCCAGAATATCATTTAATGGAAACACCAACTGTTCCTATGGGAGGAATTTTCCCCCCGTTGGGGGGAAATGCAAGGGCGGTCGCGTGCGGCATGCCTCTGATTGGTGCCCCCAATTGGCGGCATGCCGCCATTTTATGTGGGTGGGCCAATTAAGGCCCGCCCAGCGTGACGTCTGCCAGGAAGCGCCATGTACTCCCTGTGCGGGCAAGGGGGGAGTCTCTCAGCCGAGAGTGCGCTCTTTTGCACATGCACCGAAAGAGCGCACTCATCTCCCTGCGGCTAAGTGCTGCCTCAGGGAGATTGGCGCCAAATTTAAAAATGGTGAAGGAGCAAAAATAAAATTTCCCTGACATGTCCCCTCATGTGACGTTGTCACATGAGCTGGGACATGTCCATCACTTTTAATCAAACTTTTATTAAAAATTTTAAAACCCTCATGAAACCCCATCCTTCCTGTGGATGAGGTTTCAGGCTTTCTCTGAAGCCCACCAGGGCTCCCAGCCTGCCCCCCAACCTTAAGGTTGGACGGGCAGGTCCATTAATTATTTCAATTACTTTTTAAATGGCCTCAATAGGCCATTGACAGGTCGGCGGGCGCACAGCTGATTCGGCTGCACCCCCGCTGCCCTGAAAATTGAAATGAGGTGGGGTGACGTTGGGAGTTCTGCCCGACATCATCCCACATCATTTTATGCGTCAGCGAGCGGGCCCCACCAGCCCCCCCCCCTGCCCCCCGCCCCACTCACCGACCTAAACATCCTGGCCTATGGTGCTAGTGAACGGCTGAGCCACATGGACCAGGGAAGATCCCATGTTTGCCCCTCCTTCACTGTGCTGCATTTCCCAGTTCCCCAGCAATGTTGCACCCATGAAAATAATCCCTTCTCCCACTGTGTTCTGCTCCCCAACTTGGAATGGGCTTTCTAATAACTAATTCAATCTAGCATATCCATAGAAAAAGCAACTGAAGCTCCCTCCATAATTCATAAATACATGACCCATGTGATACTGAGTCACAAGAACACAAGAGGTTGGAGCAAGCATAGACCATACCACTTGTTAAACCTGCTTCACTATTCAATACCATAATGGCTGACCTTGAAGTTCAACTCCTCTTTCCAGCTCGGTCCCCCATCCCTTGATTTGCTGAGAGACCAAACGTCTGTCTATTCTCTGCCTTAAATAGAGTCAATGATGGAGCATCCACAACTCTCTGTGGTGGAGAATCCCAAAGATTCACAGTCATTTAAGTGAAGAAATTTCTCCTCACCTGAGTCCTAAATGATCAGCCCTTTATCCTGATGCTGTGCCCCCATTTTCTACATTCCCCAGCCAGTGTCTACCCTGTCAAGCCCCTTCACTCCTCACTGTTCTAAATGCCAGAGAATATAGGCCCAATTTTCATCCCTGGAACAAACCCAGTGAACCTTCGCTGTACTGCCTCCAATGCAAGTATCTCCTTCCTTAAATATGGAGGTCAAAACTGCACATTGTAGCCTATGTGTGGTCTAACCATAACCCTGTACAACTGTAGCAAGACTTCTTTATTCCTGTACTCAATCCTTTTGCAATAAAGGCCAACATACCATTTGCCTTCCTAATTGCTTGCTGCACCTGCCTTCTAACTTTCTGGGGGGACTTTTCCCCTTGTCGGGTGGGCTGGTCAGGAGCGGGCATGGGTGGGCACGGAGCCGATCGCCGCTGGTGATCGGGTCCGCGCCGCCATTTTACGCGGGTGGGCCAATTAAGGCCCATCCAGCGTGACTCCCAAGGGTAGCGGGAGTGGGCGGGTGGTGCCGGGAGTGCAATGGCGACCCGGCGGCCTGTTTAAATGAAGCGCTGGCAGCCTTGGAAACGCTGATCACAATGGCCGGTAGTAGGGCTCACCAGAGGGCTTCTGGAGAGCAGGCCAAGCCGGAGGGTAGGGCAGTGGGGCAGTGTGCCCCTCGGTTTTACGGTGAGTGCCCAGCTGCCCTCCTGGAGGGGGTGGCAGCATGGCAGGAGGTCCTCATTCCCGGAAACGGGTGCCTGGGAGGAGGTGGCAGAGATAGCCAGCTCCCCCTGACGTGGTGCGACACATGTGAGTCCAGTGTCGCAAGCGATTCAATGACCTCTCGCCCTCAGGAAGGGTGAGTACCATGTTGGCAGAGGCCACTTAATTCAGCCGGTGGTAGCCTTTTCCCCCTAAGCACTCCCCCACCCACACCCCCCCCAACAACTCTGAGTTCAGTTACAGCCTTGAATCCTTCACGGCATGAGTCCCTCACAGGGTGGGCCAGCAGACATTGCCCATGCCTGGTTCACCCTGAGAGGGTAGTGCTGAGACAGATTCTGCACCCGCAGCATGTGCTACACTGACACCCGGTGTACTGTTTTGGGGGCAATCTCAAGGATCTGCACCCAGGCACAGTACTGGAACTGCGAAACGTGTCAAAGTCAAGGTGCTGACATGCTGGGAGGGGCGCTTCCAGGTGGCAGGGCACTAATCCATCTGCTGCCCTTGGTGTTCCACATGTTTTTGCCTCCTTGCTTTAGATCGTGTGGTACCAAATGTGATGGAAGCAGCATTTGGGCCAGGCGGGGTTGGGAGGGTGGGGGGGGCGGGGGTCAGCCCTGGTTTCTTGGTGTGAGTGTACAGCAGCTGCGGGGTGACAAAACACTGGAGCCCTGCAATGTCCCACTCTGGCTGGGGTGGCAGGGATGCGATTGGAATCCAGGTACAGGCTGGACTAATCAATGCTCGTCTCTCCTTTTCAGGAGAAGACTGCACACAATGCCACCAAGTGGATGTGGACTGTTGGAGGCCAGGCCCCGTTGGCCATCATGACTAGATTCAAACAGGAGGCCATGGATCTGGAGAGGCGCCATGTGCCCAGGTCCACCGGTGGCTGTGAGACTGGGTGCCACGAGGAGGTATGTTTGGTGAGCACTGAGGTTACCATGCAGGTTACCAGCAGCCATGGCACTGCTGAATGTTCAGTGATTGAAGCTTGCAACATGGGTTGACCATTGATTATGGAAGGATGAGCGCATACTGATCCAGAGGTCAGGCATGCACGTTGACATTGTCCCCACGTCAACTAATCAAATGTCCTTGTTCTCCCTTTCAGCATCACTGGAGCAGAGCCAAGAGGAGGAGGCAGAGGAGACACCACTCACACCCGAGGGCTCGGAACTCACCAGCGTCACACCATCTCTGCCAGCACAGATACTAGCACCTCGGTGGGAATTAGAACATCGGCTCGTATCCTGGGCACAGAGGTGAGGGCACTTCACACTCGCTTGAGGAGCGGGCAGAGACAGAGAGTGCCCATGGCGCCGGCAATCAGCGGACTGCAGGGGACCAGGCACGTGCTCAGTCGGTGGCTGATGATGTGCCTCTGGAGTCGTCCCTGAGACAGCAAACGCTGCAAGTCCAGCAGGGTACTCGGGAGGATCTGACGGAGATACATGAGGCTATGCATGGCATGGTCTCCGTGCTGGAGGAGTCCACGTGGAGCATCACCGATGTCACGGCTGAGCGCCATGCTTCGTCCGTGAAGGGAGTGGCAACTCTCGTGGAGATGCTCCTCCAGGTGACCAATCAGGGCTTCCTGGGGATGCACTCGGACCAGCAAGCCCTCACAGCACCATCTCCCACACTGGTCAGTGCCAGTTTGGGAGATGGTTTGGGCACCAAGTATCCCAGCTCAGTGCCCATCCATCTACAGTGAGCAGGGAGGTCCGAAGCGACCTCACATCGGCGCAGTAGCTACCTGTCGTCTCTAAGGGCTCCTCCCAGGGCGCTCTGGACGATGGCAGAAGCTCCTCCGCCCCTCTGCCAGTGACCATGAGGTCCCATGAGGCTGCAACGACTGGGGAGATGCCAGCTGTGGAACTGGCAGCTCCCTCCCAGGCGGGGCCAGGACAGGCTCCATGGACCAGAGGACAGCCATCAAGGTCATAGAGGCCAACAGGACAGCAGAGTGAGCAGGCTGGCTCAGATGCCAGTGCCAGCGAGGGGGGAGCAGCTATACGTAGCATCTGCAACCTTAAACTTAAGGCACCCTAGGCACACCAAGGGTTTCTCACTGGTGGTTTTATGTTGCCCCGTCATTGGTTCATGATTGCTTGGTATGATGTGTCACACCTTTGTAATTATTTTTTTCTGAACTTCATTTTGTTAAATCATTAAATTTTGATATGTGAGTATGGATCAGGGTGAGTCCTTACTTCTGCCGGTGGACGGGAACCCCTGATGTTATGAGTGACTTGTGGAACATTCAGCTTTATTAACAAGGACTTTAATTAATGTTCCTATCCAAGCAGATTTTGCACTCAGGTATCAAGTATGGAGCCTACAGCCTAGGCTTGTCCTGGAGGTTCATGTGTGGTGTGCTAGCTGAAGGTTCATTGGATTAAAGTCTCCCTGGTGTCCCTGCCTCCCTGGAGTATGCCCGGGTCAGCATAAGACCATAAGACCATCGGACATAGGAGCAGAAATTAGGCCATTCGGCCCATCGAGTCTGCTCTGCCATTCAATTATGGCTGATAAGTTTCTCAACCCCATTCTCCCGCCTTCTCCCCATAACCTTTGATCCCCTTACCAAACAAGAATCTATCTATCTCGGTCTTAAATACACTCAATGACCTGGCCTCCACAGCCTTCTGTGGCTATGAATTCCATAGATTCACCACTCTCTGGCTAAAGAAGTTTCTCCTCACCTCTGTTCTAAAAGGTCTTCCCTTTACTCTGAGGCTGTGCCCTCGGGTCCTAGTCTCTCCTACTAATGGAAACATCTTCCCCACGTCCACTCTATCCAGGCCTTTCAATATTCTGTAAGTTTCAATCAGATCCCCCCTCATCCTTCTAAACTCATCGTGTATAGACCCAGAGTCCTCAAACGTTCCTCATATGTTAAACCTTTCATTCCTGGGATCATTCTCTTGAACCTCCTCTGGACCCTCTCCAGGGCCAGAACATCCTTCCTGAGATACGGGGCCCAGAATTGCTCACAATATTCTAAATATGGTCTGACCAAAGCCTTACAAAGCCTCAGCAGCACATCCCTGCTTTTATATTCTAGTCCTCTCGAAATAAATGCCAACATTGCATTTGCCTTCCTAACTACCGATTCAACCTGCAAGTTAACCTTAAGAGAATCCTGGACTAGGAATCCCAAGTACCTTTGCACTCCAGATTTCTGAAATCTCTCCCCATTTAGAAAATATTCTATGCCTCTTTTCTTCCTACCAAAGTGCATGACCTCACACTTCCCCACGTTGTATTCCATCTACCACTTATTTGCCCATTCTCCTAACCTGTCCAAATCCTTCTGCAACCTCCCCGCCTCCTCAATACTACCTGTCCCTCCACTTATCTTTATATCATCTGCAAACTTAGCCAGGATGCCCTCAGTTCCTTCATCTAGATCATTAATGTATAAAGTGAAAAGTTGTGGTCCCAACACTGACTCCTGCGGAACTCCACCAGTCACCAGCCGCCATCCTGAGAAGGACCCCCTTATCCCCACTCTCTGCCTCCTGCCAGACAGCCAATCTTCTATCCATGCTAGTACCTTGCCTCTAACACCATGGGCTCTTATCTTACTGAGCAGCCTCCTGTGCACCTTGTCAAAGGCCTTCTGGAAGTCCAAGTAGGTAACATCCATTGGCTCTCCTTTGTCTAACCTACTCATTACCTCCTCAAAGAATTCTAACAGATTTGTCAGGCATGACCTCCACTTGATGAAACCATGCTGACTTTGCCCGATTTTACCATGCACTTCCAACTAGTTACCTGCCCCCCTCCAACACCCCACCCCCCCCAGCATTCTCCTGTGTGTGCTCATCCTCTGACTCACTGCTGGACTCATCGTGTGCAGCCGGCGCAACTGTGTCTACATCTTCATCATCCACTGCATCCCCCCTTTCCAGCACAAGATTGTGGAGTGCAGCATGCAACCACTATCAGTGACACACGATCTGGGGGGGGGGGGGGTGGTATTGGAGTATGTCACCTGAACAGTCCAGGTATCAGAAGCGCATCTTGAGAAGAGCGATGGTTCTCTCCAACACAGCCCTTGTGGTGCCATGGCTCCTATTGTTCCGCTGCTCAGCTTCTGTTCTTGGATGGTGGAGAGGCGTCATGAGCCACCTTCTGAGGGGATAGCCCTTGTCACTCTGCAGCCATCCATCCAGCCGGGCTGGAGCACTGAAGAGACTTGGCCCCTGGGAGTGTCTGAGGATGGAGGCATCGTGGGAGCTGCCTGGGTACCTTGTACAGACTTGTAGAATCTGCATCCTGTGATCACACACTATCTGCACGTTCATGGAGTGGAAGCCCTTCCTGTTGACGAAGGCACCGGCCTCACCTGCTGGCGTCTTGATGGCCACATGTGTACAGTCTATTGCACTCTGGACACGGGGGAAGCCAACAATGGCTGCGAAGCCTCTGGCTTGCTGCACCTGTCTGACGGTAGTAGATGAAAGTCAATGCAAGCCTGAACAGAGCGTCTGTCACCTGCTTGACACAAGTGTGGACAGCTGACTGGGTGACTCCGCAAAGATCACCCATAGACCTCTGGAAAGAGCCAGAGGCATAGATGTTGAGGGCAGCTATGACCTTCAGAGCCACTGGCATGGGTTGTCCACCCACACAGTTGGCGCAGATCTCAGGGCCAATCATCTGACAGATATAGTTGACTGTCTCCCTTGAGAGACGGAATCTTCTTCGGCACTGCACCTCAGACATATTGAGGTAGCTGCTTTGCCGCCTGTATACCCTGGCAGCAGGATAGTGGCATCTTCTGCGGCCCTTTCCGCTTTGGACTTCCTGCACTCCTTGTGCCTGCGCCTCTACTCCCAAAGATGGCTCCCCTGATGGCTGAATGTGGACTCCTGGCCTCTTCCCCCTTCTGGTCTTCCCTTCCTTCTCAAAGGAGGTGCCTCCAGTGGAGAGTTCAGCTCCCATTCCCAGGCTAAGTGAAGGCTTCCTGAAACCAGCAAGGCCCCAGAAATGATGTTTACTCAGGGTCCTGGCCTGAAGACTGTTACTCTTGTCCAAGTAGCTGTGAAGAGTTTTGAAGTATTACTGCTCACACTGGCAAATATCAGTAACTTACACAATTAAATGTCTGACAAATAGCATTTGTGACCCCACTCACCCCTCTTATCCCGCCCCTGGATGAAGTTTATACAAATATCTCCTACCCGCCTGCCCGTTGTACCCGTGTGACATCCTGAAGATCGCGTGGGCCCCTTAAAATACCAGACAATTGCTGTCTTAAGGACCTTAAGTGGATGATTAGTTAATGGCGGGCACGCATCGGAGAACATCGTGCGCCCGCGCACCTAAATATTGCAATAGCGCGCTGTGACATCGGGATGCTCGTCCAACATCACCACGCGTCATTTTACACGTTGGCATGCAGGGCTTGCCCCCACATGTCACCGAAAAAATTCAGGCTTCTGATTTCCTTGCACAATTACACTCAAGTCTCCCTGGACACCAACATTTACAAGTTTCACACCTTTAAAAAAATATTCTGCTTTTCTATTCTTGTGGCCAAAATGAATAACTTCACACTTCCCCACTTTTTACTCCATCTGCTATCTTGTTGCCCAATCACCTAACCTGCCTATATCTCTTTGCAGCCTCTCTGTATCCTCCTCACAGTCTACATTCCCACCTAGAACTGTATCGTCAGCAAACTTAGATATGTAACTGTCTTTTTATATAGGCTATTAATAAAGAATGTAAATAGCTGAGGCTTCAGCACTGATCCTTACAGCGTTCCACTAGTCAAAGCCTGCCCAAGGGATTGCCCCATTTATCCCTGCTCTTTGCTTCTTATCTGATAACCAATCCTCTATCCCTGCTAATACATTACACCTAACTTTATGAACCCTTATCTTTCCTATTCACCTTTTGTGCAGTACCTTAGTGAATGCCTTTTGGAAATCCAGGTATAATACATTTATTCTTTATCTACACTACTAGTTACATCCTCTAAAAAAATTGTCAAACATAATTTTCCTTTCGTAAACCATGTTGACTGGTTCTAATCATACTATGCATGTTAAGTGCATTGTTAAGACTTCCTTAATAATAGATTTCAGCACATTCCTGACAATAGATGTCAGGCTAACTGATCTATAGCTGCCTGTTTTCTCTCTCCCTCTGTTCTTGAATAATGGTGTGACCTAGATCAAGAAGATCCAAAATCAAAATATTTTTTCCTGGAGTTAACAGGTAATGTCTACAGCAATGAAAGACTCTCTGCAGTGACCCTTGATGAGCAGGAATGTGGCCGTTGATTAATTCAGAACAACTGACCATCAGCTGATGACAAGTTTAGGATCAGTTATGATACCTTGAGTGACACTCAAGGTGGAATCTTAACTGAACAGACTTGCATGCAGCAGGGAGACTGGTCAGGAACCTGTTTGCAATTGAAATGGGGTTTTCTGTGGCTCTTTAACTTTAACCACAGCATTAGCATCCTGCTTTTGGGTTCCCTGGCCAATCATGGAATGTGGCAATGGTACACTTTTCTTATTCGTTCATGGGATGTGGGCGTCACTGACTGGGTCAGCATTTATTGTCCATCGCTAATTGCCGTTGAGAAGGTGGTGCTGAGCTGTCTTCTTGAATTGCTACAGTCCATGTGGTGCAGGTACACCCACAGTGCTGTTAGGGAGGGAGATCCAGGGTTTTGGCCCAGTGACAGTGAAGGAACTTTGATATATTTCCAAGTCAGGACGGTGAGTGACTTAGAGGGGAACTTCCAGGTGGTGGTGTTCCCATCTCTCTGCTGCACTTGTCTTTCTAAGTGGTAGTGGTTGTGGGTTTGGAAGGTGCTGTCGAAGGCGCCTTGGTGAATTCCTGCAGTGCATCTTGTAGATTGTACGCACTGCTGCTACTGTGCATTGATGGTGGAGGGAGTGAATGTTTGTGGATGTGGTGTCAATCAAGCAGCCTACTTTGTCCTAGATGGTGTCAAGCTTCTTGAGTGTTGTTGGAGCTGCACTCATCCAGGCAAGTGGGGAGTTTTCCATCCCACTCCTGACTTGTGCCTTGTAGATGGTGGACAGGCTTTGAGGAGTCAGGAGGTGAGTTACTCGCCACAGAATTCCTAGAAAATAATCCTTATGCTGTTAATGAAGGCTCTTTATTTAAAGGGACTCCAGCAGGAGTCAGAGCGGTTGCAGGAAAGCTTACTTCTGAAGGAAACTGAAGGCAAGAAGATGGAAGGAAGAGGTCATGCTGGACATGAGGACCAAAATGGTGGTGTTGTTTCCTGTGGACTGGAGGAAGAGACCAGCCACCTAAACAAAGCTCGAGTATGGTACTCAGGACTGGGATACAGTGTCAGAAAAGATTTAATGACCTCATTACGTTAAGAAAGGTGAGTGTCATACCACGTTCAGATAGCATCCATCACTCTCTGACTTTCCCAACATTCTCCTGCACAGCCCTCCTCTGACTGACACATCCTGTAGGTCCATACATTCTTTTCCCTCCAGTCACCTCCTCAAATCTTCATCTCAACAGACAACACTGACACTCAACATCATTCTGTTACAGTCAGGGCCAACACTTTTTCACACATGCTTCAACCTCACCGAGGCACAGAGCTGCCTCAGGGAGATTGAAGCGTTTTTTTAAAATTAATAAATAAAATCAATAAAAATTTAATGAAACATGTCATCTCATGTGACTGTGTCACATGAGATGGGACAAGTTTTTATTTTTCAGGAAAACATTTTATTTACTTCATAAAAGCTTGAGGAAACCTCAGCCCACTCTTGGATGAGGTTTCCTAAAAAACGTAAAGGCCGCTTGGCCTTACGTAAGGTCAGACGGACAGTGTTAATTTGGCATTAATTAATTTGTTAATGGCCTTAATAGGCCTATCAATTAGCGGTGGGCACGCGTCCGACTCCAGCGCGCGCCCACTGAATGAAACTTCACGAGATGGCGTGATGACTTCGGGGCGCACACCCGACATCATCGCATGTCGTTTTACGCACCGGTGTGTCGGCCCCCCCCCTCCCACCCCCCACCCCCGCACACCGACTGTAAAATCCCGGCCAGTATGATTGGCACTTTGCTGAGTTTGTGCCCTTGCTCCATGTCAGCAATAACTCATATCTTAATCTCCAGAGTTACAACATGGGTTACAATGAAGGAGATGAGGGAGGAGCCCAAAGAGTCCCCCTAGAAGTGTAAGCACTGCACAGTCACATGACTCACGCATACCCTCCAGCACCCCCAGTACACACACCTCGGTGGTTACTGGAATAGAGGTAGTGAGGTTGTCACATGGTGAGATGCACAGAGTAAAGGGTTGACATCAGAAGCACATGGTGCTGAATTGATGATGGAGGAACAGCACATGATTAAGTAACAGAGATCTGGAGTGATCAGAAGTTCCAACCTTGTGCAGAGGTCCTAACATGTATATAGTAGCTGCAAATAAAGAGTGATAGGTTTAACAAGTCTCAAGCAGCTTACTTTGGGAGAATAGATGAGCTCCAAGGAACCCTGTCTAGACCCAAGCACATGACAAAACATGGTAGCAACAGACAGCAAGTAAAAGACACAGAAAAATCTCTCAGAAGCAGCTCTACTGACCTGTCAAGCCAAGAGATCCTTGAAAGAAAGACAAAAGGAATAGATTCAAGCATTCACCAGGAAGTTGGAGCACTGTGTATGCAGCAGATGCAAGATGAGACACAGACCCAGAGTCCAGACAGCAGTGAGCAAAGACCAGAATCAACAAACAACACCAGCGAAGGAAAGATTTTTTCACCCAGGGTGTGGTGGGAATCTGGAACTCACTGCCTGAAAGGGTGGTAGAGGCAGAAACCCTCATAACATTTAAGAAGTATTTGGATGTGCACTTGCGATGCCCTGGCATACAAGGCTATGGGCCTAGTGCTGGAAAATGGGATTAGAATAGTCAGGTACTTGTTTGACTGGCGCAGACTCGATGGGCGAAGGGCCTTTCACTGTGCTGTAGACCTCTGTGACTCTATGACTCTATGAAGCAGCAACAATTCCAGGGCTCAGTAGAAGCATGGAATCCACATTATCACTCCCAGAACCATCATGGAGTCCTGAAGGCTCACAACATGCTCAGCACTGAGACAACTGGAGAAAGAGGTTTTCCAGATGTAGAACCACTCCTTGTTTGTACAAAAAAGAACAAAAGGATCAGGTCAATACATTACTCTATGCAGTTGAAGCTATTGCTGATGGTATAACAGTGAGGGAGGGAGTCGATGAGACTTCAATTTCTTAACAAGAAATCTTCCAGGCATTTGATTCATACTTCAACATTTGCAAAAATTTAATCATTGAAAGGGCAAAATTTAACAAACAAAAGCAAAAACCAGGCAAGAGCATGGATTCATTCATCAACAATCTATACAAGCTGGCAAAAAATTGCCACTATGAAATTTGAGGGATGAATTGATTCATGATTGAATAGTAGTTGGGGTCTTCGCCAAAGCTCTATCAGGTCTATTGTAGACAAGAGAGGGTTTAACTCTAGTCAAGGCAGTACAGTACAGTAAATTGCGAGACAAACTGATCTCAGAAAACAGAGTGTTTGTTTGCGGAGGTGAGGTCCTATGGAAAAGAATGAGTGAGGTCATTCAGTATGTAGGTCATAGAGGGAAAGCACACCAAAGCAGAAGTCCGTGAAAATGGAAAAAAAACGCACCGACCACCGTTTTGAAATGTCCTCGGTGTGACAGGGAAAGCCTGCACAAGCGGTAGGAAGCCCAGCAAGGGGGGCTGAGCGCTACAACTGTGGAAAAGTAGGGACATTTTAAAACCGTCTGCAGGTCTAAAATGCTGACAACCTGCAAAAAGGAGGGAAAACCCATCTAGAGCCCCAACACACGACGAAACACACATCACACGTAAGCAGGAGCAAGTGGTGGAGACAGGGACAGCAGAGGAGAGTCTCCATCGGAGGGTGCACGATGCTCCAAACTCTGCTTAGCTGGATAGAGATGCTGAGCCTCGGGGGTTATCTATGAAAATTGAACCTAGGGAGCAGCAATAGGAAATATGTATGGTTCTGTCAACATTTCTAGAGAGAGAGACTGGAGGACTTCATCTCTCATTGAGTTTTGTTGTCTCAGCCACTTAGGTTGATGTCCACATTCATATACTCTTAGGGATCAGTTCTATAGTATTTTTCTTGAGAAGTGTGTTTCTAGAGTGTTTGGTTTTCATAGAAAGAGTGGTCACTTGCGTAGACAACCAAGAGCATGCTGGTCCAGATCAATAGCTTATGCAGTCTGGCTGCTACTTTACACATGATGGAGCAAGACATTGCCCTTGCTTTTCAGCATCTCACTGGAATGCAATAAAGTGTTCCCCAGCTCTTGGCTAGCAAAGAGCTGCAGGTCAGCCATGGAAGTGAAAATGGCGATAAGGCACATGTAAGTGAGGCTATTCTCAAGGCTCTCCCACTTCTTAGCCCTACCCCTACCCTCATCTCAGACAGACACCCACATGCTGCCTCCTGTCCTAATGACTGTGTCTGTCCCTGCACACTCTTTGGCAGGGCCCTCATGGACTCGAAAACCCAGAAAGCTCCTACCATGGGGCAACTCAACTGTCCAAACAGGGGAATGAACAGCCTGTCTCTAGCTCTACTGAAGCATTCCACATGGGAGTAAAAGAAAGTAGATGAGGAAATCATCACAAGAGAATTCACCTGGGTGTGTTTAGCAATGTTAATGATATTTTGCTGATGTTTATTTACTGTCTTTTTGCATTCCTGTTCACACTGGACAGGAGTCTTCAGATGAATGTTATGATCAGATTTCAAGAGGAGGAAAGAGTGTAAAGCTGATGTTGGCTTGTTGACTATTGTAAAGAATTCTGTTTTGTGGGGGGAAGCAGGGAGAAGGGGGGAATAGGTTTTCTGATGGCACTGTCAGATGGCCTTACATACACAGATTAAGTAAAGCTTGCATGGATGAGTCTGTTGTGGCTTTTCTGCCAGTTGGATGTGTGGTTGCAGGCACGATGGCTGCATCTGGCTTCTCCTACTCAACCCCCTTCTCCTCAGAGAATGCCAGGTGCTCTGCACCTTCCTCGTCCTATGTTCCACATCTCTCTGCTTCGAAGGACATAGCAGACCATAACCATTCTGGACAGCCTTGATGGGGTATACTGAAGGGCACCCTCAGATCTTGTCGAAGTACCTGAAGCACATCATGAGCATCACAGTACCTTGTTCTCTCATTGCCCTTGTGGTTATGTGGCTCCTGTTGTATCTTTTTTTTGGTTAATCCTTAGCATTCCTTACCTGAGTCATTAGTTAGACCTTCAGAGGATAATGCTTGTTTCCCAGGATGTAAACACTGATGTTGTGTGGAGGAGCAAAAACCTGCAGGAGATGATCGAGCGCAGACATGCATGATAACTTACTGCTGGTGATAATCTAACAGGACACTGAGGGAGTTGAGCCCTTTGTGATTGATGATGGCTCCTGGCTGATCTGAGGGCACCTTCGTAATCACACACGTTCCAGCAATGATTCCCTCCACCTGTGATAATCCAGTCAGTGCAGCAAAGATGACAGCCGTCTGTGTTTGACTGGCCTCATCCGTGACAAGGTGGACAGAAGTGGCAGCTTTGTAAAACAAGACATTGGTGACCTAGGAGACGCACTTGTCGGTGGCAGATTGTGAAATCCTGGAGATGGCACCAGCGGAAAGGAGCCGGAGATGAAGAAATTCCAGGCTGTGGTGACCATTGACAGGCACTAGCATTGCCTGCCTAGTGGCTCTCTTGGAAAGAGATCTCCCTCCCGGAGGCTGCTGGTGTCGGCAACCACCTGCCATGAAAGGCTGAGCCTCCAGAGGCACTGTTTGTTTTTTGTTATTTTGAGGGGGTCAACCCTCTGTCTGTGGACCCTTTTGCTGAGGGTTTCAAGCTGCAGTTCTTGTGTCCATCCTCTCTGTCCTATGAAGCAGCTGGTGGCTGCTGTTGGTGCTGCACCTGTTGGGGTGGCTGTTTTGCTGCTCCTCACTGGAGGTCCAGCCTCCTGATACCTAAGTTGCTCCCAAGTTTCAGCAAAGCCTCACAGCAATCAAGATCAGATGACAGGGAAGATTCTCCAAGCCAGTTAAAAGTACTTCTAAAACGTTGGAAATGACCTTCAAAGTAGTTGATGCTCACAGAAGTAGTCCTGCAAACACACGTCTTTCTTTGAGGCTGGCTACAAACATTGCAGTTTCACTTTTTAAAGATTTCTCAGCACATTAGTTTTATAGTTCATCGACTCCCTGCTGTACTCTCACCTGGTTGACCCTAGAGAACCCACACAGCCCAGGAAACCTGTGCACTGGCTCTTACAGCCAGAATGCTGGGTTCGATTCATGGCTACATGCATCTTTGCATATTGTAAGTACTTACCTGACAGTTCCATGGGCGTTCCCTGCTCACTTCCAAACCTGCCGGGTGGGATCATGTCAGGTTCCCAACCCATCGCCATGGAAAGGGGCTTTAAACCCTCTCACCTGCCCACTCCCAAACCCACCCCCCCCATTAGAGTTAAAATTCAGCCCTCTTGATTCATGCATGAAGAATAGTCCCACAGGCACTGGAGGGGTGCTGATATCTGACTGTACCACAGTGGAGAGGCAGAACAAATAATTTAACATTTAATCAATTTGGCTACACTAGCATTGCAGAGGACATCTTCATCCAATCCCTTCAAGATCATGGGCAGGATTTTCAGGTCATCGGGCCTGGGAGTGGCTGGGAAACGGTCCACCTCCCGTGATCAGCCCCCTGACTGTAATTTCACACTGACTGGCCAATTAGCAGCCAGCGAGCATGAGACGTGTGCTGATAGGTTCAGCGCTGCTGGGGTGGAGCTGGGAGGAGGGCGAACGCTGAAATCTGCGTAGGCGTGGGGGAGCGCGCAACGAAAGCTCCCTGAAGGCAGAGAGCTGCCTCAGCAAGCTGAAGAATTTGTAAATCCAAAATAAAGAGTTGAAAATTCTGAAAAAAGTCCCCAAATAGGGCTCACTCACATGAGCGTATAGGTAATAAAAATCATGTCAAACCATTTCTTTTTCAATTAATGCCGGAAACCTCATCCCAGCCGTGGGTGAGATTTCCTCAAAAATGCAAAGGCCACCTTGGCGATTTGCCCACCTGGATGGGCAGCAAAAAATCTCTCTGAATTAAAACTTTAGTGGCCTTAATATGCCTCTTAATTGTTGGTGGGAGTGCTGCTGACTCTCACGCGCACCCGCCGACCGAAATATCGGGCAAGTGCGCGATGACATTGGGACACTCGCCCAATGCCATCGCGTGCTATTTTGTGCCCGATTGGGTCGTGCATGTGCCCGTCCATGGGACTTAAAATTCTGCCCCATGAATTAATTCCTCAGTGATACTGCAGTTGGACCGAACTGTCTTCAACCACTGCCACAAACTCTGTACTGTTGCCACCAACTTCATCCCATTCTTGGCCACTTTCTCAGATTGATACCAATGGAAGGATTTTTTCATTCGTCAGGTGAGCCGGTGTGAATTGCGCTCAGCACCGCCTGGGTGGGTGGGTGGGTGGGTGGGGGGGGTTGGGGGGGAGCTGGTGGGGTGGGTGTGGGTAGAGGAAGGGCAAGTGTGCAGGTCCGCTCGATGAAAGCTCTCTGCAGGCACAGAGCTATCTCAGGGGCCTGGAGATCGTCCACAGTAAGAATAACATTTTTTTAAAAATAAGGAAAACATGTCCCCTCATGTTCATGTGACTTTGTCACATGAGCGGGGACATGTTGCAAATGAGCTTTAAAAGCTTTTATTTTTTTTTAATCACTGGTCGAAACCTCATCCTGCCTGTGGATGAGGTTTTGCAAAAAATGCAAAGGCCACTTGGCCTATTCGCCCGCCCACCAGCCAAACGGTTGATGGGTCGCGATAAATTCCATTTAATTAATTGATTAAGGGCCTTAGTAGACCTCTTAATAGTCGGCGGGAACGCTGCTGCCTCTCGCGTGCGGCCACCAAGCAAAATAGAGTGAGAGTGCGCAATGACACCAGGACACTTGTCCAACGTCATCGCGCACTAGTTTACTCCTGTTCGGGTTGGGCGCACGTCCGCCTGACAAAGGAAAATTCTGCCCCAACTGTTTGAAACTTCAGTGTCCTAACTGATGCCGAGCTGAGCTTCTGACTCCTTCCAGCACAAAGTTTGTATACTTTCACCTTCGTAACATTACCCTCGGCCCATTTGGGCCACAAAACTCTCAACCATGCCTTTGTCAAACCAAACTCAACAATTCCAAACTGCTCCTGACTGACCTCATGCATAAAATTCAGTTCATCCTGAACTCAGCTGCTGGTATTCTATCCCACAACAAGCCTGTTCACCCACCACTCACTGACCTACATTGCCTCCCTAGTCCCCCAACACCTCAAATTTAAATTGATCATCCTTGGGTTTAAATTCCTTAATGACATCTCGGCTTACTCACCCTGTAACCTCCTCTGGCCCTTTGTCCAACTCTGGCTTCTGTCACCTCCCCCACTCCTTTCACCCAGACTTGGTCATTAGCCATTTAGGCCCTTTTCATTGTAATTCCCTTCTTAAATTGCTGTGCCTTCCTATCCTCCAATGCTCCTTAAAACTCATCTCTTTTATCAAGCTTTTAGTCACCGTCCTTCTTTGGCCTGATGTTGATTTTTTTTAAAATCTGATTATGCCTTTGTGAAGCACCTTGGAAAGCTTTTCTACATTACAGTTATTATCTAAGTGTAGGTTGTTGTTATTCTTCTTACATCTCAGGAGCTAAACATGTGCAGAGAACGCTGATACTCTGAGGGGATAGATGTGCATTTATTGCTGCCCCCAGAACAAGTCTGGTTTATCAATTGCAAGAGCCAGTCTGAAACGTTAAATTAATGACACAGGCTCAGGTTGCAGTGCCACACATCATAATTAGTGTCAGTCATTATCAACAGGCGAGGCAAGCTGACAATGAGGCATTTACTAAATCAGAATGGAAGAACAGTGCAAAGCAAAATTCAGAAAGAGAAGGAATCAGTTTTTATTCCTTCTTTATTTTCCAGGAGAAATGGGTGGATGATGTAAGCTTTAATAATGCAGTGCTGGGCCAGCTTTCTTAAATAATCACCAATAAACACTGATCTAATATTCAAGAAAGGAGCGCTAGATTTTAATCAGGGCTGCCAGGAAGTCCAACAAAGTTTAACAGTCTAGACTAAGAAATGAAAGTGCCCTTCAAACAAGCAATGGTTTTAAAATGGGGTAAAAGGAGATGTGAGGAACTTTACATGTTCCCAATACTCCATTGTGCTTCTGAAGCCAACAATGCCTGAACTTATATAAAGATTTAATTTATTATCAAAGCATAAAACCATTCACACCCTAAGTAAAAACCATTCTGTATATCATCTTTTCCAATTTTAGCATTCAATTTCAAACAGACCTTCTTATAATTGTCAACAACTGACACTCGGATAAACTGAGACTTTTCTATATTTTGGCTGAATTCTGAAAACTAATGACTGTTCTATAATGGCTCACATTAAACAGCAAAGCATTCTCCTTAAGGCTCACTGTAAATTAACAGCACTCCTTTGCTTTTATTTTCTAAATAATCCATTACTTGAAACATCATTAAAAATCACTGCAGAGTAGGATTGTTGAAAAGTAAGCTCATGATGGGGGTTGGGCAGGGGTGGAGGTAAGCTGTTGTTATGTGGGGTAATCCTCTCTAACAAAAACGTTACATTTCCCACAGAGTGCACCATTCCTAAGGGACCCTCTGAAAAATCACTGTCATTTAAATGTGCATGCTTAAGTACCATTAATACCTTTTCCTATTGGCTCTATAAGCATAAATAGTTCAGTAAATTAAAACATCATTAACTAAAAATAACAAGATAAAATACATTCTCAAGATTATTTTGAGCTTAACCTTTCATAATTAGATTGTTTGCCTTATCCCATTATAACAGCAATATAAAAATGTCCCATCAGACCTTGACATAGTGGTAAAATGCATGTATGCTTTTTAATGTAATAAATATTCATGACATATTTCATGTAGCAGGTATTTTGAAATTTAACCATTTCTCTTACTGTAGTGTAAACATTGTTGAACAGTAAGGTTGACATCTATAGTCCCTGCTCTTGTGGTTGTTTCATTTATGACGTAGTAAAGAAAATTGTAATTACAAAATGGTTCCAGGCTACTCTTGTCGTGATCCGCACGGCCTAGGTAGTCAAGAATGTGTGCAAACGGCCATTAATGTTTATATTTGAATTACCATGGACCAGATGTGGGAGGTCTCCCAGTGCAATGGTAGTGTTCCTACCTCTGGGCCAGAAGATCCGGGTTTGAGCCTCACTTCAGGACTTGACGGGCAAGGAAGGTACTTTCATAACAGCCAAACAGATTGATTATCTATCAGCTTGTAAATCCTTCCGAGAGTGGGTGTGCTTCCTGGTCAGCCATACTGAAATAGGCAATGACAAACCACTGCAGTACTTTGCCAAGCATAATCATGGACCAATCCAATTGAAGTCCATGGTTGCCAACACCCTCTTAGGGCATAACACCTGAAGGAGGAAGAGGGGAGCAGGAGCTTGCAATCGTATTGACAAGAAGAGCCATTTTTTAAAATTTAGTCAAAATGCAACATCTTAAGAGCTACCGTGCTGTTACTCAAGTGTCAATAATAACAAGACAGACGCATTTATGGATTTTTATGCAATACCATTTTACAAATCCACATGCACTAATATCAACGAAAGAGGACATTTGAGTATCAACAAAATGTAAAAGATTTTAACTATAAGTTACTAACTGAACGACGCTTTCTTGCAAGTACACTGTTAATATAAGTTTAAAATAACAAAGCAAACCATTCAGTTAATATCAACTCCTTCCTTAAATGAAATACTCTTGCTTTAATGCGATGTCTGCTGCTGAATTTCTTTGGAGAGTTGTTCGATATCTGGACAGTATATTGTCATTTTCATTTTCAAGCAGGAGTATAAATTTTCATTGTTCAATTGGCTTCTCAATTTGCTTTTTTTTTATGAAATTCATACTTGAAAACACTTACTCACACTGGAGTTGAGAATGCTGGCTGGTGATCGTTGTGACTATTTTCACCTGCTGTTGTGTCCCTCACAGATAAAGACATGACTTCAATTTTTTGAATAATTTCATTTTGGTTTTTAAAATCACTGTACGCTACTGTGAGGGCAGAATTGTCCCAAATTTGCACTAATGTGGCAGCGGGCGTGAAAAAAGATGTTTTACCCATTGGCCGCGATGACAGATTTTCATGCTCTATCGTCCCCTTTCCAACCCGTTCTGCCTCATTAATAATGCATTCACGGAAATACTCTTGCAGGCTTGGATTGACCTGCCATGCCATGACCTCAGAGCCTCCTCACCTTGGGCGCCATATCTAAAGCACACCAGAGCACAGCCTACTTCATGTTATAGACCAGGACAGCTGCAGGCGACAGATGGTGCCAAGAAAAAAGCGGCAACCTCCAAATTTAGTGACTCCCCTCTGCAGTGCCTGCTGGACGCAGTAGAAGGCCAATGCAATGCCCTCTACCCACACTGTGGCTGCAGGAGGTCCACCAGTGTCACCAGTCCGGCCTGGGAGGTGGTGGCAGCGGCACTCAGTGCCACCGGAGCACAGAGGAGGTCAGCCACCCAGCGCAGGAAGAGGACGAATGCTTTCATCTGTTCCGCCAGGTTAAGTCAACCACGTCATCGCTCTCAGCTCACACATTCACAAACCCATCACACGCCCATAGGGCAGAATTTTACGACAGCGGGATTTTACGTTCCCACTGGCGTCAATGGGATTTATTAAGGCCCGCTGCATTTTACGGCCGTAAAATTCTGCCGATAGAGATCTCACAGCTCGAGGGCCAAAATCACTAACTCTTTCACACACCCTCACATCTCCATCAGACTCATATCCTCTGGAGTTCGTGTCCTCATCCTGTCCATGGCTCCGCTCACCGCACAAACACTCCGCGCAGTGCCGTGCGTCCTGCTCACACCCTCTCCATCTGTTTTCATGCAGGAGAAGCTGGCTCCCGACCGCAGGGAGAAGTCCCACACTGGGTGCATTCCCCAAGGAAGACCTTGCCCTACAGCCATTGAAAAGTCACCCACATCTGGCTGATCTGGTAGGTAGAGACCTACCTGTGAGCCCCCCCGCCCCACTAAAAGTGATGCAGTTCTCTCTGTGAAGCCTGGCGCTGATGACTGTGAGTGCTGGCCGAAGCAAGGTAGGCAAACAAACCTTGAGGTCCCAAGTGAAGTGCAGCCCACCAGCTGCAGATCGCTTATGTGCTAGTGTGAAACACATTGGTGGGAAGGGCTGATGATCTGGTGAGCGGGGATGAGTCTGGCAGGCTGGCCTTATAATGAAATGCTGATGTATTACAATGTCCGATGGCGGGAAATGTGGCCCACCATCCGCAGACTGAGTGAATGATCACAAACTGGTTTCCCGGCCTTAGGTTGGGATTTTCCCGCCAAACTTCAATGGATTTTTTTTTGCTGGTTCCCCCAAATTTTTGACGAGTCCCGCTCCAGGCAGGACTGGAAAATCCCAGCCTTGGATAAAGTTTTCTTTTCCATATTTATCATCTGTGAACAGCTTTCCTCAATCTCTTTTCACAATCTTTCCTCAATTCACAATCTCTTGAGCTGCCACAAAGCTAGAAATATTTGAGCCGTCTGTTGATTTCGATCATTTAGCAAGCATGTTTCTAGATTCCTCTGCTTGTTCTTCAGCTCCTCCACTACTTCCAGGCTTCTCCAGATGGATAACGAAAAGTTTCTCAGCTGTAATTTCTTGTTGTTGGCAAATTTCTCATTGCAAATGAACGTAGGAACATATGAGTTAGCAGCCGGCCCCTCAACCCTCCTCGCCATTCAATAAGATGATGGCTGACCTGATCTCTCCACAGTCCTGCCAACTCCCTATAAGCTCTGCCTTAAAAATATTCAAGACTCTGTTTCCTTTTGAGGAAGAGAGTTCCAAAGACTCATGACCCTCTGTGAGAAAAGGTTTCTCCTCATTTGTGTTTTAAATGGGAGACCCCTTATTTTTAAACAGTGACTCTGATTCTAGATTCTAGCACATCCACCCTGTCAAGACCCCTCAAGATCTTAAATGAGACATACAGAGAGGCCTGATGAATGAGTCCAAATGAATCAGTAAATTCATTGGAAATTCTTAATTTTCCTCTTCAATTCTTCTCTTCTTTCCAAAACAAAGGGCCAGGTTAAGTTTGTTCCTTCAATGATTTATCTGCCTGTTAACATGCAACACGCATGTTCACCAATACAGCCTCAATGCCAGGGCCAAAGAAAATGAGCTCTTTTACTGATGAAAGTGGTTGCTTGTATGTGATCACCAACGCAGCATCAAGACCATCAAGACCACTTCTGCTACAATTGACTAACCAGCTCTCCATGTGTTGCACAGCTACCCAATCACAGACCGCAAACCCATTCGCACTGATAAAGTAGGTTCCAAATATGGTGACCAAGCAGAATGCACCATTTATGGGCGAGCTTTTTGACCTGACCAACTAGAGCCGGAGTATTGTTTAATGTGCCTGCCTGCATAAACCCTATGTGATTGGATGGCAGGCGATAGTGCAGGGTACCATTTTTCCCGATAAAGCACTCGATTGACAATAATTTTTAGGTAGCTGATGAGTTTTTTTTTTAATATTTCTGCATTGTTGAAAGGTGTGTTCATTCAGAAGCAGTTTGAGAGCTCCACATCAGTCAGAAGGGAGCTATAGGTTGCGACTCTTGCTGTAGCACTCGTTTTCCTTGGAAATAGTATAATGGTAGTAAGTTATGCTCAAAACTGAAATCCAAGCAACAACTTATTCACCACTTATGAGGGTTGATTTTACAATGTACCTTCCCATCATCCAAAGGCCCACAGATGGCTTGTGGCCAGGTTCACACATAAATAATGGCCTTTTGGGTGAGCTACAGGTACTGTAGTTCCCAGCAGCACCTGCCAACCAATCCAGGCATAAGTCAACAATTATGAAATTCTGCCTGTTTAAATTCCCTTTAGGCTGTGTATACTTTCTTCCATTCCTGGAAAGCATACAAATGGACACTTTTTTGTTTGGCCTCAAGTCTTCCTGCATTATGAAACAGAGAATGCCTGGTGGATAAGAAACTTGACGCTTGACTGTGCTCCAACCTTCCTGCATTAAAATTAGGAAAAGTGGCTGCCAAATTGGGAAAGTAGGGATCGTTTTCCAACATTTCACTTCTGGTATGGAGCCTTGCCCAGAAGAAGCACAAATGAGAAATTTGACCATCTTTGGCACATGGTTTTCCCACTAATAATTTAAATGGTCGGAAAATCACAAGGAGCATATATTCAAATAACTGATATGTACGATTCCCTGCTGGGAATACGTTTGGAAGATTAATCCTAGAGCCTCATTACAATACTGTAAACAGTCATTGTATTTGTTTTTTCACTGGCTCTACAACCTTTTCAAAGTACTTGAGGGAAAGATAGGTAATAGTTGATACTAGATCATGGAAGCAATAATCTATGGCCCTTCAGGTGCACTCCAGTGGTAGTCTGATGGAAGATTCATGCATTCGACCAGGAGCCAGTTATGCCATGACTTGGTCTTCTCAAACAGTTTATTTGACTGGTTGAGGTGTCATCTCCCTCAAACTATGCCAGTGGTGTAGTAAGAATTGTGGCCAGGGATATGGACTGCATGTGACAGGAATTCCCGCATTCCTGATCTGCTGGAACATTGTTGGCCAGTACAACCTGAAAACATTGGTGCATCATCCCTGTGATTGGCAAAACTGGGACAGTCCTTAAGAACCCAGGCATGTGCCATGGCCTGGACCCTTCTTAAAAACAAATTACCAGCATTCCTCAGCCTCCCTATAATTGGGGCTGATGTGCTTTTAAAGGATAATTTCAGGGAGACTGTGTCTCCCCCACTGCGGCCCCATCCCACCAGAACCTGCACATTCTGCAGCATTTGTTATCTCCAGTGGAAAGCAGGTGCCTAAAGTGTGGGCCTGAATTTTACCCTTGGGGTGCACCCGAAGTCGGCGCGGCTGGAAGCATGTGTAAAACCCGCTCCAGGCCAAGGTCGTGCTGTGAACGCAATCTAACACTGGCTGGACAATTAACAGCCAGCCAGTGTGAAATGTGCCCCGAGAAAGGCTCAGCACTGCCGGTGGGGGCCGGGCGCCGACACCGTCACAGATGCTGGTGAGCTCTTCCTCTAAGCTCCCTGCAGGCAGACAGATCCCTCAGAGAACTGTAGACCTCCAATTAATAAAAGAAATCACAAAAATGCTGCAAGAAGTGTCCATGCAGCACAATCAAGCACCTGAAAGCATACCTCATTAAAAAAAAAGTCCCCAGATATTTCTTATTATTTTAAATCCTAACTCCTAACGGAGGTTTCATAAAAAATGTAAAGCCTGCCTGGCTGATTGGACTGTCCACCAGCTGTAAGGTTGGATGGGCCACAAAAAAAAAATCACTGACATTTGGGCCATTAATGAGCTTAATTGTCACCTCAGTTGTGGGCGGATGATCTTCCGACTTTTGCATATGCCCGCCAAGCGAAATATTGCACGAGAGCGCAATGGCATCGGGATGATTGCCTGATATCATCTCGCACGATTTCACACCCATGCGGGTCAGGCACACACCTGCCCAAGGGACGTAAAATTCTAGACATAATTTATATTTAAGTGATCCCACCTCCTCCTGACTCCACAATCTTTCACAGGGTCATGACCTGAGGTCATGGGTGGGTGCATCCCATATTTATGCTGGGATACTTGGGGCCATGGATCTTCAATTCCTATATTTAGGTGTTACAAATTCTTCTGGTAGAATCTGCCTTGAGTATGATCAAGACCAGAAAACCTGCCTATGTTAGCTATGTCAGAAGTTTCATACATTATAAACTACAACAAAATTTGCAGTGATGCACCTCTTAAGGACCGACTTGATCGTGCCCTTCCAGCAAGAGTAGGTGAGGGCTGATGGCTGAGAAATTGAGGGCTGCAGCCCATGATTTCCCATTCATCGAAATGCTTTTTTTTATTACCTTTTGATATGTATTATTAATCATTAGTCATTATATATTATTAATCGAGTGCATTATAAAACATGTTATGAATATGCTTCTGTTAAGTGACTTTGTTGTGGCAGAAGGAGCTGTGCACAATCAATCTAATATAATGTAACATTAAGACCACATGTAAAGAAACTGTTAAGATAATATTCCCATAGCTACTTTAACAGGAAAGTAATTGCATTTTGCTAAGTATTCGTAGTTTTCTCATTTCTCTGAGATGAACAATTCTAAAATAATGTCCAGTTTAATATTTCAAAGAATTAGCTGGCAAGAGAGAAAACTAAGTGCGATATTAAAATGGAATCAGTTTGATTAGTTGCGTCTCTAGAATTTCACTGAGCCTAAACAACGTTCATTGCCAGGCACACTTTGTCATTCAAAATGGGGTTTATTTATGTATCAGAAGTAAGAGTACATAAAGTTCAGCGTGAAGCACTGAATCTGATTGCTTTTTGTAGTCTCTAATGTAGAGCACTGATTAGCCACAGTATGAGTGAGACTGCTTGCAGGCAAACATTAGCATTATAACAGTCCTTTTGTGTTCTTTCATTAAGGTCAATAGGTACATGAACATAAATTAGAATACTGGACCGCAATTGTATTTGAGTAGATCACGTGTAGTCATTCAGTTGGATCTATATTACATCTGTGCACTAATCCGGCACTAATGCAGGAAGTGTAGCTTTCAGAGTAATCCACACAACCCTTCTGTAAAACATATGAACGCACAAAAACAAATCAATGACTGGCTTGATTTTCTGAAATGATGTTGTCTACGAACTGGGGCAACTTGAGTTGATACTGAATTTAATATGAAATAATCGGTGCTAATTGGCACCGTTTTCTTGGTTTGCCCCTGTTCCAGTGACATATTTAATTTATGCACAATGCATGATTGTGTATATCCCTAGATGTAAAGTGCCAATAATTAGCAAGTTCTAGGCAGATATCATTTGGTATGCAAGGTTATATGGCATGTTCGGTGAAAATATTCGGTGTACAAGAGAGATTTGAAAGCAAGATACTATTACATTTCAAAAGATGTAATCAGTTTGGCTTAAAGTTGTTCTGAACCTCTCTTTCAGTTTTAACAGTCAATTTCACCTTCAATACATTTTATGCTTTTTACACCCAACCAGCTTTTACCAATACTGGTGTGCTGACTTATGATTTTTTTGTCACTGGTGCTATATTTTTTCTTCATCTCCATGAAATTCATTTTTGAAAAAGCCTGCCTGTGTGTGACAAAGCTGGCACATCTTAACAATGGTTACTGCGGATCAGATTTTTGATAAATCTACTGCACTAAAACATTTTTTTTATACATGATAGTGCATTTTTTTTTTCACTGTGACCACAAAGCACAAGCAGTGCTGCAGGAGTTATGGTCCATAACCAGTATTAGTGCACATAACCGTTGTTTTTTTTTAATCTGTTGATCTGAAGAAGGCCCTTAGGAGGATCTTTCTGTGTTGTGTGCTGCTTCGTTCTGCAGAGCACTCAGGCAATAACCTATCATCATTATTATAGGGGTCTTCACTAGCTCCTGCAGAAAGATGTTCTGAACCTTACAGCTCCATCAACTCAGTAATCTATTCCAATCAACTGGTGATGGATTTGACATGCCATTCGTATCCAAGCTCATGTGCGTGTGATTGTCGACTCGGTCAGACTGCAAGCAACCTTTAGAATCATTTGGAAAGAAATCTCCAGGTACAAGCTTCTCCTTTCCTCAAAAAGGGCTGTTCTTCTAATGGAGATTACATCATTATTTATTTATTATTCTTTATGTCCCTGTCTCACTCCGTTAGGTGATAGGTGTGATATTTGCAGAGAGTACTTTCCATCCTTCCATGGCCAACTATTTAATTTGATCCTGCTTGTCCCAATATGACACTTAATAGGAGCATTTTAGTGATATAAATATTTACAGTTCACAACGGGAATATAGTCCAATCTCCAAAAACACTTGTTGTTAACAGGTTCATTTACTTTCCTGGTAACCTCTTCCACCATTTCACCAAATAATGAGAACATGGGCAGCGGAATGGAGTGGATCGTGCTGGAGTAATGTGTACTATGGAGAACTCTTTTAACTAAAAAGGCACTATATTAAGCTTACATCATGTTTAACCACTGCTAAACCTTGGTTATCTGCAGTCTCCTTTCAAGAAAACATCCTGATACTTCCTTCGGAAAAATCACGCTAATTCACTAAACATTGGACTGACCCAGGATTATCTCATTATCTTATAGGGTATGTTCCGGAATTTTTTAGAGAATCGAAAGCTTATGTAAAAAAAAAATTGTCTCCCTTCGGCTAATGTTATACCAGTAGATTTCCAGTGGCTGCATTGGAATTCACAGCAAAGACGTTTCTTTGTTTTTGCAGAAATCCTATTATTTTTTCCGATCCTTGAGAAACGTGGGGAACTTTTGTTGGAACATTGTTTAATGTCACCCTCTGCAAAAAAAAAATCTGGAAAGTGATGAAAGCCTGTGCTATGTGAAAACAGATGCTGCCTAGGGAATGTGTTTTAATTGTTTCCAAATGCTGCTCATGTCTGTGAAAATCATCATCTTTTGTTAGCCAGGAATGAAAAAAAGAGTACAGGAAAACTAATCTTTATGAAACAGTAATGTTAGCCTCGGATGTAGTAGCCTCTGCCATTGCCATGGCTTTCCTGTTATGTACTTAAAATATTTCAGTACATGTCTTTTCATTAAAGTATTTCTTTTTTTACCTGAATAATAGCTGGTTCATTAAATCCTTTAACTTCCTTTGACCTTCTCTCCTACTCTAAATGTGGTAATGCCGAGACTTAATTAGAAGGTCTTGGATCAGAGACTGGTAATCTCTGACGATTCTGAAAACTCATTTTATTGCAACAAGAAAACTGAAAATGTTTCTACTTTCCTACAGCTCCCTAGTGTCTTCCACAATCGGTGTGTTCCTTATCTTTCAACAACTCAGCTGTCTACTACGCCTCAGTGGTAAGATTTAAATGAGAAAACAACAGAATCTAATCCTCTCTCCCTACTTTGCCGTAGGCTGATATAGGCAGCTTGTAAGAATAGTATTTGTTAAGAGGCTGAAAGGCATCTGTCATTTTCCTCTGGTCTCCTTTCCACAATGTTTCATCCCTTTGCTATTTAAAATAGGCAGAAAGAGGGAAAAAAACCACATGGATATACCCCTGTTTCCTGCAGCGAGACTTTATATTTCACAGGAAGAAAATGACTGGAATTGTACTGTATCATTTAAATAGCTCCTCTCTGTTGGAATCGTGCCATCTTGTTAATGAGTTTCAGAGCCGTGTGTCTTATCCCCCCATCTCTAATGGCACCATTTACCAGGAAGATAATTTGTGCTGTTTTGATTAGCTTTTCCTTGCCATTACACTGGAAAGTACGCAAGAGTACGAAGTCACTCCACTACAGGATTCATGGGAAGCTAATGGTCAAATGTTTTTCATCCTCTACCAAGTAATGCCTTCCTTGTCCAGAAGTGTCACTATCACATTACGGTTAAAAAAAATGACAAAAATACAACTCCATCCTGAATAAGTATGTGAACCCCATTCTAGACAGCAATGAAGGCCGCATAAAATATTTGTAGTTAGCTATTGATGTCCATATTCATTTGAAAAGGCACTTATTGTGACACTACTACAATAGAGATTCCAACCAGTCCAACACCTACTGTTAAAGTAACACCAGTATGCAGCCACCTGTGCCTCAGGTGTTCAATTTGTTTCATATCATTTATCTTTTCATTTGCTTTAGCTATAAAAATGATGAATTAAATATTAATTGTGGGTGTTTTACAAGCTTTTAAAAAAATCTCCATAAACCAATTTATAAAATATGCAAATTATAGGAAGAAAAACAATAATTACATTACAAAGATTGAATTATTTCTCCCAAATAAAATAGAAGCTATTCCCCAGACTGTTAGAAGGACTTTGGCTTTGGCATTTCATTTAATCTTATTTCCCACAAAATCAATAAACAATAACATAAGCGAGAGGACGACTTGACGGTACACTGTTGTGTAATTGCAATGTTTTTATAAAGTGTCATTTTGAGCACAAAAAGAAAGCAGGAAAATGAAATTGGTGCTTTTCGTTGCTTTGTTCACATAATGTGTATTCTTAAAATGTAATTGTGATACATGTAGAAAGCAAAAGGCTGTATCATTAAATTTGCATGACCTCCATTTTGGATTGATTTATCTGTGGCCTTTGCAGCTCCTCCCTTTAATGAAAAAGGATTGAAGGATATTGCCATTGCTTGTGACTGCTTGTAGCTCTGCATGGTTCTGCGTGCTGTGGAGGCTCCTGATTGGTTAGTGAGTAGCAAACACCAAGTGGTAAGAGTCAATTGTGTTTGCTGAGCAGGATTTATCTTCTCACCAGCTTGTAACCCAATGCTCCGTGCCACTAAAGGTCAATGCTACAGTGTGACAGACAAAAGGAGTGAGGTATGGCAGAGGTTGGCCTGCTGGGGGTCAGCTGTGACAGACTTGCCCCTTAAACCTGAGCAGCCCCTTGTCACTTCGGCAGCTCCTTCTGAAAACAGTTGGTCTTTTGAGAATTCCCGGACTTCATTGCTTGCTGTCAAATCATAATGAAAATTCCTCCTCGTGGCCTCTGACCTGTCACCTGCACAGTTTCGGCTTCATAGCCTCATAAGGCGTGAGCTAGGGGGAATGTAAACCGGTTTCAGAGGTATTCACAGGGGGATATTTTTATTGAAGATGGGCATAGGTTGTTAAATGTTTAAAACAGACGGTGGGTGATTCTACACATTCTGCAGCTACCATTCATTTTCTGATTAGTTGCACAGGGTGTTCAGGCTGCTGGGAGGCAGGAAGGCTGGCAAAACAGCACGGAACGGCATCAGATGGCATGTGCGAAGCCTTCTCACCACCATGCCATTTTGCCAGCCGTTGGGAAGGTGGCAGCTGGCCCATCTGCCCAGGGCCTAAGTGGGCCGTTTAAACATTTATGAGGTCAATTAAGGGCCTCCTCCTGCTGCTTAAACCAGCATTTAACCAGTGTCAGGAAGGACCTCCGCCACGTACGGAGATTGCCAGGTGAACCACGGCAGCCTCCTTCCAAGGTAGGAGTGCCCCTTTGTGGGCACTCTGGCCCACAGACGGACCCCATGACACCAGGGTCATCTGTCCTCATCGACACACCCTGCCATTGCTGGGACCTGTCTTCTTGGCCCCAGCACCCACATACCCATGCTGCATTAGCTGCTGAGGTGCCAGCCTTGCGATTGGGCTGATGGTTCTTGTGAGCAGCCAGCCATCCCCAATAGGATGGCAGCCCTGGTGATAGCTACTTAGTTTACTGCCACCCGTAAAATGCGGCCAATTGAAGTAGTGTCACCAGTCCCCAACCCCCACCCCCACCCTATCCCACTTTCAGCGGTGGGGCTTCTGTCACCTCCAAAAACCTTGGCCTATATGTTGGTGTACAATGAATGCAATTCATTTCAGTTTTCTCCTCTCCTGAAGGAACTGACTCTTGATAGGACAGCTCCATAAGTATCAGCCATCTTCCTATAGTTCTCTTGTTCTTTATGTGTGAAGTGTGCTGAGGGAATGCTAACAGATGTTTGGGAATGGGATATATTACAGCCAAGCCTGATGTAATCTCCACCTTTCAAAGAAAAGCTCCTGCAATGTCGTTGATGCGAGCAAAGTCGCATTTATTGCCCAACCCTAATTGCACTGAGACAGCATGGACATAAAGGGTTAAATGGCCTCCTTCTGTGCATAAAGCTTTCTAAATTTCAATGGTAGAATTTTACAGCCCCCCCACTGGCAGGTTTGCACGTGGTGGAGGGCCAAAATGTTCCCCACCGGGTGGCCATCCTGCTCTCCTCCCACCGGTCCTTGACCTGTTTGTGGTTTTATGGGGGCGGCACAGGCATATCACAGTCTGGCAGCCCTCAGCCATATTGAGGCCCTTAAGTGGCCAATTACTGGCCACTTAAGAGCCGCTTACACCCAGTCTCCATTTTAAGACTGTCACAAGGCTGTATCATTTGCAACAATCTTCAGCCGGAGATGCCAAGTGGATGATCCACCTTGACCTCCTCTGGAGGCCCCCAGCATCACAGCTGCCAGTCTTCAGCCAATTCAGTTCAATTCATCAAGTGAATATCAAGAAACGGCTGAAAGCACTGGATACTGCAAAGGCTATAGACCCTGACAATATTCCTGAAGACTTGTGCTCCAGAACTAGCTGCACCCCTAGCCAAGCTGTTCCAGTACAGCTACAACATTGGCATCTACCCAGCTATGCAGAAAATTGCCCCGGTTTGTCCTGTACACAAAAAGCAGGAAAAGTGCAAACGGCCAATTACCGCCCCATCAGTAACTCTCAATCATCAGTAAAGCGATGGAAGGGGTCACCAACACTGCTATCAAGCGGCACTTACTCAGCAATCACCTGCTCACTGATTGGGTTCGGCCAGGAACACTCAGCTCCTGCCCTCATCGCAGCCTTGGTTCAAACGTGGGCAAAAGAGCCGGACTCTAGAGGTGAGATGAGAGTGACTGCCCTTGACATCAAGGCAGCATTTGACCAAGTGTGGCATCAAGGAGCCCTCGGGCGAAGTTCTCCCACAATGAAACTGAAGTGCGGCGCCAGGCAGTTTCGGCAGCCCCCAGCCCGCCGTCCGTAAGGGCGAGAACTCGCGCCCGATTCTGCGCTTGGAGCCTCATTAATTATGCAGAGGCGTGTTTCGCTCCAAATCACCTGGCGGGTTGGGAGCTGATTCGTCCTCCTGTCATCAGCTGGCGGGTTCGAAGTTCTGGGCGCCATATTTAAATGCCAGTCCGACACACAATCTCAATCTCCCCAGCCCTCTAGAGATGTCTACAACCCACAAGAGAAAGGCCGAGAGCCTCAGGACAAAGTTGCACCCCGCTTCACCCACCAGGCCTTGACCAGAGGGGTGCAGGAACAATGACATGTGCTCTACCCCACGGATGGCTGCAGGAAGCACAGCAGCTTCACCTCTCAGGCCTGGGACACTGTAAAGGAGCATGTCAGTGCGGCTGACATCCGCGCCCAAAGTGCCACTCTGTGCAGGAAGAGGATGAATGATCTCACCCACTCTGCCAGGGTAAGTCATCCTTCACCACCCTCCAATATCAAACTCCCATCATGGCATCATGCACTCAAACAGCTGCTCTCTTCAGGGGTTTCAGGCAACCATTAGCAAGGGACACATATCTACACTCATTCTCTCACCGAGATGTTTACATCACCACCTTCCCATCTACCATGTTGCTCACACTCCATCCTCTGGCCCTTTTGAGGAGGGTTCACCACACACAGGGGACATGCATCTCACCCGACTTCTGCTCCATCCGTTGTCATCATATGCCTTTCTTCTTCATACAGGCGCATATAGTGCGCAATAGGTGCGAGAGATATCAGACCGGGGGAGGGATGGTCGACATCATTACCCTCAGTGAGTTTGACAGGGCTGCAGCTGAGCTGGTTGGGGAGGACAGGGATCGCTTCTGTGGGGAAGGGGAGATCGGCCTCTCCCGCCAACCCAGTAAGGGTCACAGCTCCATCACTTCATTAAAATCCTGACATTCACAGTGATTCACGTGCAGTCTTATCTAGCTCATGCTCATTAACTGAAACTCTCTTTTCTATTTTCTAGGCACAAGCACATTGAGGCCCTGAAGCCATTTCAGCACCACCAGTGCGAGCCCCTGGACCTCATCTAAAGATGGAAGCTCCAGAAGAACCATCACAGCGCTCACACACACCCTCCTATAACTCAGATACACACATCAGTAAGGCACAGATGTAGATTAGGCTTGGGCTCACTTTCTGGGGAACATCTTACTGACACGTCCCCATAGGAGTCAGAGGCAGGGACAGCCCAGGTCCCCGGCACTCAGAGAGCTGCTGGAGACCAGCACTCTCTCGGTCTGAGTCAGGTGATGAGCCTCTGGAAACGGCCGCCAAATCAATGCTGGATGCAATGACAGACGGCGGAACATCAGGCAGAGATTCGGTGGTCACTCAGCAGACAAGAACAAATGATGGAGGAGTCCGTCCGCGTTCTGTCTGATGTCGGGGCTCCGACATGCAAGCGCCTCGAGGTCACCATGGGAAGGCTGACAACCACCATGGAGACGTTGGTCCAGCAGGTCTTGTCGGATTTGTGCTTGGCCATGCACTCAATGGGCACCATCAGGACTTAGGCGGCACGGGGACAAGGCACATTGACCTCCCTCCGGGTGCACCATCTCCTGCAGGAGTCAGGGCGGAACCCTCAGGACCCACAGGATGGATGAGCAACAGCCAGGCACCCCAGGGGCCTCCTCCCAGGACAGGCCAAGATGTTCAGCCGCTCCCTTCAGAGTTGTTCACAGACTTGTCTCCCTGTGACCCCATCCACTCAAGGTTCTCAAGCCACCAAGGGCACTTCTGCCCCTGAGCAGGTGACTCTTATCAGGCCGAGGTCCTCCAGGCCTAAGGCCACCAGAGAATGTATGCCAAGTTCATCACAGACACCAGGATGTAGCAGTCAGCAAGCTGCCTCCACCTCTGCTGTGAATGTCGGGGCTGAGCCCAGGCGTAGTGGTAAGGTTAGTAAAGTTAAGAAAAAAATTGATGTCACTTTTGGGTCACGGGTATGCTAGACATTTAACTAAATTGCACTTTTGTTAATACATTTGATGGTTATGTGAATGTCCCTGTCAACTGAAAGTGTTGTGATTTTGTACTTTGGAATCCTCTTATTTCAATGTTTAGCCTTCCTCCTACTCAGTCAAAGGGTGACATTGGGCATGTTCAGTGGCATGAGCGGACAGTATGGTGCAATCAGTTTCACAATGGCGTGAAACCAGTTCATTATTATCCGCTCAGCCTGTCAATGGCGGGCTGTGTTTCCTTCCATTGGACATCAGGAACCATTGTAATACATCAGCAAATCATTATTAGGTCAGCCCACCGGAATCATGCACCACCCCCCACCCCACCCCCTCCCCCCACCACCCCCACCAGCACCACCAACCCCCCACCCCCTGTACCCCACTGGATCACCCGTCCACATTGGCAGGAAAGCACATGGATCTGTTTCACAACAGCACATAAAAGGTGTGCTTGGCGGGCTGCACTTTGAGCAGAACTCAGAGTGAAGTACACAGTAACGTTGTGCAGCACTCACCTGGGTCGCCTGTTGGAATTCAAACTTGATCGACTTGTGGAGGACAGGGTGGTTAAGGACAGCCTTGCCGTTGAATATAGCGCACAAGCATTTGGGGTCAGGGAGTAGGGTGGGTGAGGGAAGAGGCCACGCTTTCAGGAAATCTGTATAAAGTAGGCATTCCTCTGCAGCTGAGATAGTTCAGGCACAACCACACTGATGTGATTGGAGTCAGGCCTCTAGATTTATCTGCCCACTGTCGGAACACACGGTGGGCTTCAAGGGGTTCCATTGGCTGAACGTGCAGCTGGTGTGAGACCACCAGAAACACATCCTGAAGGTCTTCACATGGTTTCCAGGGAGTGTGCACGATGCCTACATCCTCAGTTGGTCTCAGATTCCTGGCATCTTCCAGGATCCACAGAGGCTGCAGGGTTGGCTCCTTGGGGACAAGGGCTACCCACAGACGATGTGGCTGATGACACCCGTGCGGTAGCCTCAGACTGCAGCACTGCAATGCTATAATAAGGCTCATGCTGCAGCTCGCAATTTGGTGGAGTAAATCATCGGGATGCTGAAGCTGAGGTTCCAGTGTCTAGACCAGTCTGGTGGGGCCCTGAAATACAGTCCACGGAGGGTGTCACGCATCGTCGTCACCTGCTGTGCTCATTACAACCTGGCGCTGCAACAGGGAGAGGAGCTGGCTGAGGAGGAGATGGAAGAGCTGAAGGCCTCCTCTGATGAGGAGGACTCTGACGGGGATGAGGCTGAGGAGGTCCTTTGACAAGACGATGATGGGAATGAGGTCTTCACACTGGCTAGATGAGGCAGGCACACTCAGGAGGCCCTTAAAGCTGTTAGATTTGTGGAGGATGATGACAACATACAGTGAGGTGACCCCATAGATCCTCAGATCGCATCTGTGAACATTTGACTCCAGTCTGGCTTTTGGCAGTGTGATTGGCCTCTGTGAGAATGCTCCTGTCATGGAGATGCAGTGGACGCCCTAATAGTTGCTCAATTGCAGGAGGATAATGATGACAACATACAGTGAGGATACTCCATAGATCTTCACATAGCCTCTGAGAATGTCTGACTCTTGTCCAGCTGAGGGCAGCTTGCTTGCGATCTGGAATCACGGTCATGTCATAGAGATGCAACCATGAAACTTTAGAAGCATCTGATCCTTTGTCCACCTTCAGCACCTGAGCCCTTTAGGAGCACAGCGTCACTGGTCACAGATGCTGAAGAGATGGAGGCCAGCCCCACCTTAAAAGCGCTGAGAGCACACAAAGAAAATGAGAGAACTCTGTGACGCCTGCCCACTACATTCTGGCAGCAATGACCTGCACTGCTGAAGTGCAGGCATCAGTAATGATTCCAGGGAGTGTGAGGCTGGACCATCACTGTGATCTGAAGGCTGCACAGAGCACAGGGAAGAGGCTCTGGACTGAGGCACCTGCCTTTTATCTTGTGCAGGAAGGTTTCACATCTGAGTGACAAATGCATTGCAGGAGTGACGTCCTGGACCAAGGTCTCCATGGCGGCCGCCATCCTACCCATGTTGAGTTCGGTGCATTGCAATGCCGGCGCTATCACCTCAGCCTGAAGATGGATGGACTCCTCCATCATGCCTTACAATCTGAGGAGTGCAACGGACATCTCTTCCTGATGTTACCGAGCTTGCTTTTGCATCTCCAGCAACTGTGACATGACCGTGTCCAGAGGCTCACCATCCAACTCGGACTCAGCAAATCTCTGGCCTCCAGCAGTCCTCCGAGTGCCGGACGCTGCGGAAGTCCATTCCTCCACCTGCTATAAATCAGGCAATGCGATGTGCTCACCAGATTGTGATCCCGAGGCTACTCTAAAGCTTTGTCCCACCAAGATGTGTGTCTGCGCTGGTGGAGGGTGTGGGTGAGCGCTGTGACTGCTTCAATGAGGGTGCCTTCAGATTCCTCTTCAGAGGTTCCTTCAGAGCTTGACTGGAGGCCCTGGGTCATGGACTCAGTCGGCTGTTTGGCAGATGTGCCTGCGAAAGCAAGGCGAGATAATTAGTGCATGGCAGTGGCCTGTGAAACAGGACACATCACTCACAGTATGGTTGTCTGATGGATGTTGCACCGCTGGATCCTTACTTGGTAGAACAGCGCCGACCTCACTGTCAGCACAGGAATGGTCCAGATTGTCATTGGCCAGCTGGAAGACTCTGTTTTCAAAGTCCATGAGGACCTTGGTTTCAGGCATTCCTCCACCAGCCTGTGACCTCTCCCTATTGTTGTGTGCTAGCTTGTCCTGCATGAATAGAGATGGAGAAAGTGTAAGCTGGGCCAGATGATAAGTATGTCTGGCATGTGTAAGTGGTGAGTGGCCCCACGGATGGGATGAGGACAATGATGGTGAGGGTGAGAGAGTGAATGGTTATGCCCCTTGAATTGGCAATGAGTGAGGGTCCTGTGGAGTGTGATGGGTTGGTGAGTGTGTGAGCTGGGAGCGATGAGAAGGTTGATTTACCCTGGCAGAATGGAAGAGATCATTCACCCTCCTGTGACACTGGGTGGCTGTCCTCTTTTGAAGGGCGTTGGCACTGACCACCGCTGCCCCTGCCTCCCAAGCCGGATTAGCAATGTTACTGCCCATCCTGAAGCCAGAGCGGGGGTATAGGACATCCCGATGGGTCTCCACAGTTTCCAAAAGGCGGTCCAGTGATGCATCAATAAACCTGGGGGCCGCAGTCTTTTTGCCTTTCAGGACCATGTCTCCCTTGCAGCAGTTGTGGCCTGGAAGCACTGAGATGTATGCACGTGGCTGGACTTTAAATATGGCACCCGACGTGATGAAGCGGTGAGATGATGGCAGGCCCACTCGCCATGGAAACGGCATGTTTCTCGGGGATGCATAAATAATGTGGCAGGCTTGGGACGATATGGCGTGACCACCTGTCATCATGGTTGGCGAGTAAAACATCATTTTACCCGCCCGCTATCACACATAGTGCAAACCAGGTCTGATTCCACCCATAGTGTCCCACTGTGAGATTCACATTCCTGTGATGTCAATCTCAGTTGGATTAGTATCTGCACCCCTTGTAGGATGCCAGGGAGATATGTTTCAATCCTTATTGGAAGTGTGTGATTTAAGCGTTTCTCACCGTTCTTCCTCGAAGAACACCATTGAATGAAGGCAATTCATAAGCATTGTTAACCTAGCGGCATGTGTGTCTCCTCAATGGTAGTGGCAGAAGAAAAGACATGCCTAGGGATCTCCTCCTCCCGTGCATGTCCACATCTTAGCCGCAGCAGTGTTGGCATCATTATATGGTGGCAAAGTCTTCAAGTTTTCTCTAGCATTGATTTGCTCCTAAAGTGGGTTCTCAGTTCCCAGAGTGAGTGCACTCACAAGGCCCCATGGACCTAAGCAAACGTCATGACCTAGTGATTCATGAGGCAAGCGAGAATACGGGACTCGTTCTCGCTGCAAGTGGGTGGACATCCCCTGAATTGAAAGAAGATGGCACTGAGGGCTAGGAGAGATGTGGCCATATTCCCTCAATTGACTTTACTGTTCCTGGAACCTGTCAGTGATTAACATATCACGGGCACGTCTCCCACATCTTCCTTCCTCCATGGTGTGATCGTGCTCATACTGACCCTCAGCAGCCTCCTGAGGTTCCTGGCTCTCCGGATCTTCATCCTCTGATGAGCTTTCATCCTCCCCCAGATCATCCTCTGGCAGGAGGTCATCTCTTTGCATCGCCAGATTGTGAAGGGCACAAGACACTGCAGTGATGTGGGAAACCCTGTCGGGAGTGTATTTGAGTGAGACACCTGAACAGTCCAAGCAGCTGAAGCGCATCTTCAGAAGTCCTACGGTCTGCTTTATAAGGGAATGTACGGAGCTGTGAGCAGCGTTGTGCCTCTCCTCAGAACAATTCTGAAGGAGACGCACTGGTGTCAGCCATTGTTTCAGTGGGTATCCCTTAACCCCAAGCAGCCAAACCTGCAGACATAATGGCCCTTTGAAAATCTCAGGCACCTGGGAGTGACTCAGTCATGGCAACTCCAGGTACCATGCACAAATTTGCAGTATGTGCTTCCGGTGATCATACACCAGCTGATGGACTGATAGCCTTTGATGATTACAAGCATTAGGGCCTGTTGCCATGGAGGCTGTATAGCCATATGGGAGCAGTCTATTGCACCATGCACTCTCGGAAAGCCTGAGCTGCTGGCAAAGCCGGTGAATCTTGCAGCCTGGCTATCTGCGTCCAGAGCAAACCTGGCATAATGACGGGCCTTCCTGTAATGGGCGTCTGTGACCTCCTTTATGCATCAATGTGTTGTGGACTGAGAGATGCCGCACAGTTCGCCTGTTGATCCTTGGAATGAACCAGAAGCCAAGAAACTGAGTGCAGTGGTCACCTTCAAAGCCAATGGCAGGGGATACTCTCCAACACCGCGTGGCATCAGGTCTTCATGAAGAATGTGGCATTTGTGATGTACCAGGTCTTAGGACAAGCACAGACATGCATGGCATTGCCTCTTGTTCATTTGTAAATGGGACATTCTTAGACGATAAACCCTAGGTCTGGCGAGTTGCCCCCATTGTCTGGGTCTCTCCTCTTGACCCTCCTGTTCATCCTGTGGCTCCGCTTGACTATGTCCCTCCTGCTGGGGCTGCGCAAGGAGTCGCCTCTCCCTCCTTCCCCTCCTCCATTGCACTAGGGCCCTGACAAAGGCAGTATTGAGCCCAGAGATCCATAGAATCACAGAATTGTTACGGTACAAAAGGAGGCCATTCGGCCCATCTTGCCTGCACCAGCTTTCTAGGCATTTTAACTTAGTGCCAATTCAGCCAATCGTGGTTGTACCAGCTCTCCAAATGAGCATGATGCCTTTCTCCTGTCTTTTCCCCATAACCCTGAACATTGTTTCTATTTAAATAATCATCCAATGCCCTCTTGAATGCCTCGACCGAACCTGCCTCCACGACACTTCCAGGCAGTGCTTTCCAAACCCTCACTACTCGCCGTGTGAAAATTTTTTTTCTCACTTTGCATTTGCTTCTTTTACAAAACACTTTAAAACTGTGCCCTTTGATTCTTGATCCATTTACAAGCGGGAACAGTTTCCCCCTATCTACCCTGTCCAGACCCCTCATGATTTTGAAAACTCCTATCGAGTTTCCTCTTAGCCTTCTCCTCTCCAAAGGAAACAGTCCCAACTTCTCCAATATTTCCTCATAACTGAAGTGCCTCATCCCTGGAATGTGACATATGTGATGTACCAGATCTTGGGACAGGTATCTCCATATCTACACAAAAACAAAAATAGCTGGAAAAACTCAGCAGGTCTGACAGCAACTGGGAGAGGAACACAGTTAATGTTACAAGTCCCTATGACCCTTCATCAGAACCAAGGAAATATAGAAAGGAGGTGAAATATAAGTTGGTTGAGGGGTGTTGGACAGGTAGAGCTGGATAGAGGGCCAGTGACATGTGGAGGCAAAGAAGAGATTGCCAAAGATGTCATAGACAAAAGGACAAAGGAGTGTTGACGGTGGTGATATTATCTAAGGAATGTGCTAATAGGTGACATTAAGGATAGAAAGCAGGACGAGCAAAGTACAGATAACCCTAGTGGGGTGGGGTAGGGGGAAGGGATCGAAATAGGCTAAAAGGTGGAGATAAAACAAAGGATGGAAATAAATTTTAAAATAATGGAAATGGGTGAGAAAAGAAAAATATATTTTTAAAAATTATAAATTATTGGAAAAAGGGGGATCAGAAAGGGGGTGCGGATGGGGGAGAGAGTTCATGATCTAAAATTGTTGAACTCAATGTTAAGTCCAGAAGGCTGTAAAGTGCCTAGTCAGAAGATGAGGTGCTGTTCCTCCAGTTTGCGTTGAGCTTCACTGGAACATTGCAGCAGGCCAAGGATGGACATGTGGGCATGAGAGCAGGGTGGTGTGTTGAAATGGCAAGCAACAGGGAGGTCTGGGTCATGCTTGTGGACAGACCAAAGGTGTTCCGCAAAGCAGTCACCAAGACAGCGTTTGGTCTCTCCAATGTAGAGCAGGCTGCATTGGGAGCAACGAATGCAGTAGACTAAATTGAGGGAAGTGCAAGTGAACCGCTGCTTCACTTGAAAATAGCATTTGGGCCCTTGGACTGTGAGGAAGGGGGAAGTAAAGAGGCAAGTGTTGCACCATCTGTAGTTGCAAGGGAAGGTATTGTGGGAGGGAGTTGAGATGTAGGGGGTGATGGAGGAGTGGACCAGTGTGTCCCGGAGGGAAAGATCCCGGTGGAATGCCGCCAGGGGGGGTGAAGGAAAGACGTGTTTGGTGGTGGCATCATGCTGGAGTTGGCGGAAATGACAGAGGATGAACCTTTGAATATGGAGGCTGGTGGGGTGATAAGTGAGAATGGGATGGAGTCCTTACAGGAAGTGGAGTGTGAGGAGCTGTAGTTGAGGTAGCTGTGGGAGTCGGTAGGCTTGTAATGAATATTAGTGGACAGTCTATCACCAGAAATTGAGACAGAGAGGTCAAGGAAGGGAAGGGAAGTGTCAGTGGTGGACCATGTGAAAATGATGGAGGGGTGGAAATTGGAAGCAAAATTAATAAATTTTACCAGGTCCAGATGAGAGCATGAAGCAGGACCGAAACTGTCATCGATGTACTGGAGAAAGAGTTGTGGGAGGGGGCCGGAGTAGGACTGGAACAAGGAATGTTCCACCTACCCCGTAAAGAGACAGGCATAACTGGGGCCCATGCGGGTACCCATAGCCACACCTTTTATCTGGAGGAATTGAGACGAGTTTAAGGGGAAATTGTTCAGTGTGAAAACAAGTTCAGCCAGACGGAGGAGAGTAGTGATGGATGGGGATTGTTCGGGCCTCTGTTCGAGGAAGAAGTGGAGAGCCATCAGACCATCCCGGTGTGGGATGGAGGTGTAGAGGGATTGGACATCCATGGTGAAGAGGAGGCGGTTGGGGCCAGGGAACTGGAAATTGTTGATATGATGTAGGGTGTCAGAGGAATCACGGATGAAGGTGGGAAGAGACTGGACAAGGGGAGAGAAAATGGAGTCGAGATAACAAGAAATGAGTTCCGTGTGACAGGAACAGGCTGACACGATCGGTCTGCCAGGACAGTCCTGTTTGTGGATTTTGGGTGGGAGATAGAAGCGGGCTGTCCGAGGTTGGGAGACTATGTGGTTGGAGGCTGTGGAGGGAAGATCTCCAGAGGAGATGAGGTCAGTGGCAGTCCTGGAAACAATGGCTTGATGTTCAGTGTTGGGGTTATCTTCTGACTAGGCATTTTACAGCCTTCCCGACTTAACATTGAGTTCAACAACTTTAGATCATGAACTCTCTCCTCCATCCCCACACCCCTTCCGATCCCCCTTTTTCAAAAAATGTATAATTTAAAAAATATATATTTTTCCTATCCCACCCATTTTGATTATTTTTAAATTTATTTCCATCCTTTGTTTTATCTCCACCTTTTATCCTATTTCGATCCCTTCCCCCCCACCCCACCCCCACTAGGGCTATCTGCCACTTGCTCGTCCTGCTTTCTACCCTTAATGTCACCATTAGCACATTCCTTAGATAATATCACCACCTTCAACACCCCTTTGTCCTTTTGTCTATGACATCTTTGGCAATCTCTGCTTTGCCTCCACCTATCACTGGCCCTCTATCCAGCTCTACCTGTCCCACACCCCTCAAACAGCTTATATCTCACCTCATTTCTATATTTCCTTAGTTCTGATGAAGAGTCATACTGACTCGAAACGTTAACTGTCTTCCTCTCCGCAGATGCTGTCAGACCTGCTGAGTTTTTCCAGCTATTTTTGTTTTTGTTTCGGATTTCCAGCATCTGCAGTATTTTGCTTTTATCTCCGTATGTGCTTTTGCCCTCTCTCTGAAAGGAAACATTGAAGATATTAATGATTCAAGGGGCAAGAAAGTGAAGCTCAGAGGATGACACGTTTAGGGGTTGTAAGGGTCCATAGTTTCTCCTACCCTACTTGCATGGTGGCTGATACCGCCTTGTCCACGATACACTAGCAACACACATCGAAGTAACCAAGATGACATCACAGATGTAACATCTTGAGCCCTGCGTGGGATGTTAAAGTTTAAGTGAGATGAGTGACCCAAACTAGCTCCATGCTCCAATCTCTGATGTGGCATTTTAATGACCAGTCAGTTGCTTATGGTCAATGAGTGGATTCCCTTTGCCACTTTAGGGGTGCCAAGCCTTGTAAACATGTGACAGGCCTTCATTGATGGAATGCCATATATGTTACAGCTGTGTCTCCCTCACTGCATGCATTCCTAAATTCTACATTCCTATGTGTGACTCTTGAGATGCAGCCACTGTGATGTGTAGCCACTTAGTTCTGAGTAGCCCATTAACAGAGCTAATGAAGCCAGTCCACCAGCTACGAGGCACACATCAGGAGTGTGATGAATACTCTTCGCTTGCCTGGATGAGTGCAGCTCCAACAACACTCAAGAAGTGTAACACTATCCAGGACAAAGCAGCCCGCTTGATTGGCATCCCATCCACAATCATCCACTCCCTCCACCAGTGCCAGCAGTGTGTACTATCTACAAGATGCACTGCAAGAACTCACAAGCTTCCTTGGATGGCACCTTCCAAACCCACAACTGCCACCATCTAGAAGGACAAGGGCAGCAGGCATATGGCAATACCACCACCTAGAACCTCCCTTCCAAGCCAGTCACCATCCTGACGTGGAAATACATCGCCATTCCTTCACTGTCGCTGGCTCAAAATCCTGGAACTCTATCCCTAACAGCACAATGTTCAGCACTATTGGCAACTCCTCAGATGCTGAAGTGATATGCAGCAAGCCAGGGCAAGTGGCAAGAAACAATCATGCCACACAAGTTCCAGGCAATGACCATCTACAACAAGATACAATCCAACCATCTCCCCTTGAGATTCAATGGCATTACCATCACTGAATCTCCCACTATCAATTTCCTGGGGGTGTTACTATTGACCAGAAACTGAAATGAACTAGTCATATAAATCCTGTGGCTACACGAGCAAGTCAGGGACTACACCACATGAGCTGCAGCAGTTCAAGAAGGTAGCTCATCACCGCCTTCTCAAGGGCAATTAGGGATGGGCAATACATGCTGACCTAGTTAGCAACATTGATATTCTGTGAAAAAATAAAAAAAAGACTGCTTCCTGTGTGTTCTCCCTCCCCTTCTGGCCTTTCCATCAAGACTCCTCAGCCCTCCTGAGCCTCACCTCCCCTCCTTGCCATGAGATCCTTCACACTTACCTGGATCTCGGTGGGTATGGGGATGATAGGGGGGTGGGTGGAGGGGCATAGTTTGACCTTTTGACTATGGGGTCGCCATGATTGGAGGGATGCATATTCCTCCGCCAGCTCTTGGGATAGAGGGTTGGGAATCTCCTGCTATCCAAAAAATCCTGCCCTAGGTTTCTCCTGCTGTCTTTGTAGTGTTGGTGGTCCCATGACAGTGTCAGGTAGAAAGTTCTAAATTCTGAAATCAATGAAGCTTAAGGTACAATGATATATATCCATGCCATGATGGTAAACAAACCCACTCCAAAGCCTTGATATTCTTCCAAAAATGTGGTGCCGAAAATTGGACACAATGGACTAGATTGTTGCAGAGTAGGGGAGGCTCTGTGGACCTTTAAAAATGGTGGCCAGTACTCCATTCAGGGATTCCTGGCCCCATTCATGACAGCCCCAGTTTTCATCGGCACTGGATAAGGGTGCAGGCTGGTACAGGTCGTGAGCAAGCACTTTGTACTCATCACCTGGGGGGCTCCATTGTGTGACCAGGCATCTCCTAGCCCTCCACAATTTCTGTGAAGCTTGGCCAGCTTTTCAAGGAGTCGTGATTCATGGCCTCTCAGAAGTGAACCACAGCGTGGATGAGGAATCCTTTCGAAAGCTAAGTTCAAAAGGTCTTACCAATGCCCCCTTGCCAACCTACGCCCCTCCACCCACCCCCCACGGTCTTCATAACCTCCGTACCAACCTATGGCATTTTCAAGCCCATTCACCTAGTATACACACTATACAGAACCACTGAACCCTATAGTAACAATAACATGTATGAAAAAGATTAAAATCTTTTAAAATCTCTAGAGAGTGATTCTGGGGAATTAAAAACAAGAAATAAGGAAATGGTGGATACACTCAACAGATATTTTGTGTCTATCTTCACTATAGAAGACACAAGTAAGATCCCAGAAATAAGTGTGTATCAAGAGGTGAAAGGGAAGGAGGAACTTAATACAATTACATTCACCAGGAAAAGAGAACTGAGAATATCATTAGAACTAAAAGCTGACAAGTTCCCAGGTTCCGATGGACTTCATCCTAGGGTCTTAAAAGAAGTGGCTACCAAGATTGTAGATGCATTGGCTTTAATTTTCCAATACTCCTTAACTTCTGCCAAGGTCCTATCAAAATGGGAAGTAGTGAATGTAATTCCTCTATTCAAGGAAGGAAGGAGACAGAAAACAGGAAACTACAGACCACTTAGCCAAACATCAGTCATAGGGAAAATGCTAGAATATATTATTAAGGAGGTAATAGCAGGGCACTAGATAAACCTTCATGCAATCAGCCAGAGTCAATGTGGTTTTGTGAAAGGGAAATCATATTTGACTAATTTATTAGAGTTCTTTGAGGAAGTAACAAGCAACATAAATAAAGGGGAACCTTTATGTTCTTGGATTTCCACAAGGCATTTGACAAAGTACTACATCAAAGATACACAAAATAAGAGCTCATAGTGTAGGGGGTAACATATTAGCATTGATAGCGAATTGGTTAGCTAACAGGAAACAGAGGGTAGGGAAAATGGGTCATTTTTGGGTTGGCAAGATGTAATAAGTGGAGTGCCACAGGAATCAGTATTGGGAACTCAATATTTGCAATCTATATCAATGATTTGGACGACAGGACCAAACGTATGGTTGCTAAATTTGCTGGGATTGGTAGATGAGTAATTTGTGAAGAGGCCATAAGGAGTCTGCAAAGGATTGTAGATAGACTAAGTGAATGGCAAAAATAGCAGATGGAATATAATGCAGGAAAATGTGAACTTGTTCACTTTGAAAGGAAGATTAGGAGAACAGAATATGATTTAAATGAAGCAGGATTGCAGAACTCCATGGTGCAGAGGGATCTGGGTGTCCTGGTACACGAATCACAGAAAGTTAGTGTACAGGTACAGCAAGTGATTACAAAGGCAAATAGAATGTTGTTTCTTGCAAGGAGTATAAGAGTAGGGAAGTTTTGCGACAGTTATACTGGGCATTGGTGAGACCACATCTGGAGTACTGTGTACAGCTTTGGTCTCCTTATTTAACAAAAGTCATAATTGCATTAGAAGCTGTTCAGAGAAGGTTCACTCAACTGATTCCTGGGATGAGGGGATTGTCTTCTGAGAAAAGATTGGATAAGTTGGGTCTGTATCCATTGGAGTTTAGAAGAATGAGAGTCGATCTTATTGAACCATATGAGATCTTGATGGGCTTTGACAGGGTGAATGCTGAAAGGATGTTGCCACTTGTGTGAGAGACTAGAACTAGGGGGCTCAGATTACAATTAAGGGTCTCCCATTTAAAACGGAGATGACTTACTGACTTAGACTTAGTTCTTCCAGTCCCATGTGAGACAATGAGCAGCAAGACTCCACCACTCGCCCCGGTCCATCGCGATCTCTTTCATTCCAGCCCAGGTGGTGTCCAACTTTTGAAGGTTCTCCTTGAATGCACTTCACCAGGTCTTCTTTGGCCAACCCGTCTTCTTTCTCTATCTGGTGGTGCCCATTCTGCATCTACTCAGGCAGGGTGAACGTCTAGGAGGAGAGATACATATCCTGCCAACCTCAGTCATCTCTCTGTCACAATGTCCCACAGGCAATTTGACCAGTTCTCTGTAGCACTTCTTTGTTGGTGATATTGTCTCTCCATGTGATGCCCAGAATTTTACATAAGCAATGCTGGTGAAAGACATCCAACTTACGTGACACGTTTGCTACTCTGTTCCATGTCTCACTGGTATAGATTGCAGTTGGTACTGCTAGGGGCATGTAAAGTCACAGCTTTGAAATACAATGGCTGGGATTTTCCAGACCCGCTTGCGGAGGGAATCACCATGGGTGGGACTGAAAACTTGACAGACCAGCCAAAGGTTCGTTGACTTGCAGGAATTGCGGGACCAGAAAATCCTGGCCAATGAGCTTGAGGTTATTTTCTGTTTTCCTATACAGACTAACAAATTGCTTCTTCACAAGAAGCAACAGGACAGGTAGGTCATTTTATCTGAACTATCTATCAGCTTTTCTAAACTTGCTGAGATTTAATTTTTTAAAATTAATTTATGGGGTGTGGGTGTCGCTGACTAGGCCAGCATTTATTGCCCATCCCTAATTGCCCTTGAGAAGGTGGTGGTGAGCTGCCTTCTTGAACTGCTGCAGTCCATGTGGTGTTGGTACACCCACAGAGCTATTAGAGAGGGAGTTCCAGGATTTTGACCCAGCGACAGTGAAGGAATGGCAATATATTTCCAATTCAGGATGGTGACTGGTTTGGATGGAAACTTGCAGGAGGTGGTGTTCCCATGCTGCTGCTGCCCTTGTCCTTCTAGGTGGTAGAGGTTGCAGATCTGGAATGTGCTGTCAAGGGAACTTTGGTGAGTTACTGCAGTGCATCTTGTAGATAGTACACACTGCTGCTACTGTGCATCAGTGGTTGAAGGAGTGAATGTTTGTGGATGTGGTGCCAATCAAGCAAGTTGCTTTGTCCTAGGTGGCGTCCTACTTCTTGAGTGTTGTTGGAGCTGCACTCATCCAGGCAAGTGGGGAGTATTCCATCACATTCCTGACTTGTGACTTGTAGATGGTATATATGCTTTTGGGAGTCAGGAGGAGAGTTACTCACCGCATGATTCCCAATCCCTGACCTCCATCGTGCAGCCACAGTATTTATATGGCCAGTCTATTTCAGTTTCTGGTCAATGGTAAATCCCCAGGATTTTGATAGTGGGGATTCAGTGATGGTTTTGCCATTGAATCTCAAGGGACAATGGTTGGATTGTATCTTGTTGTAGATGGTCACTGCCTGGCACTTATGTGGCATGAATGTTACTTACCACTTGTCCAGGGCTTGCTGCATATGGGCATGGACTGTTTCAGTATCTGAGGAGTCAAAAATAGTGCTGAACATTGTGCTGTTAGGGTGAGAGTTCCAGAATTTTGACCTAGCGACAGTGAAAGAACAGCGATATATTTCCAAGTCAGGATGGTGAGTGGCTTGGAGGGGAACTTGTAGTTGATGGCATTGCCATGTGTCTACTGCCCTTGCCCTTCTGGATGGTAGCGGTCATGTGTTTGGGAGGTGCTGTGTGAAGAGCTTTGGTTAATTCTTGCACTGCATCTTTTAGATGGTACACAAATGCTGCCACTATTCGTCAGTGTTGGAGGTTCTGAATGTTTGTGGATTTGGTGCCATTTAAGCGGGGCTGCTTTGTCCTGGATGGTGTTGAGCTTCTTGAGCGTTGTTGGAGCTGCACTCATCCAAGCAAGTGGAAAGTATTCCATCACACTCCTGACGTGTGCCTTGTAGATATGGACAGGCTTTGGGGAGTCAGGAGGTAATATGCTTTTTATAAAGGAGTTCACGACAACACCATTCAGCGCCGTTTACTTGAAGAGGTAAACATTGATTTGAAGTGCACCATGGAAATAGCACTAGCCATGGAAAGTGCTGTGAGAGACTCGCAGGCTTTACAACACACACAACATGGCACTGTACTTCATGTGCAGTGAGAACCTACTGCCAGGGTAATGCGAAAACCAGAGACACAGCAGTGAAGCGAGAGGTAATATCCGCTGTTAGAAACATGAAAGGGCCTAGTGGAAACACTTCAGCTGCACCTACAAGGTTAATCAATTATAGGTGTGGGGTGACCACATGCCGGACAACTGCAGATTCAAGGAAGCAGAATGCCGTTACTGCCATAAGAAGGGTCAAGTAGTAAGGTAATGCAGGGCAAAGTCAAAACAGCTCATTAAGCAGCAAACCAATATGATTGAATTGAAAAATACAGCAGAACCTGGGGCTGTCAATAGTAACATCTATTCCCTGTAAAACATCACAGCTGTAAAAACTGATCCTATCACTGTCACAATCCAAGTTAACGGGAAACCACTAATAATGGATGGAGATATGGGAGCCTCAATCACAGTGGTGGGATAGCACACATTTAAATACCCAAATGAAGGGACCAAGCCACTGAATCTGGAGCGAACAATGGCTCAATTGAAGACATACACTGGAGAATCTAAAGGGCATTGCCACAGTACCGGTGTCTGATAGGCAACAGACAGCCCAGCTTCCAGCGATCATAGTGACAGGTGAAGGATCTTGTCTTCTGGGCTGAGACTGGTTACAAAAAAATCAAGCTCAACTGGTCTGAAAATTTTCAGTTGTGAACAGGAGGAGTTCCGTGTATTTCAGAGTGAGTTAGGAGAATTGATGGGTCTGCACATGCTGCAAGGATCCCTCAGGTCAGAATTGGTTCCTCTGGAAAATCATGAAGGGAACCAAAATGTATTTAGTGCCACACTGAACAAACAGTTGGCAGAGAAGACTCAACAATGTTCAATATTCCAGGAGGAAGCCAAGAGATACAAGAAAGAGACTGAAGAGCTGAAGAATCAGCTAAGTGAAACAAAAGAGGCATCAGAAGGAAAAGTTGTAGAACTTTCTTAGAAGTGAGTGGATAATGAAGCCATGGGTAGCTCAACAACTGAACTGAACCCAAGTGAAGATTTCACCAGAAAGAAATTTGGCTGACTATGAAATCAACATGAAGAACGAGACAAAACTCTGCGGCAAACAAAATGAAAAAGGACAGAAATCAGATCAGAAAGGCCAATAGGTTATGTCCTCAGAACCCTCTCCTCAGCCGAGAAGGGTTATTCCCAACTAGAAAAGAAAGGTTTATCGGTGATCTTTGGAGTGAAGAAATTCCACCAATATCTGCATGGATGACATTTCACCATTGTGTTGGACCATAAACCATTAATGGGTTTATTCAGTGCAGATAAAGCCATTCCGCCAATAGCATTAGCAAGACTTCAAAATTAGGCTTTGATATTACCTGCATATGAGTATACCTTTATGCAACTTTATACTTTTATGGCTTGCATATTGCAAATGCAGATGCACTCAGTCATCTCCCATTACCAGATAGCATTATACATGTTCCAGTGCCACAAGAAGTTGTGCTTGTACTAAATTTCTTGGATTCTTCTGCTGTGTGTGTGAGAAACAAATTAGAAATTGGACTAACAGAGATCCAATTTTGTCGAAAGTCAGGGACCTTGTATTGCAAGGATGGCAAAATTCACCAGTATCTGAAGAGATGAGACCATCCCATGCCCGAAAAAAGAGTTAAGTTGTCAAGATGAAATCTTGTTGTGGGGATCAAGAGTTGTCGTTCCTTCGCAAGGAAGAGAATCGCTTTTGACAGAGCTTCTCAGTGCACATTCAGGCATATCGAAGATGAAAATGCTTGCGCGAAGCTATGTCTGGTGGCCAGACAATGACAGTGACATTGAAAGCATGGTCAAGCACTGTCTCCATTGTCAGCAACAACAGAAGACGCCTTTCTCAGTTCCACTGTATCCGTGGGAGTGCCCTGGTCAACATATTGATTATGTAAGACTAATCTTAGGTACCTTGTTTTTCTTGATCGTAGATACACATTCTAAATGGATGCATTTATATGAAGTCAGGTCACTGGCATTGAGCGCAGCTATCAAAAAGCTACATCAATGTTTTAGTATACATGGCCAACTGGAAGTCATTGTTTCTGATAACGCTGCAGTCTTTACCAGTACAGAGTTTAAATGGAATCAGATGTATTAAAACAGCCTCATCCCTCATCAACTGGTTTAGCTGAAAGAGCTGTGCAAACTTTTAAATCTGGAATGAAAAGATTATCCAAAGGTACTCTAGAAGCTTGACTTTCCCACTTTCTTCTCAATTATTGTATGACGCCTCATTCAACTACGGGTTCGACGCCATCTGAATTATTGATGACACGCTACCTACGTACAAGGTTAACTCTGGTGTTTCCAAACTTAGAGGGCAAGGTAGAGAAGAATCACAGTTGTCAAAAATGGAATCATGATATAGCAAACCTCAAAGATTTACTGTAGGGGACGCAGTCTTCATGCAGAATTTTGGAAGTGAACCTTGTGTTCCTGGTACAAGTGCTTCAGAAACTTGCCCTCTTGTCCTTCCAGGTGGAAGTGGAAGACTGAATTGTTCGAACACGTAGATCATCTTAGGAATAAAGGGACATTCCAACAACCAGCTATTCTACCTGTGATTAAGGTCGAACCATTAATCCTCGAGGTGACAGTTCGAACTAGCAGAGACATGCCCAATCTCTCTGTAGCATTGCCAGACCCTGAACTGCCACTTTCTAATGAGGTATCTGGTGCTGCAGTTCCTGATAATGTCAATCCAGTGGAAGAACCTCAAGTGTTAGAGCTACGCCACTCTAACTGAATATGGAAACCACCTCAAAGACTTAATATTAATCACCTTGAGTTGTTTATATGTATATGTTGTGGGATATTCAAATGTTCTCTGTAAATAGAAACTGTGAAACAAACTAAAGGGGGAGGAAATGTAGTAATTGAAGGTATAGCTTCTCCCACTCCCTATCAGGGGTCAAGTGATTGTTCTTGGAGGCTCCGACCAATGAGCCCTAAGTGCAGGTAATCCAGGGGGTGCTGGGGAGGGGCGGGGTGGGAGAGGGGGTTGCCGGATGTGGATTTCTTGTCGAGGACCTGGTTCAAGCATGACACATGTGAAAAGATCTCTCTAATAAATTTATCTGCTTCTAGTTGAAACCTGTACACATCTGGAAATTGAAAATACCTCAATATCGAAATGCAATTGGCCCCAAAGGTTTGGATAAAGGAGACTCAACCTATAGACTGTATGGCTGAGTATCACACTACAGTATACATATACATATGTATACATATGTATACATGTATACATATACATACTATACAGTATACAGTAGACCTACTGAGTCATAAGGGACCTCCCAGAGTACAGGTATATGAAACTGAACTGACAAAGAACATTGCAGTTTCATTTTTCTTATTTTCTCTCAGGGATACTGTTCTAATAAAGCAACATTTTCAAAGGGATAGTAAAGCAAACATATTTGTAAACAGTGGGCAAATAATAACTGTGAACAAATGAATTGCACTATCGCAGTTTGGCTCCTTACCCTTCTACCAAGCGTATAAATGGTGTACAGAGTCTTACAGCAGGTCAGGAATCAGCATTCACATCCTTTTCCAGACAAAACGAAACTAATGGCCATACTGTAGACTGGTGGAAATGTTAAAGCCATAGAATGGAACACAATTCTCAAAGGAAAATCTTGAAATTGGATTTTATGTGGAAGATAAAGCTGCAAAAAATTGCAAGGATAACCACTTTGTGAGAAATTGTTTAAAATGCTGCACTACGTGTAAGCCCATACTGCAGCAGGCACCATTATCTCTAAAGGAGGTAGACTTGGGTATTGCATTACCACAAGAAATGCAGATCATCTCTGCCTGACATTTACTTTACACCAGCCAGTATATATCTTCCTGTATGTGCATCCTCAAATCTGTCATCAAAACATATTTGTGACAAGGCCACAGGCAAGAATGGAACTGTCTAATCACTGTGGAGCTGATGTTTGATTATCAGCACGTAGCAGCACATTCCACATCTTTTTACTGTTTAACCTTTTTGCCACAAAGTGTTTGGAAGTGTTCCAGTTTGCTTCAACATGCTACGTTAGCAGTCCCTCTATTAAAGTGCAGCCCTTCCCACTGCAACCAACAGCAAACGTGAAAAGACTGATTATGTTGCTGAGGAATTTCATTTTAAAAATAGTGCACAGTGATAGGAAAAAAAGCAATGCAAATTAAATAAACGACAGGCCTTAATGCAGAGTAGCTGTGCTACATGAGCACTCTTTGTTGCTTAAGTGTTTCCTCTGGACTAAAAACAATAGATTAAACTGTGGAAAAATGCAAATCAAAATGGGTGCGCCAAAAACTGATTTGTACGAGGGAGTGAAATGATACCAGTTTAACTGTTTCTTGTCAGACTCTGGTAATGAGCATCATTTTTCTTGCTTTCTTTGCTGTTGCTGGTATGTAATTTTAAGAATGGTGCGAGTAATTCTAACCCAACAAATCATTATTTTATTAAAATGTGTTGAAAAATGTCTTTATGGCCTGTTAGCACCAATAAAACCATTTGTTGCATGATCGGTATAAATCACACTGCTCGTTTACCGGAGTTACTTTCTGCCCAAATAATGGTGCTTTTTCACTGAATTCACCCTGGTTATTTATCTCTATTCCCCCTGACAGCACCGTTGATGGTGTCAGCTTGGCAAGCCCAGAAGAATATGCCACATTGTTTGGAAAAGGCAGCCTGCCAACCCCTACAGTGGCGAATTCTGTTGGACAAAGAATCTCATGTTCCCTCCATTTGCATGTCTTTAGTGAAAAAGAAATGATTCCTATCAGAATTCCAAAAAAAAAATAGTTTGCGATAGGAATATTTGGAAGAAACACTCAGCAAACAATAAAGAGGTATTGGTAACATGGTCACGCCTATCCTCTTTATGCACTTACCTAGTAACAGGTATGAGGTGCTTACAAGCTGCGCTTTTACCGTAACCATACATATGAGGCACTGGAGACGTATGAATTTTCAAGTTCATCACATGATGTACAGGACATCACTGCCTTCAACATATGTTCATACTTGTTTGGTCATTAGAGGTACACACTGATCTGCAAGCAACCAAAGGCAGAACCACACATGTTCAACATCTATGGACATTACAGTGTCAAAAATATGCCAATTGTCAGCACTTTATGCTGCTAGTCAGTGTTTGTTGCCTTCTGCCTGCTTGTCAGCATTTGCTAACAAAAGAATCAGCATAGGATTTAAACTTCTGGTGCTGGGCAAAAGTTCGCTGTGGCTCCAACACTCTTGAGAAATTTGAGACACCAGATCTATCAAATATGTCAGAGGGTTGTGAGTGCAGAGCAACATGTGGGGTTGTTCATTTTTAAACAATTATCAAAATGTGGCTCCTTATTCTGAATTGATATTTTTGACCTTACTATTCAATATTTGGCAAAATGACAATTCTTGTGTAGTTCTGTCATTGTTTATATTGTTTAAATGAACAACACCAGCCATAAATTCTATTTGCAAGCTCATTGTCATTTTATGGGCTTTTGCACTGGATGTTCCTGTCAGCCAACCATTGAAAAAAGGGCAGCACCCTTTGGAAAACATCCAGGGTAAACAATTGTATATCTCCTTAACTAATCAGATTTTAAAATGTGTAGTGCAGCAGCTGAAACAGGAAGTGTCTGTTAGAATATTTAATTCAAATTCAAATCATGTACCAAAAGTAAAATACAGAGAGAGGAAAAGGTTTAAGTAAGAAAGAGAGAGATAAAATTGGCAGAAAGAAAAAGTAAGAAAATATTTTTAATTTAGGTTCTTTATTAAAAATCCCCAAAAATATTTAAAATCTGAAGGAACGAGATTCCACAATTGTTAAAGATAATTTTCAGTGTCAAAAAGGTGGTTTGGCAAACATTAAGGCTTCTCTTAGTAAAAAGTGCACTTCAATTGGAATGGACAAACCCCAATTTGTCCTGCCAAGTTTACTGGGTGTTTCAGGTAAGTCCAGCAAATTCACATCCTTGATTTGAATAAGTGAGCGTTTTGGTGAGATCCTGTTATTGGGTAGCATCTGGAGGAGCTGGGAACTTAGACAACAACTTCCTGATCCTCGCATTTAACTACACATGTGCAGTCACTGGATTTTGCTGTCCAATTTATGCTTTAATAACGGGGAGTCCCACCATCATTTTTACTACAAAACCTAGCCCAGTATATATTAAATTCACGTGTAAATAAAATAGACTGTAGAAAAAGGGACCATGAAAGCTGATATTGTGACCTGCATGCCGTGTACCTAGTGTTGGTGCTGGTGCTGTGCAGTGTTACATGTACCTATGCAAAAAAAGGCTGACCTTGCCAGATAATGCAATGTCACTCTATTGGCATAATTAACTGGTGCTCTGGTCATGTCTATCCGCTGGGTGCCAACAACCAGTCAAGGCTGTTTAACTGTCCTTTGTGTGTCAGGCATGAAGGTATAGAAGGATTGTGGATTGGACGAGGGCCAGGGCCATGTACAGAAAGTAAAATAAAGAGAAAGAAAAAGAAGATTGGAATGCGAGAGAGAGATAAAATAGACAGAGAGAAAAAGTAAGAATATGTTTTTAATTTAAATCCCTAACTAAAAATCCCCAATATTATTTAAAATCTGAAGGAATGAGAGTCCACAATTGTTCTTTAAGCATTTTGTTAGAGCACACTGAGGGGTTGCCTTCCCCTCAGCACCAATTTAGGACCATGAGGCGGTCATCATATTTAAACATTGCTGGCAAGCATTCACACAATTTTGACTGACTCAGCAGGTTGGTAGTGAGAACCGAGACTGGCTACTTTGGGGGTGAGGGTGCAGGGTGTGATGGGGTGGTCTCCAAATCAAAAGAATGACACACACCGTGACCCATCAGCACTTTCAAAAGGAAACTGGAATTCATCAAATTCTTCAGGGATCCATGTTGCATCATGGGCAAGACTACCAACTGTCTGTTGGTTGACATGCCAGTACAACACTATTCATTCAGCTTAGACCCGGTTCTATGTATCCCAGACTGGGAATGATGAAACTTGTAGCCTGGGAGTTCCTTCCACTGCCCATTCCCCTTACAATGCTTGTGATCTTGTATGGGATAGAGAGTTTCGGTCCAAATAAGGCCCCATTGAAATTGATGAAGCAAGTTAAGATCTGACTTATTTTAGTCCCAGATATATCCCAGGGCCTTCCGCCATACTCTATAACAATTTTTGATTGCTATCGTTAAAACAAAAATCTGATCCTCTCATCCTGTTATTTTCTTCTCTATTCATTCTCCACAATGTATTATTTTCTTCAACCCACCATCATTCCATTCCCTCCTTAGTTTAACCTTCCATTTCCACCCTCAACAATCACAGCCACTCAAAGCCACCAAAGACATCTTTTTAAATTAATAGGAGATAGTAGTTGCCTAATTTGGTGCAAATCATGACAAATCCCCCCTTCAGAAAATGCAGTTGAAGAAGAAATGTTAAAACGAGCGGAGCAGGGAGCCATTCTGTTGAATAAATCACATTAAAACGTAATCATTGGGGAAATTTTTCTCCCCATCAGGGATGGGGGGAGGGTGGGGGGGAGGGTTGGACAGGAGCGGGCACAGGTGGGTCGCTGCCTGTGATTAGCTGCGCGCCACCATTTTCTGTGGGTGGGCCAATTAAGGCCCGCCCAGTGTGATGGGCTCCCTGTGCGGGCAGGGGGAGTAGGCTGAGTCGGGGCCTGTGCTCTTTCGCGCAAGAGTGCAATAGAGAGCAGAAATCTCCCTGAGGCAAAGAGCTGCCTCAGGGAGATCAGTTTGATTTTTAAAAATTTCAATAAAGACAAAAAACATTTTTTAAAGATGTACCTTCATGTGACAGTGTCGCATGAGCTAGGACATGTCAATGAATCTTATTTAAAAATGTGATTAAACTTTAAAAACCTTCATGAAGCCTCACGCTGCCCGTGGATGGTTTCATGATAAATTCGAAGGCCGCCTGGGGTCTTCGCCTGCCCACCAACCTTAAGGGCAGCTCTGTTCATTATTTAAATTGCTATTTAAATGGCCTTTATGGGCCTTTGACAGTCTGGCGGGCGCACAGCCGACTCCAGTGCGCGCCTGCCGAACTGAACATCTGAATGACGCGCACTGATGTCGGGACACACGCCCGATGTCACCGTGTGTCATTTTACGCGTTGGTGAGCAGGGCCTGCTCGTTGTCCTGAAGGTTCTGCCTATTTAACGTCTCAATAGTTAAATGCAGCTATTAATGAACTTCTGAAGCAAAGCATTAAAGGAAGAAAAAAGCTGTTGATACATCAAAAGTGAGAACATTTCATAAACTGCAGCAATAAGCTTGTCCTCTCCTGCAATAACACATTGAGGTGAGGCACACTGGATTGGTAGGATGTGAATTCGTTCTCAGTTCCACACACAGGGGTTTCCCCGTATCAGCTGTGGTTTTGGGGGAGAGCTATTTAAAAGATGGTGCACGTTTAACTATAGGGGAGGGAGATTCATCAAGGGTGGCTAATCCTGGGTCATTACCTAGCAGCTGATTCAACAGCAGCACTGGCAAAGGTTAGATGCCCCTTCTCATCACTGAAAAGTACAATGACATCTAAACAGGAGAGAAAATATAAATAACTAAGACAAACAAAGCCCTTTAAAATGACCAACCAAGTTAATTTTTATTTTGTTTTACAGTGACCATTTTAAACAAATCAGGTCATAGGCTGTGATCGAAAAGCAGAATACTATGGATGCTGGGAAATCTGAGATTAAAAACAGAAAATGCTTAGAAATGCTCAGCAGACCTGGAACATCTGTGGAGAGAGGGTCAAAGTGAGTGCTTCAGGTCAATAACCTTCCGTCAGAATTGAGAAACATTAGAGGTGTAATAAGTTTTGAGCAAGGGATGGGCTAGAGGAACAGCACCTCATGTTTTGATTGGGCACTTTACAGCCTTGAGGACTCAAAATTGAGTTCAACAATTTCACACCATAAACTCTGTCCCTTTTATCTCCTTTTTGCATGTTTCGGTTTTCTTTTATTTCCACTTTCTGAACAGCAGCGCACCTGCCCTAGACACCAGAGCCAGGGAGAGAAACTGTGGGCCCTGGTGCTTCTCCTGTTTCCAGGACCTTTATCTCCCACCTGAACCCTCCCTCTCACCTCGTTTGGGTACCCATAAATGGAAGCCATAGTCACAATATGTTTAGCAAAACTTCTTGGCTTTTATACTCTTTGCCTCTATTTATAAAGATCATCATAAGCTCACGTTTCATTATGAAACATAGTATAATACAAATGATGTCAATATCCTGGGGGCTACCATTGACCAGAAACTGAACTGGACGAGCCATATAAATACTGTGGTTACAAGAGGCTGGGAATTCTGTGGTGAGTAACACACCTCCTGTCTCCCCAAAGCCTATCCAAAGCACAAGTCAGGAGTGTGATGGAATATTCCCCACTTGCCAGACTGCAGCTCCAACAACACTCAAGAAGCTGGACACCATCCAGGACAAAGCAGCCCACTTGATTGTCACCCCTTCCACCACCTTAAACATCCACTCCCTCCACCACTGACGCACAGTGGCAGCAGTGTGCACAATCTAGAAAGTACACTACAGAAACTAATCAAGGCTCCATCAACAGCATCTGCCTCTACCACCTCGAAGGACAAAGGCAGGGGATGCATGGGAACACAACCACCTTCAAGATCCTCTCCAAGCCATACACCATCCCAGCTTGGAACTATACCACCTGTCCTCTACTGTCATTGTATCAAAATCCTGGAACTACCTTCCTAACAGTGCTGTGGGTATTCCTACAACACATGAACTGCAATGATTCAAGAAGGTGGCTCACCACTACCTTCTCAGGGGAAATTAGAGTTGAGCAGGAAATGCTGGTCTAGCCACCAACGCCCACCTACCCATGAATGAATAAATAAAGAAAAACATTTTAAAACCACAGCTTTGTCAGACAATTACACACAACTTGGACGTTTATATTATACAAGCCGTTCTGCTTCTTTGAACCTGGCCCTATGCAATATCCAAACAGCAACATACAAAGGACTCGAACGTTACAAGCGCCACAAACAACAATCCCACATACAAATGAGAATTTGAACTAAAAGTGACATATTCTATTGGCACGTGATCCCTGGTTTCACTTCCAAGCTTAAAATGGCAAAGCCTTCCAGTAAATTAGCAATGGCCAGCCACCTGCAATAATATACTAACTCTATCCAAACAAGTGGGCTTTGTTAACAGAAAAATTACACTTTGCACTGGGTGATAAATACTTTCTCATTTTAAATTGAAACTAACCACACTTACAAATGTCCGTACATATATCACAGAATCAGAATCACAGAATCACAGTGCAGAAGAGGCCCTTCAGCCCATCGAGTCTGCACCAACACGTGAGAAACACCTGACCTACCTACCTAATCCTATTTACCAGCACTTGGCCCATAGCCTTGAATGTTATGACGTGTCAAGTACTCATCGAGGTACTTTTTAAAGGATGTGAGGCAACCCGCCTCCACCACCCTCCCAGGCAGTGCATTCCAGACTGTCACCACCCTCTGGGTAAAAAGGTTTTTCCTCACATCCCCCCTAAACCTCCTGCCCCTCACCTTGAACTTATGCCCCCTTGTGACTGACCCTTCAACTAAGGGGAACAGCTGCTCCCTATCCACCCTGTCCATGCCCCTCATAATCTTGTACACCTCAATCAAGTCGCCCCTCAGTCTTCTCTGCTCCAATGAAAACAACCCAAGTCTATCCAACCTCCCTTCATAACTTAAATGTTTCATCCCAGACAATATCCTGGTGAATCTCCTCTGCACCCCCTTCAGTGCAATCATATCCTTCCTATAATGTGGTGACCAGAACAGCACACAGTACTCCAGCTGTGGCCTCACCAAGGTTCTATACAAGTCCAACATGACCTCCCTACTTTTGTAATCTACACCTCAATTGATAAAGGCAAGTATTCCATATGTCTTATAGTAGGAGAGCAAAGTGCCGGATGATGCTGGAAACTTGAAAAAAAACAGAAAATGCTGGAAATACTCAGCAGGCCAGGCAGCATCTGTAAAGAGAGAAGCAGAGTCAACGCCTCAGTTTCATGAACTGCACTAATTCTGATGAACAGTCTTCGACCTTTGTGTTTCTCTCTGCACACATACTGCCAGACGTGCTAAGCATTTCCAACACTTTCTGTTTCTATCAGAACAAAAATACCCCATTTTGCCAACCATCCAAAAAGCAATCAGGTTTCTTATGAGACTTACACTCCCCTTCAGCAAGAAACCCCAGAAAGAGCTGCCTGAGATCCAGTTTGGCACAACATTAATCATGAAAAACAGTTAAGGTATGCTGACAACATAAACAAATTGCTGAGCAAAAAAAAAAATCAATGCCAAAGCAATAGTTTGATCATTTTAAAAAAAAGGTAATTAATAAAAATGATCATTAAAAAGTGCCAAGAAACACAGCGAATTCATAAAACCTTCTTTGTCTTTTCGCTTGAGAAGCGGGGCCAGAGAGAGACAGACTAGGCTCCAGGACCTAGTCACCAGGGAAAGGGGAGGGGACCAGGCCTGAGCTAAGCAGTTGGGTTTAGCTAACACTGGCTTTGCGTTCACCTCTGGTGGTGCACGCTCTGAGCTGACCTTGGCAGGATTCATACAGAAGTAGACGTTGGAAGACGTTGACTTTCAGCCTGGGTTTTCCCCCTCTCCCTGCCAGGTGTATGGAGGGAGAAGGAGGAGGATGGGGAGGGTGTGTGTTTGTGTGTGTCCGGCTCACTCCCAGTCTCAGGGTTCCCTCACACTCATTCGCTCTCACACTCGCTCCCTTCACTCCCCCGGGACGAGGTGATTGAGAGATTTTATTTCTGAGAAAGAGTTTGGCATGCTTCCTCCCTGCCCTGTCTAACCCTGCAGCTGCCACAGGCCTCACTGTCACTGCAGCTAACTCTCCTCCTGGTCTTCCTGGCCCACGCCACCACCTTGATCTGCGGGCAGCTCCTAGTGTCCTTTAGTGGTTTGGCACCTGTGCGGGAGAGCGAGAGCGAGGCCAAAGGCAGACTATGTCACCTAGAATGCACCCTGGCTGTCAAAACATATGGCAGCATGGAGTTGGGCTTTTGCTCCAGGACAATTGGATCTCAAGTATGGAAAATTTGTCCCAGAGCAGGCTGCTCGCTATGCATTTGTGTACTAGTACATTGAAGGGTGAGGTGGCTACTTGATATGGAAAGGGGTGGTGCTGCTGGTAAAGGCAAAGCCAAAACCTGCTAATTGAGCCTGGGGGCCTCAAAGGCATGGGTCCCACTGTTCTGCACCTCGTACAGCACACCCCCTCCCCCACCCAGGTCTTTGCTAGGCACATCTCTTGTTTCTTGTTCTTTATCGTTCCCTGTCACTATTCCCTTTGTCCATGAAAGACTAAGTGTGGAACCATCCCAGATTTGCACTAAGTGTGCTGGTGGGTGGGAAAAAGGACTTTTCACCGGCTGCCCGCAATGGCGGGTCTTTGTGCTGTATCGTCCCCTTCCCCGTGCGTCACCCCTCATAAATTATGCTCTCCTGGGAAACACGATGAGTCGCTGGCAGAGCAGTCTCTGATTCGCCCACCCCGCTGTCACCTCAGCGCTTCAGTAAACCGGGCGCCATATTTAAAGGCCGCTCCTGCACAAGGCTAGCATTCTTCAAGGGATAGGAAGCTGCTGGGAACTGATAGCTGCCAAAGGGAGGAAACCTGCTGCCCCAAAATTTAGCGACGCCTCCCTTGAGTGCCTACTGGATGCAGTGGAGGCCTGCTGTGAAGTCTTCTGCCCCACTCTGGATGAAGACTAACAAGCAAGGCCACTAATCCAGTGTGGGAGGCGTTGGCAGTGGTGGTCAGCTACAATGCCCTGAAAAAGGGGACAGTTATCCATCCAGTGCCGACAGGGGAGGATTGATGTCCTCCTTTCCGCCAGGGTAAGTCACTCTTCCCATTACTCTCAACTCACGCACTCACAAACCCATCACACACCCACAGGGATCTCACTCACTGCCAGTTCAACGGACATCACCATTCACTCTCTCACACATACCTTCAACTGCCCTGCAGATCGTGTCCTTATCCCATCCAAGGCACCACTCACCACTTACACATACTAGGCACCCTTCTCATCTGGCCTGGCAGGCATTCTGCTTACACTCTCTTGATCTGTCTTCATGCAGGACAAGCTGGCACACAAGAGGGAGAGGTCACAGATGGGTGGATGAATGCCTGACATTAAGGCTCTCACAAACTGTGAAGATAGAGTCATCCAGCTGGCCAGTGCTGAACTGGGCTGTTCCTGTGCTGACAGTGAGGTTGGCAGTGCTCTACCAAGTGAGGATTCAGTAGTGCAACATCCATCAGACAATCATGCTGTGAGTCAGTTCCCCTGTTCCACAGTCCTCTGATATGCACTAATTATCTCTCCTTGCTTTTTCAGGAGCAAAAACAGCCAAAGGGGTTCACAACCCAGAGCCTTGACTTAAATTCTGAAGACATCTTGGAAGAAGAATGTGATGACATCCTCACTGAAGATCCATCGCAGTGTTCACCCCCATCCTCCACCAGCGCAGAGACACACACCTCGGTGGGACCTAGTTCTAGAGTAGCCTCAGGATCACGATAGTGAGTATATCGCATGGCCCAATCCGCAGCAGATGGAGGCAGGGACTTCGCAGGTTTCTGACACTTGGAGGATTGCTGGGGCCAGAAATCTGTTAAATCCGAGTAAGGGGAGGAGCCCCTGGACTTGGTCATACCTCAGTTGCTGGAGCTGCAAAGGTAAGCTTGGGGACATTAGGAAGGGCTACACTCCTCAGATTGCAAAGAATAATGGAGGAATCCGTCTGCTTTCAGTCTGAGGTGATAGCGCCAACATGCTAACACACCGAGGTCAACACTGGTAGGATGGCGGCTGCCATAGAGACATTGGTCCAGGACATCGCTCCTGCACTACTGTGTAGGCTGATCATCATCGCTGACACCATAGTTGGCCTCCAACAGTGTCAACGCGAGATGAGGGCAGGGCAGCTCGATCTCAGTCCAGCTTCCCTGTCTCCTCAAGGAATCAGTGAAGGCTTCTCGAGCACCTATAGGGAGGAGGATCAGCAGGTGCACACCCCGGGACCATCCACCCAGATGACTCCAGGAGTATCCGGCCCACCCGAATCCCCTCTTCCCATGACCTCAGCAGCTGATGAAGGTGCCACTGCCGCACAGCAGGACCCCGAAAGTAGGCCGGGGCCCTCCTGGTCTTGGCCCTCCAGAGGCCGCCCATTAAGGTTCTCACAGACAGGGCGTCGCAGTCAGCAGGCTGTCTCCACCTCCACTGTGGATGTCAGTGGAGCACCAAGAGCTAGTGGCAGGGTTAGGAAGTTTCAGAAGATGTAGGGCAGAATCTTGAGTTCGGTGGGAGGGTGCAGTACATGGGCCCGGGAGTGACCGGGAATCGGACCGCCGCTTGCAATCCACCCCCCGACTGCGACTTCACACTGGCGGGTGAATTAAGGCCCGGTGTGAAACGTGGCTCCTCACTGGTCAGGAGGGGCCGAGTGGGGGGGTAGAGGCCTATTAGCCACCAGGTCAAATGGCAACCCTGGGACCAGTTTAAAAATAGCCCAGGCAGCCCCTGGAAAGCTGCCAGCGAGGAAGACATCTTCGGTGTTACCAACAGGAAATTATGGCTTCCAGTGCTGCTGCAGACGCCAGGAGGGAGAGCAGGTCAGGTGGGCACTAGGCTGAGTGCCTCGCGGTCCTCCTGGAGGAGGTGGCTGCTAGGAGGGACCACCCTTGTCCCCAGGGATGGAAGGAGGAGGCTGCCACATCTCACAAAAAGAGCTTGGGAGGCGTGGCAACACTGGTCAGCAGCCATGATGTTGTGCGGCGCACCTGGGTCCAGTGCCGCAAGACGTTTAACGACCTGCTGCACTAAGGAAGGGTGAGTACTGTGTTGACGTGGATCAGGGTGTTGAAGTGTTAAGGCCTGGCCATCCCCCTCGTGGAGCTCAGGGGTGTTAGAGTCTGCATGTCAACCATAAATGAAGCCGGAGCTGGCCAAGGGGGTGCGCCCTGGCTGCTTGGACCAAGAGCCACAACTTGGATGTGCCCTACAAGGTGCTCCTCAGTTGGGGTGGGCCAGACTGCGATGGCACTGCAGGTAGAGAGCAGACTCATCGACGCTCTTCTGTCCTTTCAGGAGAAGATGGCCCATAACAACACTGAAATGTTGTGCACCAGCAGAAACCCCTCAAACCTCCTAATCCTCACGAGGTACCAACAGGATGTCTTGGAGATGGAGAGCCAGCATGCACCTCGATCAACTGGCCGCGGAGAGGCTGGGCTGTCAGATCAAGGGAAGAGTGCAGTGTACAGAGAGTATCAGATTGTGCAAACATTCTTGTGTAGTCTCATCATTGATGGAAGCCTCAAACCTGGAGTCCGCATTGATCATTGAAAGACGGTGGCACCATGATGCAGATCTCCATTGTCTCACCAGGGTGTCTGGCATGCACAGTGACAGTGTGATGACTTAAACTAATGACATGTCAATGTTCTCCTTTAGATTTGCCACCACGCATCCAATTGCAGGACCCCAAAGAGCCACCCGGGTGGAGGCAGAGAGTGCCCAGGACACCGGCAATCAGAGCACAGCTGGAGACCAGGACGTTGCTGAGTCAAAGACAGATGATGAGCCTCTGGAGTTGTCCATTAGGCAGCAGGTGTTGGATTCCCAGCGAGGTGTGCAGTATGATCTGGTGGAGATCCATGAGGGTATGTGTGCCATGGTCTCCATTATTGAGGAGTCCATGCAGAACATCAGCACTGTGTTGACCCTCATGGACGAGCACACTGCCTCCTCCATTGAGAGAGTGGCAACTCTCATGGAGAGGCTGCTCCAGGGGTTCCTGGGGTTGTCCTTGGATCTGCACATCCTCACACAGGTACTGACCTCAGGTGGTCAGTGTCAGTCTGGGAGATGGATGAGGCACCCAGTATCCCAGCTAGGGACCCATCCATCAATGGTGAGCAGGGAGGTCCAGAGCAGCCTCAGATTGGCGAATGAGCTGCCTGTCACCTCCGTGGGCTCTTCTCAGGGTGCTCTGGATGAGAGAAGAGCTCCTCTGCCCCTCTGCCAGTAACCGTGGCATCTGATGAGGCCGCAGCGACTGGGGAGATGCCAGACGCGGCACTGGCCGCTCCCTCCCAGGCGGGGCCAGCACAGGCTCCACTGATGACCACCAAGGTCATCAAGGCCAACAGGACAGCAGAGTCAGCAGGCTGTCTCCAATGCTGGTGTCAGCGAGAGGCTGGAGGGTCGGGGGCAGCAAGATGTAGCATTGGCCAACATAAGTTAAAGGCACCATGAGCACCAGAGGGACTGGTCAGGGGTGATCTTCTGTTGTGCAATGTTTTTTTTTACGTGTACTTGTCTGGGGTTGGAGACCAGAGAAGGTTCTGTTAATTTGTTTGGACTGTCAAAATGAGATAAATTTTCTTCTGTCATAATGACCTGAGTATGCTTCACCTTTTTTATTTAATGTGGTGCAGGGTACGCCAGTATGTAATGCTGGATGTGGGTGGCTTTAAACTTTATTGCACAGGCACTGAGTGGACTTTGGGGTCAAAGGAAAAGGATGGTTTTAGACATACAGGATGAAGACGGCAGCCCTGGAATGAGGTGGTAGTGCTTATTTGGCAGCCTAGCTGAAGGACCGAGGCACCTCTGGAGGCCCTGCCTCCCTGGAGGTTACAAAGGTTTGCCTCCACACTCTCAGCATTCTCTGCACTGGGCTCCTCTTCTGACTCACTGCTGGATTCATCATCTGTGGTCTGTGTCAATATCCTCTTCCTCCAGTAGAACTCCCCCTGCCAGTGTCAGATTGTGGAGAGAGTAGCATGTGACCATGATCAATGACACCCCCTCTGGGGGGTATTGTAGTGCACCCCCTGAATGATCCAGGCATTGAAATCGAATCTTCAGAAGACCTATGGTCCCCTCTATCACCGCCCTTGTGGATTCACGACACCTTTTAATAACGCTGCTCTGCCTCTGTTCTTGGGTGGTGGAGAGGAGCCTTAAGTCACCTTTTCAAGGGATAGCCCTCGTCATCCAGCAGCCATCTATCCAATCCGGCTGCTTCACTGAAGACCCTCGGCATCTCAGAGAGTCTCAGGATGTACGCATCATGGGAGCTGCCTGGGTACCTTGCACTGACGTGCAGCATCTGGATCCTGTGGTCACACGCTATCTGCACGTTCATGGAGTGGAAGCCGTTCCTGTTGATGAAGGCACCAGGCTGACCTGCTGGCACCTTGATGGTCATATGTGTGCAGTCGATGGCTTCCTGGACCCGGGGGAAGCCAGCAATCGCTGCAAAGCCTCTGGCTCTCTCAGCCTGTCTAGTCTTGTCCGTACAGAAATGAATGAAAGTCAATACCCACCTGAACAGAGCTTCTGTCACCAGCTTGATGCAACTGTGGACAGCTGATTGGGAGACTCCACACAGATCCCCCACTGAGCCCTGGAAAGAGCCGGAGGCACAGAAGTTGAGGGCCACTGTGACCTTCAGCGCCACTGGCATGGGATGTCCACCCATACAGCTGGAGCTGATCTCAGGCCCAATCATCTGGCAAATGAAGGTTACTGTCTCCCTTGAGAGGCGGAGCCTCCTTCAGCACTGCACCTCAGACATATTGAGGTAGCTGCATTGCCATCTGTAAACCCTGGCAGCAGGATAGTGGCATCTTCTGCAGCCCCTTCCACCTTGGACTTCCTGTTGGCCCTGCTCCCCTTGTCCCTGCGCCTCTCCTCCCACACGTTGCTTCTCGGAACACTGAATGGGGACACCTGGCCTCCTCTCTCTTCTCCCCCTCTTCCTCCTCAAGGGAGGTGCCTCCAGCGGAGACCACAATCCCCATTACCATGGTTACAGAAGACTGTCTGATACCTGGAACGATCCACACAGTCTGAATCCGCCAAGATCCTTGGAGACACCAAGGAAACCCAAAATTAAGCCTGGAAATGCTAAGAATGAAGCCTCAAACAGAAATGAAGCTGCCAAGTACCAATAAGTCACCAGCAACAAACTATCTACCAAACTCCTCACAACTCACAGTGGCAAAGCTGCTGACCCTTTTTATCCCGCCCGTGGATGAGGTTTTGCAAATTGTCGGCTGCCCGCCTGCCCATTTTGCCCATGTGACCAGCGGGAAATCGCACGGGCAGCTAAAAATCAGCATCAATGGCCTTAACTGGCCTCTTAATTAATGGTGGGGCAGCTCTGACTCCCGCTTGCGCCTGCTGTCTAAAATATCGCGTGAAATGCTCACCCAATGTCATCACGCGTTGTTTTATGCATGAGTGAGTCAGGCGTGCGCCTGTCCACTCAGCAACAAACTCTGCCCGTGGTTTCACTGCGTGGGCACGGGTATTAATCATTTGTACATAATGTTCACTATTGTAAATAAACTCCTGACAATGTCACCCTGTCCATGGCTCCTTGTTATGATGAGCAGTGTTCGTGTCAGTCTGGAGTGAAACCTTGGTTCCTGCATGAGATAAAGGCAAGGCCTCTTCCCTGTGCTTGGTGCAACCTTCCCAGCACACTGATGGAGCACCTTCACAGTCAATGGACACATCAGTCATGCTAGCACTTTGATGGGGCTTATCATTGCTACCAGAATGTCCTGGGCCGGTGGCACAGAGTGCCCTCATTCTCCCTGCGTGCTCCCAGCACATTTGAGGTGCAGTTGGCCCCCATCTCATCAGCATCTGTGTCCGGTGACAGTGTGTTCCTGAAGGGCTCAGCTCATGAAGGATGCCATAGGATCAGGAGAAGTTAAACTTTCCCTACTGTATCTCCATGATATGACCATGTTCACAGAGCACAAGTGAGCTGGCATCAGCCAGACAGGAGTCAGACATTCACATAAGCTATGTGAGGATCTATGGAGTGTCCCCACAGCATGTTGTCATCATCCTCCTGGGATGTAGGGACTATAGACATCCACTGCATCTCCATGACAGGAGCCTTATCACAGACGGTATGTGCACTGCCATCAGCCAGACCGGAGTCAAACATCCATCGATGCAATGTGAGGATCTATGGTGTCTCCTTACTGCCTGTCGTCATCATCCTCCACAAATCTAGCAGCTATGAGGGCCTCTGGAGTGCGCCAGTGTGTTGTTTTGGCCAGTGTGAGGGCCTCATCATCATCACCCTTGCCTTCGAGGACTTCCTCACCTTCAGCCCCATCAACGTCCTCCTCATCGGAGGAGGTGTGAAGCTCCTCCATCTCCTCCTCAGCCAGCTCCTCCCACCATTGCAGTGCCAGGTTGTAAAGGGCGCAGCAGGCAACAACGATGCATGACACCCTCTGTGGACTGTATTGCAGGGCTCCACCAGACCGATCCAGGCACTGGAACCTCATCTTCAATATTCCAGTGGCTTACTCCACTAAAGTGCGAGTTGCAGCATGAGCCTCATGGTACTTGCTCTATGCTGCAGTCTGAGGCCACCAAATGGGTTCCATCAGCCAAGTTCTCTGTAGGTAGCCCTTGTCCCCGAGGAGCCAACCCTGCAATCTTGGTGGACCCTGGAAGACATCAGGGATCTGTGACCTAGTGAGAATGTAGGAGTTGTGGACACTCCCAGGGAATCATGCGCAGATCTGCAGCAAATGGAAGCCCTTGTGGTTGACGTTGGCTGGGATTTTGCATGCTCATTGGCGTTGGGCATGTTTGGTGGCATGTGCGGACAATATGGCGTGATCGGTTTCACGACGGCATGAAATCAGTTTGCGATCTCCCGTTCAGCCCACCAATTGCGTGCCGTCTTTCCCACCATTAGACGTGGGGAACCTAATGTAATACATCTGCATATCACTATTAGGCCAGCCTGCAGGAGTTGTCCTCCCCCGCTGGACCGTCTGCCAACTGCCAACGCGTTTCACAACAGCGTATATAAGGCGTGCACTTGGTAGGCTGCACTTCGCTCGGGACTTCAAGGTGTGTTTGCCTACCTTGATTCAGTCAGCACTCACAGTCATCAGTGCCAAGCTTTACAGACAGCACCACATCACCTTTAGGGAGGCTCACAGGCAGGTCTCTACCTACCAGGTCAGCAGACGTGGGTGCTTGTCAATGGCTGTAGGACAAGGTCTTGCTTGGGGAAGGGGGAGAAGTGGCCTCAGGCAAGGGAAGAGGCTGCAGGGCAAGGAATGTACTTGGGAAGGAGGGTATCCCGAGGTGTGTGGGGGGGGGGCACATGTTGATCTGTGCGAGTAGCATCAAGATGGTGAGGGCTGAGGAGGCAGTCTCCAGAGGAGATGAGGCCGGATGGTGATGTGAGGGTGTGTGTGTGAGAGAGTAAGTGGTGATGTCCCTTGAGCTGGCAGTGAGTGAGATGCCAGTGAATGTATGATGGGCTTGAGTGTGTGAGCTTAGAGTGATGAGATGGCTGCCTCACCCTGACTGAAGGAATGAGATCATTCATCCTCTTTTTGCACTGGATGGCCAACCTCTCCTGTGCAGCATTGGCACTGACCACCACTGCCATCGCCACTGATCACGACTGCTACCACCTACCAAGCCAGAGTGATGATGTTGCTGCACCTCCTGTGGCCAGAGCAGGGGTAGAGGACATCACAGCGGGCCTCCACTGTGTCCAAAAGGCACTCGAGGGCTGCAGTCTTGTTGCCTTTTGAGGCCATGTCTTGTTTGCTGCAGTCCAGGGCTGGAAGCACTGAATGTGGTGCCTGGCGTGATGAAACAGCGAGGAGAAGGCGTGGCAGGTGAATTGGAACCTGCCCGCCATGGAAACGGCATTTAACCCAGGAATGAATAATTACCGTGGCAGGTTTGGGACGATACAGCGTGAAAAGCCAACATTGCGGCTCGTGGCTAAAGTGTTGTTTCTCCACCCACTATTGCATTTAGTGCAAATCTGAAACGATTCTGCCTGCACTTGACTGCTTGTTACCGCTGAGATCGATGCACCACACGAGTGCAGCCGACGGTACCCTGCACCTGTGGAAAACCAGAGATCACCGCAAATCCCAGCGCTCTTGCTTCCTGGTTTGCCTGAACCCGGGCGAAATGCACAAAGTTCTGTGTCTTTGAGAGGTTGGTGTCCATGACCTCATGGATGCTCTGGTGGGCGGAGGTTTGGGAGATCCCGCAGAGCTCAACTGTGGAGCCCTGGAAGGAGCCACTGGCATAAAAATAGAACGCTGCAGTTACTTCCATAGCGACTGTCCGTGGATGCCCTCCATGTCCCGGTGACGCTAACTGCTGTAGCACGTGGCATATGTGATGGACCAGTTCCCTGGACATGCGTAGTCTTCAGCGACACTGGTTTTCAGTCATCTGCAGGAATGACAGGCATCACCTGTAGACCCTGGATCCAGCCAGGTTCCAGTTCTGATGAACGTCATCAACCCAAAACTTTGGGCCGGAACGTCTGAGCTCCAGGGCATCGTATTTGGAGGGAAACCCAAAGATGCAAAGGGGAAACTCTCCCCAACCAAGGTTCCCAGGTAAGGTTTGCACTGCAATTGCCCGGAAAGTGCAAACTTGCCCTGGGCAATTGCCCTGCACTGAGAACTATCTGAAAATGCAATTCAAATCATGAACTTTGGATAGTTCCAACTGTGTTACACCAATAGTTACCCAGAAAAAGTTAGAAGAATTAAAACCAATTCTAATTTCAGCGCAATTATTGTACTGACCCACACCAACCCTCTCCCTGCACCCTGCACCAGGATTCCCGTCACACCTCACCAACCCACACGGACTCCCCCACCCCAAAGGGACTCTTGCCCCTGACACTTGCCCCCCCCGACCCCGCCCCCCCCCCCCACCCCCAACCAGGCATGGCTGCTGACCTCACCCCCCACCCCCCCTTGCCAGACCTAACTCTCACCCCACCCCAACTCCCCAAGGTCTGATTTGACCTGGCCCTATGCACCTCCCCCCAAGGCCTGACATGACCTGATACAAGCCTCAAAGCCCAATCCAACCCAACCTGACACCCGCCTGAAGCTGGACCTGAAAATGCCCCCAAGGCCCGACCCAACACCCCCACCAAGGCGCAACCCGACCCGACCTGGCACCCACCCCAAGGCCTGTTCCCTCACCCACTCCCCATGGGTCACCCTTACACTGCTCCCCCAAGGCCTGACTCTATAAACACCCCCCCAGTCCTACCCACTTACCTTATACACCTACCTTCTCCCTGGCTTCTCAAGGACCTTTAACCCTGGCTGGAGTTTTAAACTTGCCTGGTTTATGGCAGCTAGTGCCATAAAAAAGGGGCATGGTTGCTTACTTTGACTCTACAGCCCTCGATGCTCAGCCCCAGGGATCACTACACTGCCCAGATCTCCCCTGTCCTGAGTCAGAATGTCGGGTGAGGTAGGATCGCCTGAACATCAGGGTAAGAACTTTCGAGTGGAGTGACAATCCGACTACATCGCCACTCCATCAGAAATTCTGTTTCTCTCTCCACAGGTGCTGCCTGACTGCTGAATATTTCCTGCATTTTCCATGTAGGAGCATAGACTCCTCTGTTTTCAGCTGGTTTAGTGATTCCCAGCTTATATTCGTAAACAAACTGCTGCTACCAGTCAAACACAGAGGGAGTAATTTTGACATTGCGTGAGAACATAAAATGGGTGATTCACAAATTGGCAGCCCAATTCAATGGAAATAAAATCAGCAGAGATGCTGCTAATTCACCATCACCCATTTTACACTATCGTACAAAACAATACTCCTGACAGAGAGGATGAAATGGATTTTATGGTAATTGACAGTCTGCTTTGCATCTTTCTTTTTAATTTCCAATAACCTCAATAGAAAGGTAATTCAGGTGGGATGTAAACGAGCTGCCATTCCCTATGAGCCAGTTTTGCACTAAGACAAAGACCAATTTTATCCCTAGAAACTCCCTTGTTGACCAGCCACTAATTACACAGCAAACTTCTCGTGTTATGATCCAGTTAGGGGCCGTTAACATTGAAAAAGAAACCCAAATACCTCGTTTTAACCAATAGAACAATGCCTCAAGATTTCGACTCTTTTAAACTAAACACACTTCATTACATATAAAAGACTTAAACCAAACCAGCACTGTTAACCTAACATTATGGTTTATAACTATGTTTGCTATGCACTCAGGTTTATTTCCTGCTTCCGCCAAGAATTCTCTTATAAGACACATCAGTCTTAAAAGGCAGGATTTTTAGGTCGGCGTGTGGGCGCGATCGGCGGACTTGGGAGCGGAGGGGAAACAGGCAGCTGCCCACGATTGGCCCCCAACCGGGATTTCATGCTGGCTGACCAATTAAAGGCCAGCCAGCTTGAAATGCGCCCTGAAGTGCTCAGCGCTGCTGTGGTGGGTGTGGGAGGAGGGTAGGCACTGACGTAAGCATGGACGCAGGCAAGCGCTGAACGAAAGCTCCCTGAAAGCAGAGAGTTACCTCAGGGAGCTAAAGAATTTAACAGCAGTAAGTAAAGATTTTGAAATCCAGAAAAAAGTGCCCACACATCAGAATCAGTCACCTGAACATATACATGGTGAAAATTCCGTCTATACATTTCTAGTTTTTTTTTAATTTAATAACGGAAACCTCGACCCCCCCTTGGATGAGGTTTCATCAAAAATGCAAAGTACGCCCAGCAGATTCGCCCGTCTGTCAACCATAAGGTTGGACAGCCCACGAAAAATCAGGAACAGTTGGAACTTTAATGGGTTTACTTGCCCTCTTAATTGTCGGCAGGCGCGCTTCTGACTTTCACATGTTCCCACCAACTGAAATATGTTGCGATCGTGGGATAATGCCTGGATGCTCACCCAACATCATCACACACTATTTTACGCTTGAGCGGGTCAGGGGCGTGCCTGCACGCCGAGCTAAAAGTTCTGCCCACTGTAGATTCTCTCACAAACTTCAAACTAAGCAATCTTCCAGATTCTCTTCCTCGCAAATTTCAAACTGACATTAATCCTTGACCATCTTCCACATAGTCAAGATGAAGTTAAGTGTTTTACTCTGCTTATAGAGCAGGTCTAACAGTCATTTATTTTGGAAAACTTCTCTCAGTGTGCTGCAAACCAATGAGGTCCAAACTGAAATTAAATTCCTCTCCCAGCAAATACCCAGATAAATTGAAACCAGAGAGTCTTCCTAAACTCCACCTGTCTCCATGATGGCAAAGCTTGCTCTGGGCTAACCTCAAACTGACCTTTAAGTTAATTATCCCTCATTTACAATTTCTCCAGCTATGTAAGCCCACCTGCTGCTTTATAGTTCTATCTCTTCTATTCTGACTCCATTAAACAAACATGGGTAACCTTCTCAACTGTCATTTCTTCAGGTGTTCTGGCAATCACTAACACCAGCATTTTAATTACCTTACCTTTACAACAATAATATTCCCAGAGCTAAATATTACCTATAAAATATTAACAAAAAGCATGAACTAGATATTAGCAACAATTTTTAGAAGTCCTCAAACTGCATATAGACAGGTACCTTTGCAACTTGGTGTAAAATACTCTTTATAACATAGTTCTAGTTATATTTTGTGGTTCCTGTGTGGATACTTAAAGATAGCTCACCTGGGATATTGGAATGCACCTCATTTTTAAAGGCAACATTTGAAGTGTATTTTTTAAAGTAAATTTGTAACAAAGAGACTTCAAGGAAGATGCTAGGAAAAAGAGGTTACAGTAATTTGGAATAGTATTGTACGGAGGAAAGAATCTGAGTTTAAATGAGGCTGTGCATACAGTACGCAACTATTAATGCAGTCACATGGCACAACTTGTATTACTAGAAATCACTTCCAGCTGTCTCTTTAGGCAAACTAGTATCTGTTCAGGATTTGGTGTCAATATCACTTCATGCTGCTTTGGTTTCCTACAAATTGTAGACATATTGAAACAAACTTTTTAAATAATAAAAATGATTTTTAAAAAAAAAAATCACATGTGATCTCCTAGACTGTCACTGAGCTTCTGGTGTTAGAAAAGGGTGGCAGCTGAGTCAGGTCTTTTCTTTTTAAAACTTGATAACTTTTCCTTCCAAATCTCTGCCTCTGCGCTGTGGTCCCAATTTTCCTCTTTGCAGCCCAGAAATGCGCAGATCCAGGCCGCAAAATGGAAGATAAAGGGGCCGAGACCCAATATGCCAGACTTCCGTTCCCTTTATGATGTGGGGGGATTTCTTTGGAATTCCCTAGCGAGGGGCAATGGTTACCTTGGAAGCAGTCACACACATGAAAGTAATAAAGGGAAGACATAGAGGGCCTCCTTTCTCATTTTCCTCCAGGTAGACTTGGCATTTACTCATTTGGGGCCGCACTCAGAAGTTAAGGTAGCCTTTGAGGTAGGAAAGGCATGGAGGTGAAAAAGGTATGTGGTCTCCTTGGTCCTGGCCTGAAACCTGGTGACCATTACTATTGCTGCAGGCTCTTAGGGTTTCTACCCCAAATATTTGGCTCAGAGGCTACAAGAGGAAAATAGTGCACCGTCCTTTTCTACGATTATAAATGTCACCCGCTGGCGAGTAGAGCTCTGTGAAAGTGTTTAAGTATGACATACAGGGCTCTGCTTTCCCTCAACCAAAAAACAGGATAACATAACAAGGTGATTTCTATTCACATTGCACTAAAGGGAGGTAGAGATACCTCCGATATAAAGGGAGCATTCATCACAGTCCACAATTGAAACCCAAGTGGAGCAATAACCATGAAAAACTCATTTAAAAAATACTAAAATTTAGTAAACTGAGGTTTTTGGTGACTGGAAGAATTTGTGCTGAGAAAGCTGGTCATAGGAGTGGCTGCACTTAAACTCCTTGAAGAACAGTGGTACATCTATGCAGCATTGCATGATTTTCAAGGCTGCTTACAAGTAGATTTAACTTCTAAGCTTTTTGAACGACTTGTATCATTAACTATGTGGTGCTAAGACAACTTTGTAGGTAACATATGCACCATGCTATTTTAATCACAGGCTGTTACTAAATCATCTTATTATACACCCCCAAAAATCCTGGGACAGGAAGTAGGTGGGTAGTAAAATCTCAGGCCCTTGTGATATTTACACTCAAAGGGAAAGACTTTAAAGGGAATTATACATTGAATTTATTTGCCACAGGGAAAATATACTCCAGCAGCTATAGGGGGTTGGCAAAGAAAGCTAATTCAATTAGCACAATCAGTTCTTCCATCAAAGTGTCTAATAAACATTTTCAAATCGACATATCATGTTGCTGACATTTGACAGCATTATTTCTACAGCCTTGTTTATAGATTTTGAATGAGTTTCAGAACTGCACATTCAGCCCTCATATATACTGATCCTCTTCCCTGTACCCTCAGTGTATTACACAGCATTTACTTTAGCTCAACAATAACTTCCATTGCATAAAGTGTCTCAAAGTGTTTCACAGAATAAACAAACGGAAATAAATGCCGAGGCAGCAAAGGAGAAGTCATGAGAATTTGTTTTGTCCTTCATTCATTCATGGGCTATGGGCATCACCAGCCAACATTTATTGTCCATTCCTAACTACCCTTGAACTGAATGGCTTCCCAGGCCATTCCAGAGGGCAGTTAAAAGTCGACGACAATACTGTGGATCTGGAGTCACATATAGGCCAGAACAAGTAAGGACAACAGATTTCATTAGTGAACCAGATGGATTGTTATGACAATTGGTTATGGTTCTCTTTCAAGAGTTTATTAATTGAATTGAAATTCCTCCCACTGCTGTGGTGGGATTTGATCCCATATTCCCAGAGCATTATCCTGGGCCTCTGGATTATTAGTCCAGTGATCCACTGCACCGCTGTCTTCTCATGCAGCCAAGGCTTCGTTGAAGAAATGGTCTGTGAGGTGATTTTTAAAACGAGAAGAGGAAAGTGGAAAGGCAGACTTTAAGCAGAAATTTCTAAGGTTACATGAGGTGGCTAAGGGCACTGCCAACTATGGTGAGGGGAAGGGTGGGAGGATGGACAAAGGGCCAGAGCTAGAAGGAAAGAGTATTTAGAGTGATAGAGCTGAACTAGATAAATAACCTAGGGTAGGAAAATGGATGTTGGGACTCTGGTACCTGATAATTGCCTGGGCTTCCCTTGAGAGTACAGCACCTGCAACAATAGCAAATGTACATCATGGGCGCCCATTTGGTGAATTTCTGAAAAAGTTGATAATAGCTTTGTATCAGGCCCTCCTCACATTGGAGGATCTGAGAATCCACCATAAGGTCATTTTCTTCATTTAGAGATTAACAAAGAAAGTGTTTGGCATTGAAGGCCCTGTTGTTCTTTCTCTTCATTTCCCTGCCTAAAGGCAGGCCTGACACAACCTCCACCAGAGACAAGGCAAGGAGGAAGGTCCCAAATCCACCTTACCCAGAACAGAATTGAACCCTGTGCTCTTGGCGGTAATCTGATTCACACTGGCCATCCAGCCAACTGAGTCAACTGGCCCCCCCCAAGGAGCCTGAGCTACTGCATCACCTTTCTTTGAATGTTGTGGTCTGGAGCTATGAATTGGGATGGTAGAGGTGAGGTTGCCCCTGCACTGTGTGCAGGATACCCCAAATAGGCTGGAGCCCACAAGGCTCCAGGCCTCCAGGGGACGCTGACCAAAGTTATCGTGGTCAACTGGGAACCAGATAAAAGAGCCTGCCTCCATCTTAACTGCTGAGTCAGGATCACACCAAGATGTAGTGGTAGGAAAAGAAAACTTAAGAATTTGTGAGAGCACAAAGATGGCATGGGTGTTCTTACGAAATTCACTTTGACACACTTTTAAAAATTCATTCTTGGGATATGGTTGTTGCTGGCTGGGCCAATATTTATTGCCCTCCCCAATTGCCATTGGGAAGGTGGTGGTGAGCTGACTTCTTGAACCGCTGCGGTCCATGTGGTGTGGGTACACCCACTTACAGTGTGGGAGTTCCAGGATTTTGATCCAGTGACAGTGAAGGAACGTCGATATATTTCCAAGACAGGGATGGTGAGTGACTTGGAGGGGAACTTCCAGGTGGTGGCCTTCCCATCTATTTGCTGTCCTTGACCTTCTAGGTCATAGTGGCTATGTGTTTGGAACGTGGGCATAAGGAGCCTTGGTGAGTTCCTGCAGGGCATCTTACAGATGGTAAACACTGCTGCTACTGTTCATCAGTAGTGGAGGGAGTAAATGTTTTTGGATGTGCTGCTTTGTTCTGTATGGTGTCAAGCTTCTTGAGTGTTGTGGGAGCTGCACTCATCCAGGCAAGCAGGGAGTATTCTATCACACTCCTGACTTGTGCCCTGTAGATGGTGGACAGCCTTTGGGGAGTCAGGAGGTGAGTTACTTGCCATAGGATTCCGAGCCTCCGACTTGCTCTTGTAGCCACAGTTCAGTTTCTGGGGGTTGGTGGTTGGGCAAGGCCTGCCCTGTGATTGATGGTAGCGTACATGCAGTTGTGGGGTTGGGGGGAGGGAAGTGGCCACGCATTAGGGAAGCCTTCTATAAAATGACCATTCCTCCACAGCTGAGACAGCTCAGACGCAGTCACATTGACAAGTGCGTAGGGGGGCCTTCAGTTTTTGTGACCACTCAAGCAAAGCAGAGGCATGAAATTGCCATCAAGTGCTCTTGAATTTTTGAACCCTCGGGCACAGGCTGCAAACTCATGTGTGTTTTAGTGGATTGCAAAACAGTTGGATGATTGGGCACGTTGTACAATCTCCTTGCTGAAGCTGGCCATGGAGCAGTCACTGGTGGAGGTGCTCACAGCCTCTTGCAATGTCATCATTCAGGTTCGGGCCAGTCTACCCCATGGTTCAAGCTAACATTGCAGCCTTGCATCGCTGGTTAGGAGAATGCCTGTGCCTGAGCTGAGAGCACAGCGTGCAGTCCAATGGGCAAAGCTGCCACCGGTTGGTCAGGTGGAGGTGGGTGGAGGTGGTGGAGTTTTGGGCAGCCATGCAGTGCACTAAACTCTGGCCATCTAAGTGGTGGCCAGCACTCTCCGGGATGTGTTAAGGGGCCTTCAGACTTAACCAAGGGATGTGTTAAGGGGCCTTCAGACTTAACCAAGGGAGGTTCTTAGATCACCCAAGCTAACCCACATGTCTCTCTCTTTCATCCTGCAGGAGGAGTACATCAGGAGCGTGGGGCCTGGTGAACTAGTTGTATGCCTCGTGGCCTGCAGAGAGTGGGAAGAAAGGAGAAGAGAGTGATGGATGCGCCTGGCTGGGCAGATGGAGGAACAGCACCCTCTGGAAGTAGGGGTGCTTGGGCTCCTGCACACACCGCTGAAGAGCCACAGCGAACAGTCACTGTTTGGTTCCTAGCTAGATCCAGGGTCTATAGACGCTTCCTGCCATTCCTTCAGATGACCGAGAGACAGTGCCGTGGAAGACTGCATGTCTAGGGAACTGGTCAGGCACATATGCCACCTGCTGCAGGATTTTGTGCCATGGGGACATGGAGGGCATCCACTGCCAGTGGCTCTGAAAGTGACTGCGGTGCTCTATTTCTATGCAAGTGGCTCCTATCAAGGTTCCCCAGGTGACCTCTGTAGGATATCACACTCCTCACACAAATGCATCTATGAGGTCACAGATGCCATCTTCACGAGGGTACACAACTGTATGCATTTCACCCGGGACCAGAAGGGCCAGGATGCAAGAGCGATTGGATTTGTCCAGATCTCAGGTTTCTCATAGGTCCAGGGTGCCATTGACTGCACTCAAGTGACACTCAGATCTCCGTCGCAACAAACGGTAAACTATGTCAACCGCAAGGGACTCCAATCATTGCATTTTCAGCTGGCATGCGGCCACCACAAATGCATCCTGCAGGTCTGGGCATGGTTCCCAGGAAGCGTTCATGACACCTACATTCTCAGTCGGTCTCAGATCCCTGATATCATTCAGAATCCACGGAGGTTGCAGGGATGGTTCCTTGGGGACAAGGGCTACCCACAGAGGCCGTGGTTGATGACACCCATGTGGTGGCCTCAGACTGCAGCAGAGCGAAGGTATAACGAGGCTCATTCTGCAACTCGTACCTTAGTGGAGCAGACCATCGGGATTCTGAAAATGAGGTTCCGGTGCCTGGACCGACTTGGTGGAGCCCTGCAATATAGTCCACAGAGGGTGTCACGCATCATCATGTCCTGTTGCGCCCTTTATAACCTGGCACTGCAATGGGGGGAGGAGCTGGCTGAGGAGGGGACAGAGGAGCTGCACGTCCTCTTCATTGAAGGGCTGTCAATGGAGCTGAGGGTGAGAAGGTCCTCGAAGTCAACAATGACAGCGATGAGGCCATCGCACTGGCCAATGAGGCAGGTCATCATAGGTGCTATATTTGTGAAGAATGATGACGACGTGCAGTAAGGAGACACCATAGATCCTCACATTGCATCCATGAACGTTTGACTCCTGTCTGGCTGATAGCAGTGCACATACCCTCTGTGTTAATGCTCCTGTCATGGAGAAGCAATGGAGGCCCGATCGCAGGAGGATGATGACAACATGCAGTGAGGACACTCCATAGATCTTCACATAGCCTCTGGGAACGTCTGACTCCTGTCTGGCCGAGGACAGCTCGCTTGCGCTTTGTGATCAGGGTCATGTGATGGAGATGCAGCCATGAAATTTTAAATGCACCTGATCCTTTGCCTGCCTTCAACACCTAAGCCCTTCAGCAGCACAGCATCACTGGTCATAGATGCAGACCAGATCGGGGCCAGCCCCACCTCAAAGGTGCTGGGAGCACACAGAGAGAATGACGGAACTCTGTGACCCCTGCCCAGGACATTCTGGCAGTAATGACAAACACCATCGAGGTGCAGACATCAGTAATGTGTCAAGGGAATGTGAGGCCGGCCCATCACTGTGGTCTGAAGGCCGCACAGAGGACAGGGAAGAGGCCCTGGGCTGAGACACCAGCCTTTATCTTGTGCAGAAAGGTTTCACATCGGAGTAACAAGAACACTGATCACCAGAACAAGGAGCCATAGGGCTGGAGACGTTGTTGAGACTTTATTTACAATAGTGAAAATTATGTATAAGTGATTAACATCCATGCCCAGACTGTCCAACTACATCTTCTTAACATTCTTAACCCTGCTGCTACGTCTTGGTTCCTGTTCAACATCTGTAGTAGAGGTGGAGGCAGCCTACCGACTGCTACACACTCCCTGTGATGACCTTGGAAGCTGTCCTCTGGAGGGCAGAGACTTGGAGGGCCCCAGCCTGATTTTGGGATCTTGCTGTGTGGAAGAGGCACCTTCCTTAGCCTGTGGAGCTGGAGCTGCTGAAGTCACAGGAAGAGAGGATTCAGATGGGCTGGACACTTCCGGAGTCAACTGGGTAGGTGGCCCCCAGGTGTGCACCTGCTGATCCGCCTCCCTATCTGTGCCCAAGGGCCTCGGGCTGACTCCTTGAGGAGAGGAGGAAGCTGGAATGAGATTGAACTGCCCTGCACCCCTCTCACGTTCATACTGTTGGAGGCCAACTATGTCTTCAACAATGGAGTTCAACCTGCGCATCAGTGCTGGAGTGAAGTCCTGGACCAAGATCTCCATGGCAGCTGTTATCCTACCAGTGTTGACCTCGTTGCATTTGCATGCCGAAGCTATCACCTCAGCCTGAAGGTAAATGTACTCCTCCATCGTGCCTTGCAATCTGAGGAGTGCACTGGACATTTATTCCTGATGTTCCCAAGCTTGCCTTTGCAGCTTCAGCAACTGTGACATAACCGAGTCATCTGGCTCGGACTCAGTAGATTTCTGTTCTTCAGCAATTCTCTGAGTGCTGGAGACCTGGGAGGTTCATGCCACTGCCTGCTGTGGATCAGAAAGTGCAATGTGCTGTCCAGACTGTGGTCCCAAGACTACTCTAAAATTCCAAGGCATGTGTCTCTGCGCTGGTGGAGGGTGTGGGTGAGCGCTGTGACGGAACATCAATGAAGATGCCTTTAGGTTCCTCTTCAGAGGTTTCTTCAGGCTTTACTGGAGGCCCTGGGTCATGGACTCCATTGGCTGTTTACCAGATGTTCTTGTGGAAGCAAGGAGAGATAATTAGTGCATGGCAGTGGCCTGTGAAACAGGACACATCACTCACAGCATGGTTGTCTGATGGATGCTGCACTGCTGGAGCCTCACTTGGTAGAGCAGCGCTGACCTCACCATCAGCACAGAACCAGTCCTGATCCCCGCTGGCCAGCTGGATGGCCCTATTTTCAAAGTCTGTGAGGACCTTGATTTCAGGCATTCCTCCACCGGTCTGTGACCTCTCCCTGTTGTTGTGTGCCAGCTTGTCCTGCAGGAACAGAGACAGAGAGAGTGTAATCAGGACGCCTGCCAGGCCAGATGATAAGTATGCCTGGCATGTGTGGGTGGTGAGTGATCCCATGGATGGGATGAGGACAATGAAAGTGTATATGAGAGAGCGAATGGTGATGTCCCTTGAACTGGCAGTAAGTGAGGGCTCTGTGAATGTATGATGGATTTGTGAGTGTGTGAGTTGAAAGTGATGAGAAGGGTGACTTACCCTGGCAGAACAGAGGAAATCATTCATGTTTTATTTGGCTCTGGGTGGCTGTCCGCTTTTGTAGGGTGTTGGCACTGACCACTGCTGCCACCACCTCCCATGCTGGATTGGTGACATTGCCACCCCTCCTGTGACCAGACCGGGGGTAGAGGGCATCATGGAGGGCCTCCACTGCGCTCAAAAGGTGCTCGAGGGACATGTCACTAAACTGGGGGCCCGCAGTCTTCTTGCCTTTTGGGGCCATGTCCTCTTTGCAGCAGTTGTGGGCTGGAAGCACTGAGAGGTGTTCCTGTGGCTGCACTTTAAATATGCACTGGTTAAAAAGTGACTAGATAATTATCTAGGAATTGATTTGAATGTTTTAAGACTAAGTACTGTGGGGTAGGATGCATAAATACTTGCTGTTGAATGCAGACCCGAATCATGTTGAGATCACCGGATTGTCTTCTGTGGAATTCAGCCGGCCATGTTAAAAGCTCTTTGGTATCCGGGGGGTTTGGTATTCTGAGTGCTCTTGTTAATTTACCTTCAGCGGCCAGGGCAAAATTTCACGACTGCTAAGAAATTACGCTGCGTGACAGTAGCTTACAAACCCAAGAGATACTTGACTGAAATTTCACCCTCCACTATTCAATTTGAGATCTTAACCTGAATAATGTCAGGGTCAGAAATTTTTAGATGTGATGATTCACTTCTTCAGGGAGTTTAAAAAAATGAGTGTGTGTATACAGCAAAAACAGTACAGGTTCAATAACCCACTTTCCTTGTTCCATACATTCTTTTATTCTTACAAAATTATTGAAAATATAACAAATTGTGATTACAGAGCTATTAAAAATAAGATTGCAAAGTCAGTGTAAAATAATTATTACAAAAATGTGAGAAAAGAAAAGAGATTACCACTTATAAATCAAACTATTTTTTATTAACTCACATCACTGCAATGCTCTGAAAGGCAGGCACATCATGTAACATCTCCAATGTTTGAAACATTGCAGCCTCTAGCATAAAGCTTCAAAGTCTGGCACCTACAAACAATCAGCAAGGCAAATAACTCCAGGAGTTCATAAGGATGACTGATGCATTTTTAATTATCTCTGGGGTCAATAAGAGCAAATAAAAGACACTGATGCATTTATCTCTTCTATTCCTTTATTGATTTGTTGAAAGAAAATTTTTATCTGTAATGTTTTAGTCCGGATTTTATGTAACACATTTTTGACTATGCCTCCAAAAAGTGCTTTGAAATATTTTTCTCCATCAAGGGTGCTATATAAACGCTGTTGGTGTCAGAAACCTTCAAAGATGTTTCCTCTGGTCCTTGTTGATGAACCCATTTGTCAAAAACATATTGTAAATCTGAATATAACTAAAATAAAATATAAATCAACAATGGGTTCAAAGGCATTTAAAACTGAAGCAATATATAGTTAATTATATCTGTAAGAGTGAGCTCTTTAGTCCTAAAACCTTTCATATCAAGTTCAGATACTACAGATATATTATAATAATTATATATCAATTATTATATACTGTAGAAAAGCAATCATGGCACCAGTTCAGGTAACCATATTTAAGACAGAGAATCTGGCCTTCAGCCTGATTTGTGGAACTGCAGATGTTTCCATTCAACCAAACTAATCAGCACCAACAGTGAAATGCAGCTGAAAACTACCAGAATTGATGGGTTTACCATCTGTGGCTTAATTCCTCAACATTCCCATTTAAACTTACATGACCACAGTTGTAAAGGAATAGTTTTACAGTACATTTGCTCCAAAAAGAGAAACTTGACTCAATTTAAAACTGAAGTATAATAAATCAGTTTTTTTAAGTATTTTAAAACTTAACATTAAAAGGCTTTGCTTTGAACATGTTTCCCTCCCCCCACTCCACTACCCCACCAGCAAACCCCACCCCTCCCCCAACCCATTATCAGAGAACAAAACTTTGGAGTTTTTGTTTACTGATGAAACTGACTGAACTCTGCGCCTTGCTCCAGGTTCAAGCCCTGTCATGGGGCCAGGAATTGGGAACACAGAGGCGAGGCCAGGAAAATTAATAAGCCACAAACCTACAGAATTTGATCTCTGTTAGAAAATAAATAACTATTTGGCAAAAGGAGTGGAAAATATAATAAGTGACTGTACTGCGCTACAGGATTACATATAGCCAATTCTAATACTTGACTCACCAATACAATCCTCCGCCACAGTATTCTCACCATATTTTGCTTTCTCCTGATGAGATTCAAACATGATCATTTGTCATCAAAAGGTGGGAAACATTCTACCTTCTATGTACAATGCTTGCTGACATAGATGTGATACACCGAGTAACAAGATGTCATTTGGAGGACTGATTTGTAGAATATTTTTCTACTAACCGATCACAAGCTTATTTTACAATTTACAATTAAAGCCCATAAAACAATATCTAATTTCAATCTCCAGAAAATGTGATGGTTCTATAAAGTGCTTTATGGAAAAATTGGGGGCAATTTTAATTTTAGTCAATAGTGTAAATGGGGCAAAATGGAATTGGCCATCCATTGTACACACCATCAAATTATCTTTTCATTCAAGTCATCTTGATGCCTAAGGTTAAAAAGAAAACAGACTCCAGGAGAATGTAGCCAATATTTTCTGGACATGCACCAGTGCTTTACAGAAAACCATGGATGTATGGTAGGTCAATTTCTGATGTGGCAAACTCTGCTTAAGGTGGGCCCTGTCCGGCCTGCACTAGGTAGTCAACAACAACAAGATTAACAACATATATTTACATAGCATAACATCCCAAGGTGCTTCACAGGAGCATTATAAAACAAAGCATGACACTGGGCAGAATATTAAGGGGCCTCCACTGGTAGGTTTGCAGGCAGGAGGACCCATAAGATTCCCCAGGTGGCCTTCCCACCACCCAATCCTGACCTATCCTCAATTTTACGGGGAGTGGCAAGACCTCGGGTGGACAGCCTGCCCTTGCCCCAATTGAGGCCCTTAAGTGAGCAATTACTGGTCACTTAAGAACCGCTTCCCTCAATTTTGAGGCCGGCAGGAGGAGGTCAGGGCCAGGGGAATGCCCAGCAGCCACCATGCTCAGGCCTCAAGCAGGAAGGGAGAGTAGCGGTGGGGATGGGGGGTGGGGGGTGGGGGGATTTGGAGTTGGAGGGCAAGGGGGTTGGGGTAGTGGTAAGGGGAAACCTCCCTCCTCGCCCCCTTTCCACATCAGATGGTACCCCTCCAAGATCATCCCCCCAACAAGTTGCTCCCTACCCCCCCCCCAGCCTCTCCATCAAGACCTCCCTGCCCCCTATCCCCCAACCTGTAGCCTTCTTCTCTCAACACTGCCGTGAGACCCTATACTTATCCCGCCTCCTGGACTTAGAATCTGGGGACTGCTTGTAGTCCAGTAGTTGCCACTGCTTCCAGTGGTGCTGCTGGCACTACACAGCTGCTAGCCAATCAGATTAGTCAGCAGTTCTATGAGGCGGAATTCCTCCCAAATAAGGGATAGAAGTCTGAGCTCTGACCAATAGACACTCCTCGATGTATCAAATGACCGCAGGGCAGCTGGCATCAGCCGGATGCATTCCCAACTGACCCTTTGGGTTGTGGGGCAGCAAACCCTGCCACCTGTTAAATTCTGCCCAAGGAGACATTAGGCCAGATGACCAAAAGCTTTAAGGAGTCTCTTAAAGGAGGAAAGTGAGGTAGAGAAGCGGAGAGTTGTAGGGACGGTATCCCAGAGTTTGGGGCCGAGGCAACTGAAGACACAGCCAACAAGATGGAGGGATTAAAATTGAGGTCAGCATTTGACGAGTGTAGAAATCTCAAAGAGTTGTGGGATTGGAGAAGGTAAAAGAGATAGGGAGAGTTGAGGCCATGAAGGAATTCGAAAACAAGGATGAGATATTTAAAGCCAAGACGTTGCTTGATTGGGAGCCAGTGTAAGTCAGCGAGCACAGGGATGATAGGAGAGTGGAACTTTCTGCAAGTTAAAACATGGGCAGCAGAGATTTGGATGATCTCAAGGTTACAGAGGGCAGAATGTGAGAGACTAGCCAGGGGTGTGTTGAAATTGTGGAGTCTAGACGTAACAAAGGCATGAATAAGGGTTTCAGCAGTTGGTGAACTGAGACAGGGCAAAGTCGGGTGATATTACAATGGTTGAAATTGGTGGTCTTCGTCATGACTTGAATATGAGTTTGGAAACCCATGGATGCATTAATGCTAACAACTGATGCAAGATCCATATGAACTTGACTATGGAGCCGGATTTTACCATGGGATGGACTGCTCGCTGCCCATTCCCCACCAAGCACCAACTCCCCACCCCACCCACCGGAAGGTAAGTCAGCCAGCAGCCAACACCCCAGAGAGAAACCTGTCCCTCGGCCATATCATACTGCAGGAAGGCTAAACCAGGTGGCAGCTGGACATCTGCCCCCTAAAGGGATGAAGTTCCACACTCAACAGCTGCCAAGCTGATTGGCTAGTAGCTTTTGCAGCCCTGGCAACTCAAGAGCTCAGTAATGTGTGCTGATGGGACTGCCAGGGGGAGCAGGAAGAAGAGTGATGGCCCCTGGAGACAGGGAACTCCCAGGCTTTTGTGTTGGGCGTTATCTAAGGGAGCTGGGAGAGATGGGTGGGGAGCAGTGTTTAATAGGGAATGCAGTGAGAAACGAAGGGAGGTGGGTTGACCTATTGAAGATGTGCCACCGATGCACATAGGGCACCTCCAAATGATGTGCCCCCCCTTCCTTTCTGCTCCTTTTCAACTTGGTGTCAAAAAACATACTGCCCTTTCCCACCTACCTGCCCACACCAACCATATTATGAGGTGGGTAGTGTAATATCCTGGTCAATTAGCTTGGCAACAAGGTCAATTGACCTTTAGTTATTTATTTTAAAATGGTGGGCAGGCTGCCAATTTCAGCGCCTGCCCACTTAACATATTATGGGGGAAAGCTCGGGAGTGGGTGGTCAGCTGGTGGGGTGGGCACCCCTCATACCCCACCCCCGCTAAAAATACATCAGGTGGTGGGGGCAGTAGTGTGGGGGGGTGCAGGTGGGTTGCACAATTCTGTCCTATAAGGTATAGTTTTCTTTTTCTTTCTTAATAGTCAATGACAAATAATATTGTCATTATACTGATACTTCTCTTTGAGAATTTGCCACTAATTGTCATTTTTGCAATTGAAACACTCACTTCTGTCAAGTTTGTATCTCAAAAGTTAAAACAGTTGTTTGGTAGTCCAGAACTTGAGTATTGTTGAGAAAAGAGACAAATTTTGTTGAAACATTTCGTCTTGCACTCATCAGGACCATTTGCAAGAAAATACCATTATCAGGGGAAACAACATATTTATACTGTATGAGAAGAGTGCTGACTGGTTGGCAAGTGGACTCTGGTGGAGGCGTTGCCATGCAGATTGCACCAATGGGTGTTGATTGACAGTTAACTGCCAAGAATATTTGAAATTTAAACCAGGCAGCTTGACTCAGATTGGTCAAGACATTGCCCTGGGGAATGAACTAGTGAATAGCTGTCACTTATTGTTTAGCTGAAACAGGCACAATGTGTGTCCATGTTCTTTCTATCTGCAAAGAACAGGGCCCTGTGTATTAATATAAGTAGCTCCCAGTGGATGCAATTGTGTCACACTGCAAGCCCGACTGACAATCTTAAATTGGTTGTCAGCGCAATTCTTAGCACACCGTATTATTTAGCAAGTGTTGTCTGATCACGGAGTCATATCTAATGTTGGACACCGTGTTTTGAATTTTGTAAGCACGGGCTGGTTGAGTACAGTCCGTGCCTTGGCCGTTGCGAACAGTGAAAAGGATGTGCTATTTGACATGATCTGACAGCCTTTGGGATGTATGGCCTACATACCTAGCTTCATTCCATACCTGGACTGGCTGGGCTGGGCGGTCAACAGAACCCGTGTCCCAAAGAAGGAACTGCTTCAAGATAATGGCAAATGCAGAGGAGGCCTACTAAAAGGATGCCGCTGGGAATATCGCTGAGTCAATCTCACCGCCAGCAAGTGCGGGCTTGGGACCCCCCCCCCCCACCCAACCCCCTGCATTTGTTCCTGATGTCAGGGTGCTGAAGCCTGCAGTTAAAGCCTGCCCATGATCTTGGGTTGTGATTTCTGAATAACTGTGGGAAACATTTTACAAGTGCCATTCTCTGTGATTTTTGTTTCCACAGCAATAAAGACAAATAGTAATAAATTAAGGATCCCTTATTTTTCTTAAGGAATTTTATTCAAAATCAAGTCATTTACATTCATCAAGAACATGATGAATGTAGATTACTTGGAAAAATGCTTGGTAATTCAAAGAGCAGTCAAAGGATTTATTCCATCCCTGGTGAGACAGTCAGGCACTCAAAAAAAAGGAAAAGTTTTCTTTATTTAACTAAAACATGGGTCTATTCACCTAATATCACAGCTATAATAACCATAAGCAGTACAGCAACTGTCTCATGTTTATTGTGCAAATATGAAGTGTCGTGATATACAGATAGCCAGTGGAACTACTGGCTTCAATCTCACTAATATTTTTGGCCATGTAACTTCAAAAAAGCTGGAATGAGTGAAGAATGAAGAATTAATGACAAGCTGTGGCCTCTGTAAGCAACAGCATTGCTAATGTTTAGACGCCTCCACTGACACCAGTTCCTCACTGGAAACAAGGATTTCAAGAAGGTTAACCTGCAGGCAAATACACATCAATTTAGAATTGCTCTTACACTCCATTATAGCATTCCCTTCAAGCCTGGTACTAACCCTGACTTCTCTTTAAGCTCATTCATGCTGCAAATAGCATAGGATGGGCTGAGATAATATAGGGTATGATAACGTAGTGGTGATGTTGCTGGACTAATAACCTAAAGAACAGGAGCTCAAAATCTCACCATGGCTGTTTAAGAATTAGAATGAGAAAGCCAGTACCAGTAAAAGAGTAACCATAAAGCCATCTCATTGTCATAAAAATACAATTTGTTTGCTACTCGCCTTTAAGGAAAGAAACCTACACGCTTTATCTGGTAGGGCCACCTGTGACTACAGTCCCATAACAACATAGCTGACATTTATCTTCTGGCTCAAGTTGCATCAAAATGTTACAAACAATGGCAGCAGTTCAATATGGAAGCCCAACATTACCTTTCAAAGGAAACTAGGGATGGGCAATAAATTCCTGCCTAGCTAGGAGTGCCCAAATCTCAAGAATGATTTTTTTTAAAATAAGGCTAAGCGCCTCTCAGGAAAATTATAAGCCCATCCTAATTTATTGCCAATGTTTGACTTATGCAAGTGGATTATCCATGCCCCTATATTTCCCCTCTTCTAAAGGCTGTGGTGGGTATGGATGGCACCACTTCAGGAACTACTGCAAGGTAGTTATTTCTCACATGCAAAACTGGACTGTAAAGGATAGTTTTTAAACCCTGCCACCCAGTGAGCATAGTGCATGTAGTCAATTAAGATAGCAGGGATTTTGTAACTTGTCCTTGCACCATTCCCACACCTCACCCCACTGTCATAAATTATGTCAGAATAGGTATATGAAGACTGCCTGCGACAGGCTGGGGCCTTATTTATATTGACAAGTCATGACCTGAAAATGTCATTAGCGCTGCAGCAGCATTTATGCTACCTGATTCAGGGGGGAGTGGAATAGTCCAAGGTATATTGGAAAAAAAATTGCCTCATGAAATTCTTGCGGGCGAGGAGGAGCATGGGTGATTCTTCAAACCCCACACCCGAGCAATGCCTCCTCTAAATATTTTTCATTGTGCACAGTCTGTTTAGCTGGATACTTGATACCTTTAAAATTTTGGTGCAGCCATGCACACGCAGTACCTTAAAGAGGACAACTAGTGAGTGTCCTGCAAGGTACCTTCCCAGTTGGTGCACTGCTGCTTGTGTGCAACTTACAAGGTACATTACTTCTGAACCTTGGCACAGTCTCTGCCTTCCTGCAGAAGAACTCCTGTAAAACTTACTGCTTCCCCAGTTAACTTAACTTAATTCTGGGGACCATTCCCTTGATTTGTAGGCATCCTCAGGTTCCTGATCCAATTGATCCTGACTGTCAGCCCTGCCATTGTCTCATCAATTTCAGGCGAGAGAAAGACCTGGGCAAGAATTTCCCCTTTGGCAAGGGAGGGCTCACATCCGCTCCCGCACTCCCCACCACCAACCCCCAACCCGCCCCCACCCCCACCTCCCTGACGCAGGGAAAATTTTGCCCCTGGAATCTTTAAATAAGATGCAGGAGTTGAAATAGTGCAGGCTAACGCTGAGCTTCCCAGGGGGATTCCCCATCTCCTCTCAGGCCCAACCTGCTAAGCATCAGTGACTATTTAAGGCACATATGCACAAAGACATATAGACCCCATTTTAATCTAACCCACCAGGCAGGAATAGGTGGATAAGTGGTTAAAATTGAGAAAAATCAGTTAATCCTACTTTTGCTGGGTCAGATGTTCCACTCATGAGTAAAACTCATTGGCACTGGCATCACAAACTCCATTGTGTTGTGTGGCACTACCACCGTACTAAATGGGATAGATTTCAAATAGATCCAGCAACTCAAGACTGGGCATCCATGAGGTGCTGTGGGCCATCAGCAGCAGCAGGATTGTACTCAACCACATGATCTGTAACCTCATGGCCCGGTATATCCCCCACCCTATCATTTCTATCAAACCAGGGGATCAACCCTGGTTCAATAAAGAGTGCAGGAGGGCATGCCAGGAGCAGCACCAGGCATACCTAAAAATAAGGTGTCAACCTGTTGACACTACAACACAAGACTACTTGCATGCCAAACAGCATAAGCAGCGAGTGATAGACAGAGCTAAGCAATTCCACAACCGACAGATCAGATCTAAGCTCTGCAATCCTGCCACATCCAGTCATGAATGGTGGTGGACAATTAAATAACTCACTGGAGGAGGGGGCTCCACAAATATGCCCATCCTCAATGATGGGGGAGTCCAGTGCATCAGTGCAAAAGATAAGGCTGAAACACTCACAACAATCTTCAGCCAGAAGTGCTGAGTGGATGATCCATCTCAACCTCCTTGGGAGGTTCCCATCATCACAGATGCCAATTTGATACTCTCCACATGATATCAAGAAATGGCTGAAGGCACTGGATACTGCAAAGCCTATGGGCCCTGACAATTATTCCAGCAATAGTACTGAAGACATGTGCTCCAGAATTTGCTCCGCCCCTAGCCAAACTGTTCCAGTACAGCTACAACATTGGCATCTCTCTAGCAAAGCGGAAAATTGCCCAGGTATGTCCTGTACATAAAAAAGAGGACAAATCCAACCTGGCCAATTATCGCCCCATCTGTCTACTCTCGATCATCTGTAAAGTGATGGAAGGGGTCATCAACAGTGCTTTTAAGCTGCACTTGCTTAGTAATAACCTGCTCACTGATGCTCAGTTTGGGTCCCACCAGGGTCCCTCAGCTTCTGACCTCATTACAGCCTTGGTTCAAACATGGACAAAAGAGCTGAATTCCAGAGGTGAGGTGAGAGTGACTGCCCTTGACATCAAGACAGCATTTGACTGACTGTGGCTTCAAGGAGCCCTGGCAAAACTGGAGTCAATGGGAATCAGGGGGAAAACTCTCTGCTGGTTGGAATCATACCTAGCAAAAACGAAGATGGTTGTGGTTGTTGGAGGTCAATCATCTCAGTTCCAGGACATCACTGCTGGAGTTCCTCAGGATAATGTCCTCGGCTCAACCATCTTCAGCTGCTTCATCAATTATCTCCCTTCCATCATAAAGTCAGAAGCAGAGATGTTCGTTGATGATTGCACAATGTTCAGCACCATTCATGACACCTCAGATACTGTAGCAGTCCATGTCCAAATGCAGCAAGACCTGGACAGTATCCAGGCGTGGACTGACAAGTGACAAGTAACATTTGCGCCACACAACTGTCAGGTGATGACCATCTCCAACAAGAGAGAATCCAACCATCGCCCCTTGATGTTCAATGGCATTACTATTGCTGAATCCCCCACTATCAACACCCTGGGGTTTCCATTGTCAAGAAACTGAACTGGACTAGCCATATAAATACTGTGGCTACAAGAGCAGGTTAGAGTCTAGGAATCCTGTGGTGAATGACTCATTTCCTGACTTCCCAAAGCCTTTCCACCATCTACAAGGTACAAGTCAGGAGTGTGATGGAATACTCCCCACTTGCCTGGAAAAGTGCAGCTCCAACAACACTCAAGAAGCTTGACACCATCCAGGACCAAGCATCCTGCTTGATTGGCACTCCTTTCACAAACATTCACTCCCTCCATCACCAACAAACAGTAGCAGCAGTGTGTGCCTTCTACAAGCACTGCAGAAACTCACCAAGGCTCCTTAGGCAGCACCTTCCAAATGCACGATCGCTACCATCTAGAAGGACAATGCAGCAAATATATGGGAACACCACCACCTGGAAGTTCCCCTCCAAGTCACACACCATCCTGACTTGGAAATGTAACGCTGCTCCTTCACTGTCGTTGAAGTCACTGTGGGTGTACCTGCACCACAAGGGCTGCAGCAGTTCAAGAAGGCAGCTCACCACCACCTTCTCAAGAGCGAATAGGGATGGGCAATAAATGCTGGCCTAGCCATCGATGCACACATTCTGAAAATGAATAAAAGAAAATGATGCCTAGCAGCATGTCCAAGGCTACATACAAGGTTTCAGTGTGTGACATTCATAGGCTACTGGAGCTTTACTCTTGCAGTTTATAATATAATCCGAACCTCTTGAATATGCTATAGTCTTATAGAACCCTCCCAACTATCTATTATTCCCCGGATAATGAAGATAAAGATTTTAAGTTTCAAGGCTTCTAGCATAAATTATACTGAAGTTCTGAAGGTTCAGAGTTTAGTCTGTTGATGCAGCTGCTAGAACATTAAAATACCTGTCAGTAGGGGTCAAGATTATGTTCAAGGAGGAGTTGTACTCCCAGATGCTGGGGCAAAAACGTATTGAATGGAAACTCTAAAGCTATAACTTTAGCTTCACCCTGAACTGGAACTTTGAATCTTTGAGGTTTTTTGTTACAGCTTGTATCAACAATACCAAATCAGCTTATTGTGAGGCAAATCACACACTAAGTATTGAATATTGCATTTTAGACAATTGTCAGAGAGGGTTTTTTTTTTAACTTAAAATAAATGGTGAGGTTGAAAAATATATATCATATGCAATAAAAAATCATCTGATGAATATGTTTTCTCAATAAAGTTAGCCTTTACGGAAATATTTCTTTCAAATGCAAAGAATGATTTGCTGAGAAAAATGCAGGAAAATTCTATCAAGAATTTATGCATATTACCTCACTGATATGAGATGAGATTCTGAAAAACATTCAGGGCTGAATGAATTACCACAGCAAGCTGCCATTGATTTTTACAGGTCCGGTCACTGAGGGCATTTATGATTTAGTGTTGTTATTTAGTCTGCAGGGTCTTCCTGAACCGCTGCTGATTCTACTGTTTTTCATTAGTCTTTATTTTGTTGAATATCCTTGCATTTTAAAACACCTTAATCGAAAAGATTTTAACGTGTTCCCAAATGTACCACCAAAGTATAAACATTTTTTTTTTAATCCATGGTGCTTCGTGACTATAATATAAGAGAGTGCTTTTGTATTGCAGGTATTAAATAGCAATCGTACAGACATGTAATTAAACACTTCAAACAGTAACAGCATTAGCTGTGGCTTGCAAAACAAAACCCAGAACCTGCATTTCAAATCAGCTTGACTGATCTGCTGCTACAGATGCAGGTTTTAGAATATATTTTCTGCACAATGCCTATCCTGAGAAATTCATTTTCATTATTATTTATTTAACTAAAGTGAATATGAATTTATCACACTTTCAAGGTCTAAAATAAAATCCAATTGGATTACTGTTGAATTACAAGTAGCTGTTACTTGCTACACTGGCTAGCTAATGTGATCTATAAAAGGTGTTGAATTTCAAAATACGTACAGACCACCTAAATGAGTTCAATAAAAATAATACTTGGTAGATTAATATACCATCTTTAATCATCTGAGAAGTCTAGAAAAGACCTGGTCTCCAGTAACAATTCCACAGAGCTACAGGTGTGGGCTAAAAAGTGCGAATGAGCAGAATTGAGTCAAGGGACAATGGTAGAGCTGAGAGCTCCTTTGCAAGGGTGTACGTGATTTACAAGCGATTAACTTTCTTTGAACTCAATTTTTCTTACTGAAAAAAATCTAAGCCGTAAAGGCATGTGGTGTCCCGTAGGATCGCAACAACAACTTGCATTTGTATAGCACCTTTAACATTGTCAACTTCTCAGCCCTGTTATTCAACAAAATGTGACCAAGCGACATAAAGAATTATTGGCACAGATGGCCAAAAATTTGGTCAAAGTGTCGGGTCTTAAGCTGCAAGGGAGTTACAGAGTTTTTGGGGGAGAATTCTGAGATTAAGGCCTAGACAGCTGAAGGTATGGCTGCTGGTGGTGGAGCAATTAAAATCAGAGATGTGCAAGAACTTGAAATTGGAGATTCACAGAGAAAAATATCAATATTATTAACATGTCCCCCTCATGTGACAATGACACACGAGATGGGACGTGTTAATAAAAATGACATAAACTTTATTACACTTTTTAAAAACGGACATGAAACCTCATCCCGCCAGTGGATGAGGTTTCATGTATTATCAGAAGCCGCTGGGGCTCCTGGCCTGCCCACCAGCCTTAAGGTTGGCTGGGCAGGTCTTTAATGATCTTAATTAGCCTGTCAATGGCCTCAATTCGCCATTGACAGGTCGGCGGGTGGACAGCTGATTTCGCTGTCCACCCGCCTTCCTAAAAATTTAACGGGACCGGGATGATGTTGGGGGTTCCTCCCAACATCATTCCGCATCATTTTCCCGTTGGTGAGTGGGCCCCTCCCCCAATGTCTGGCCTCTGTCTTTCTCTCCACTGATGTTGTCAGGCCTGCTGAGTTTTTCCAGCATTTTTTGTTTTTGTTTTAGATTTCCAGCATCCACAGTATTTTGCATTATTTTGCCCAATTTATAATTGTCTCATGTTTATTAGTTCTAGTTAGTTAGGTGGGTGGTGCGGAAGGGGTGGAGTGGGATTTTTATTTAAAACATAGACGGAACTAAAGTCAGGAAATCTGTTTCCTAACCAAAACCCACTTCCCACCCACCCCTTGCATCTTTAACTGAATCCATAAGGTGGGTGGGCACCCAACCTGATTCAAAGAGGCAGTTTCAAAATGTAATTATATTAATGAGGCTGTGAGCTTGTGTTCCTGATCCCACCGCTGTAACCAGGCCCTGATCTCCCGCCCAGACAATCCCTGATCTCCACTGCTCACTAAGCATCGCCATCTCCCCGCAACCAGGCCCATATCCTCAACGCCCCCATCCCCCCCAACTAAAACCCCAATCTCTCCCTATCCCACCAGGCGTTCTCCATTCAGCTGCCTCTATTCAGCCACATCATCCCTGATCATCCCTACCATCCCTGTTGTACCCTGCTATTACCAATCGAGACCCCTCTAATTGTTCCCCTCCCTCACTCCCTGATCGAAACCCTTTCCAGTCTAGCCTTACCTGGTCTTTTGGCATTGTCAATGATCAGCTTCTCGTATGACTGAAGGTCCAGCTGTTTTAGGCTCAGCCTCCTGGGAACCAATCACTAATGTCACTAACAATGTGAAGTTAAAACTCCACAGTGTGGCAGAGAATCTCAAATGGTGGGTTCCCTTGACTTTCTGATTGACCTGCTCCCTTTGGCCAGGTCAGTGAAAATTCTGCCCATGGTCTTATTTTTTATCCAGTAATTCCTATGTTCCTAGTACCATCATATTCTTATTATGTCCTGCCCATCTCTTCCTTCACTCACTGACAGGTACACACTCAAGCACAATTAACATCGCACAATCTCTATATTCCAACATATTTCAAGGTACCTCTTTCAGACAGCATTTGTGAAGTGGAACTGCCACAGTCCCACAGAAGTGTAACATCTGGTGTGAGGACATGTTGAACTTCTTCACCCCTGGGTTATTTCAGGCTGACGGTGGAGGCCTGAAGGGGATCACCCAGCTTGCAGGACATCACTGCATAAAGTTATTCACAGATGCCATGTTTTGCCGTGCCCATTTTCATAGCTGCTTCACTACAGAAAACAGCAATCAATTGGAAAGAGTCAGAGACTTTGCAGCCATGGCTGGTTTGTGATGGGTGCAGGGGGTCATTGAATGTACCCAAGTGGCCATCAAGGCACCAGCAAGGGAGCTAGGGTCTTTTATAAACCACAAGGATTACCACTCCAACAGCATGCAATCACCATCAATGAATCCTATAGGTGTGTGCAAGCTACCCAGGAAGCAGTGATGATTCATATATCCTGAGACACATCCGGGTGCCAGGGATATTTACCAGCCCAGACACCTTGGATGGATGGATGCTCAGAGACAAAGGATACCCCATGAAGAAGTGGCAGACGATGAGTTCAGTTCGAAGAACTAAGACAGAAGCTGAGTGCCGTTACAATAAAAGCCAGACATCAACCACTGAGCAAATCATTGGTCTGCTCAAGGTAACATTCAGGTGCCTGGCCAGAGCAGGTGGATCACTCTAATATGCACCAGCCAGAGTCTCCCTCATGGCATTAGTCTGCTGTGTGCTGCACAACCTGGCCATCTAGAGAGTGGAAATCCTTTCAGGGGAGATGAGGGAGACAGCCCAGTCCTCTGATGAGAGGTCAGTGGAAGGGGAGGTTGACCCTCAGTAGGCAGATGTCCAAGCCGATCCCAGGGAGGGTATTGATAGCCGTAAGACATGGGAAGCTCTGATTGTCAAAAAACTCCAGTAGATGAGTCTCTCCAACTCAGTCACCTTCATGGCCAATGTCACCTTCCACAGGCACCTCCATGACATGAACACCAGTGCTATCACCTCAGAGTGAAGGCGGATGGACTCCTCCGTTGTGCCTTGCAATCTGAGGAATGCAGCAGACATCCCTTCCTGATGTTCCCGAACTTGCCTTTGCAGCTTCAGCAACTGAGGTATGACCGAGTCCAAAGACTTGGGCTCAGCAGATTTCTGGCTTCCAGAAATCCTCCAAGTGCCGGAAACCTGGGAAGTCCCTGCTGCCACCTGCTGTGGATCAAACAGTGCAGTGTGCTCACCAGATTGTGATCCCAAGGCTATTCTAAAGCTAAGTCCCACCAAGATGTGTATTTTTGCATTGGTGGGGCTTGTGGGTGAGTGCTGTGATGGGTCTTCAATGAGGGTTTGAACAGATTCCGCTTCTGACCTGTCTTCAGGGCTTGAGTCGAAGGCTTCAGTCATGGACTGCCTCTGCTGTTTCCCAGATGTGCCTGCGGAAACAAGCAGAGATAATTAGTGCATGGCAGTGGCCTGTGAAACAGGACACATCACTCACAGCACAGTTGTCTGATGGACGTTGCACTGCTGGATCCTCACTTGGTTGAGCGCTGCCAACTTCACCGTCAGCACAGGAACAGTCCAGATATTCACCGTCTAGCTGGAAGAATCTATTTTCAAAGTCCGTGAGGACCTTGATTTCAGACATTTCTCCACTAGTCTGTGAAATATCCATTTTATTGTGTGTGCCAGCTTGTCCTGCATGAATAGAGATGGAGAGAGTGTAAGCAGGGTGCCTGCCGGGCCAGATGATCAGTATGCCTGGCATGTATGGGTGGGGAGTGGTCCCATGGATGGGATGAGGACAATGATGGTGTGCGTGAGAGAGTGAATGGTGATGTCCCTTGAACTGGCAGTGAGTGAGATCCCTGTGGATGTGTGATGGGTTTGTGAGTGTGTGAGCTGAGAGTGATGCGAAGAGTGACTTACCCTGGTGGAACGGAGGAGATCATTCATCCTCTTGCGGCACTGGGTGGCTGTCCTCTTTTGCAGGGTGTCGGCGCTGACCACCGTTGACACCGCCTCCCAAGCCGAATTGGTGACGTTGCTGCCCCTCCTGCATCCAGAACAGGGGTAGAGGATATTATGACGGACCTCCACTGGATCCAAAAGGTGCTCCAGGGATACGTCACTGAATCGGGGGGAGGGTTGCAGTTTTCTTGCCTTTTGGGGCCATGTCTTCTGTGTAGCGGTCCTGGGCTGGAAGCGCTGAGAGGTGTGCATGTGGAATATGGTGCCTGGAATGAGGAAGCAGCAAGGTGTTGGTATGTCGTGTGAATTAGAGGCGTGTTTCCTGGGGATGCATGAAAATGACGCTGGATTGGGACGATATGTGTGAAAAGCCACTGTTGCGGCCGACAGATAAAATGTTCTTTTCCCTCCTGCTACTGCAAACCAGAGATCATTCTGCCCATTAAAATGTTCAAATCTCAAAAATTTAAATCTGCACCCAAGTGTGACTAATGTGGAGCTTTCTTTAATCTTTTCGGGATGCTGCGGTGCCCTGCTGCCCTTCACTGACAGCTGCAGTAGAGACAGGATGCTGAGCCTTATATCCTCTTCTCTGCAATGACTTTGGTGGCTGTCCTCTAGTCACCTGAGGCCATGAGGGCCCCAGCGTTCTGGGTGTCTCCTGAGTAGTGGCAGGGCACCTATCTGTTGATGTGGCACTCAAAGGTATCTGTGCCAAGGGCAGAAGGGCAGAGGAAAGGCTTCCGCCATCAGGAGCACACTGTGAGGTGCCCCCCCACCACCCCAATGGTATCAGCTGCTGCTCATCCTCTGCCATGAGGTCTATTTGGCCCTCCCTGATTCCCTGAGAGGGATCAGGAACTGGATGTGACTCCAGGCTTATTGTTCCCCACTTGCCCTGGCTCTGGGCCCCAGAGAATAGAGACAAGGCCTAGATGGACTCCTCCAATGTCCATCTAGGTCCACAACGCACTATTCCTCTGGCATCTCTGCCACATTGCCATTGACCTCACGCTGCATGCCCGGAGGCTCATCATCAGACTGGGGCTAAGCATTTAAGTCGCCTCTAATACTCCTCTGACAGCCAGAGGTCTGGTCCACCTTAGTCACCGGCAGCTGTCCATGCGATTGTGATGCGCTTACAGCCGAGGCACACGTAACTGCTGAGGTCCATGTATCGGCGCTGGTTCTGGGTGTGGAGCAAGGATGTAACACTGCACCGTCTGATGCATCCTCCTCCTCCTCAGAGGTTAATATCGGCCCCTCGGGGCTAGTGCCAGCAGCTGCTAATGTTACACCGGTTATAGGAAACAAAAGCAAGTGGAGTTGGGGCATCTTCAACCCTTGAGTTGAGTGCACTGAGACACGTTTCCTCATTACAAACATTGGAGCCACTGGGAGATGTGACTCAGTGTTTTGAGTCTCACACCGATCAACACTGATTCGCATCTTCCTCCCTGATGCATAGAAGCTTCAAAATCAAAAACCTACCAATTCCTGACAGCTTGCCCAGCCTCATGCACCCTCCCCTCCCCAGTTCTCTTCACAAGTGTTTGTTGGAATTATAAAAATTCTCTCTTGCAATCTCACCACTTTGGGGCCTTCCTTCTGTCTCACCTCGACCAATGGCTCTGCTCCAATCATTGGCAGCTAATTGTAGAATCTCCTCTTTCGATAGGAGTCAATATGGCCAGGTTTGGCACACCACCTCTGGCTCTGTTTCCCTCCCTGGCATTTTGCGCCCTCTTTTCCTGCAATTAAAGAGGGACATTGTAATGATGATGATGCTGTACTACAATCGTGCCTTCAAATGTATGGCCATTATGTATTCTATTGGCAGCGCTGTTCCCAAAGTTCTCTGACAACTAACAGATGTTGCATTCCCCACCGCCTCCAACACCCACCCGCAACCCACCACCAACACCCCCCCGCCCCTCGCCCCCCACCACCACCACCACCCCATCCTTCATAACCCTTTGCCATTCAGGCTGGCAAATGTGAATCATGTTGCTTTACGCATTTGTGCATCACTCAATACCATCCCATAAGGGATCCAGAACACACCCTTCCATATATATCCATCTGAAAATAGTGACACACTCACTCTTGTAGATCTCAGAAAGTCATTGAGCCCTTTGCAGCACTGAAGCCATGTTCGCTGGATGACCCCAAGACTGCTCACCTCCCACCATCACTTACAGCCTGGAGGAGAGCTTGCTGGAAGTCAATGTTAAACCTTGAGGCCACACTTGATCTTTTACCATCTCCTGGCTCCCTTCTCTTGGCCGTCTGTGGAGAGACACGGAGAGTTAACAGCCTGATATTCAATCTCTTCCTAAATATTTAATATTCAACAGGATTATGTATCAGCTGCATTCCAATGCTATTTCTTCTCTGGCAAAGGTCCTGAATGCTTCCCAACTATATGAACAATCATACACATTGTAGGGATTTAGACACAATACTAAGCCCCAGAGTAAGAAAATTCTTGTTGAGGAATAATCTTATTTGTAAAAATGACAATCACTAATTTAGAATGCAAACTAACAAGGTTTATTGGACATAAAAGTTTAGTGCTTAACATTCCACTAGACAAGGCATGGCATGATACACAAGTTCAATGTATGTAGGTCTGTCTTTCTGTGGATCCCGAGACTTCTGGGGTCTTCTCTTCTTGGTTTCTTGAGGCTGGTCTCTTGACTCACGACGTCCTTTGAGATTTTAACTTAGTCAACTTAACTGCAACATACATACAAATCACTTGCAGCTTTAAGACTTCTATTTTAGTGGATCCTTCTTTCTCTCTCTCTTTGGTGAAGACAGTTTTCTAAAAAAGACTATTCACTTTCTCTTAAGGCAATAATTACCTTTAGCCCTAATACTGGATTCTAATACTAATCTGGAATCTTATGGCAATACTAAGTCACTTCTGGGTTCTTGCAGTAATCCTCAATCTATGAAAATTACTCAACTGGCAATGTCCCACACAATGGCTAACTTCTGAGGAAGTACTCAGCTACTGACCCCTAATGTTATCTCCTGATAAATGCCCCTAGCAAGTGTTCTGAGAAGAATGCTATTCCCTGCCAAGTACAAAACCCCCAGTGATACTTCCCCATTTTTCTACTCTTATTGCAGACAGCTTTTGCAAAATCCAGCCCAAGTATGTGCACCTGTGCCACCACAGTTAGCAACTTTTAACCAAATATTTTGCAATTCTTGACCAATGGGAAGAGTGCTCCTGGCTTCTCCACAACAATCTGATCTTAGTTTTTACCCTTTTGACCAGAGACCCATCTTCAAACCATTCTTCTAATCAATCAGAATTGCAGTCTTGGCTTCTGTTTACTGCTAATGTTAGACTCACTGGAGCCCAAATTTGCAAAATGTGTCCTAGCTATAACTCCACATGTTCTTTCTTAAAGTTACCTGATGGTATTTTGGCACTTAATGAGATGTCAATTTATAGATTTTCTTAGCAATATTCCAATAATACATACAAATTAAGAGTTTACATCACTAAGCAATTTGATACAGTACAATTTCTTAACATAAGCTTTATTAATTACACAAATGTGCCAACAAGGTGAAGTCATCATTTCCCAATGCTGTTGGCCGGCTCCATGCCAGGTGGCCGTTAATTCACTGCTACATGTATTATTTGCCATTTTTCAAAGGCAGGGGAGAGAGTCAGCAATCCATTGACTTCCAGAATGGTCTCCCACCCCCTGCCAAGATATGTAATATTCAGCCCCTGGGGACTGATTATTGTGCTGATTACCCCCTGTTTGCTGGTTCATAGGGTGAAGTGGGCTAAAAGAAAGTGGTAGACCTGTGAAACCATTTAAAATTATTCATATAAAAATCTCATAATATCACCTGCACTTTTCTCCAGCACTTTCTAGCCCAGCAAAACATGTGCATATGCATTGACCTTTCAGGGTCGCTAGAGGATCAGCTGCAGGCAAAATTTAGAAAGGCAAAGTTAGAAGATAAAATCAGTGGTTTTAAGGCCATTTCTGTCCTGGTTTTCTTGCTTTTTTTTTCCTGCTACGTAGGTTTTCATAAGTTCCTATGGTAATTTCTCTGCAGTTTGTCTTTTTTCTTCCAGCTTTACCCTTGGTGACAATGAATTGTGTGCCCACCCGCCAACAACTTGCCACCCAACCTTTCCACTTTGTTGCATGTACATTGTTTTGGCAAAGGACACGATAAATGGAGCCTCCAATTCTCAAGGTAGGTGCTGACAGCAAATCCCATGGCACAGATATAGGTGAAAGTTAAATAAAATGAAAAGTTCTTTAGGGAAACACCATTCACAGAATGTCACGTTTTCAGTTGTATTGCATGAAAGAAGGAACGCCAGGGTGATCATCAGGCAACAAGCCCTGTTTGCCTGCACCAGCCAAGATTCCACTAACCATTTTGCTGCCATTATTGCACCTGGCAACAACCATGGTGAACTTTCTACTTAGGATCTGGAGCAGCACATCCAGTTGTAAAGGTGCCATCAGTTGCTAATATGGACCATAGAGCTGGCACAGCCAGTCCACTGTGGCTTCACGCCTGTTTTTACTTCCTTCCTGACATACTACAACTTACAGGGATGATGCCATCGAGTGGGAAACAGGGTCATCTTTGGATGCAGCATCATCTCAAACAAGGAGTCAGATGCTGCACTGCTTGCCCACAGATTATTCCTTGTGTTTCAGGCTTCTTTTCTTTTCACTTTTGCCTGTCACTTGCTCCCCTTCAGCTTTGGTAAGGGCTGCCACTGGGTTGAGATAAGATCTGCATCTTTCCAAGGGTTGAAAATTTTTAAGTCTCCCTATTCTGCCACTTTCCTTCAATCTTCATCCACGGACAACTTCTGCTCCAAATATGATTGTGCAGTAGCAACGTAGCTAGAGTAGCTAAGATAATGACATTGCCTCTCAGGTAGCACCTCATCAGGACTATCAGCATTGTTGTGAAAGAGACAGTGGATGTGGAAGAAAATGGGCAGCAAAGCAATTCACAGTAGCAGTTGATGCGGCAAAATCAGTTGCATGCAAAAGAAGCTATGAGGCCATTTGAATTTCAACATTCAATAAATCTCTGCAGCCAATGAAAACACCAATCCTTCCACAGGATAATTGCTTAAAATTAGTCATTTAGTGATCAGGCATCAGTTGCAATCCACCAGCCCTAAGAGGAAACACTGTGGGAAAAGACTAATGTTCCTCGCACATCACTGAAGTGGTAGGAAGATAAATTGGCTGCCTTCAATCTGTGTTGAGAATTTCTTAGTGATTGTATTGAATAAGACAATGGCTTAGCGCAGATGAACAGTGACGCTCTGAAGAGTTGTAGAACACAGTGCTATGTCCATAAAACATGAAAGGGGTCATAAACTGTGTAAATCAAACCTTACTTTCTGGTTATTTAAAAATGGACTCTGCTGGACCAAAATTATGGCTGCTACAGGTCAGATGATTTGCAAGTTTGTTACAGTTCTGGAGACTTGCAACGGTAAATACAGGACAAAGCTCAACCCCCATCCCTGTGGAATCTCACACCTATCATTATGTGGACCCATTACAGTCAATGAAACAAAGGAGCAGCAGATGCTCTGTCTTTGCAGCCTGGACTTCAAACAGAGAGAGCCACTGAAACTCGTTATAGCTGCAGAGCTGCTAATAGCCACTATCGATCTCCTAAGGTGAACAATAGATTTTAACCACACATAGAAACTGATTGTTAACCTGAAACAGATTCATCAATGGGCAACACCACATGACCTAAGCTTTGGAAAGTTTTTAATGTTATATTCCTTGACTCAAGGGTCTGCTGTTAACATCCAGCCTGTCAAATCAAAGCAGGGCTCCAGGCTGACAACAAAGTCTGCCTCAAGTCTATATCTCCTCCAAGCCTGGCCCTTTGGAAGATTCCTGCCATTGCCTGTAGGATGGATCAAGTCTCTTTATACCAACCTCTTCTTGCTGCCTCATTGTTAACTTGGAAGGAATCTGGTAACTCCTGCTTTCAGCTAGCTGAACCCACCTGAACTTTAACTCCTATGTGAAGGAACCCTCACTGGACCCTGACATTCTGGATCCTAATATCCATGTAAATTAATATCCATATCTTTGTTTTTGTTTTGTTTTAAGTAACTTTAAGTAGTTGTAAAACTCTTTTCTTTCCTATCTCCTTCTTGTGTGCATGTATGTAATTGCAGCAACTATCCCCAGGTCTAAATGTATGAATAAACAATACTTCTGATTTAACCCTAAAGAGAGTTTGCTGTGAGTCACTTCAAAATTGACTTCACAAACAAAGGGTTTGGGGAAACATGATGCACCCTTTTTCAAAAATTATAACAACTCTGTTTATGGACAGATAGAGAGAAAAATAAAGGAGTTCAGTTTGCCTCTCAAGCCTGTCCATAACAACAATGTTTCTGAAAGTATTTCAGGTCACTTTCTTTCATGCATGTGGGCAGAGCATTCCTTAGAAAGATGACTTGGGCACTTGTCTAAGTCAGAACTTGATGCACCAGTCTTCCAACCTGCACTAATAAAGATGTATTCTCATAGGCAGCATCTGCTTTCTGTACTGGTCTTGCGTTCAGATTGTTTGTGACTTCCTGAAGAGTTAAAGACCTCCGTGCCGGAAAATTACGGAATGTGTAAACAGCAATGATCCTAGCTCGCGTGTGGAGTGCAATCTAATGATCCTTGAGAGTTAGGGTTGCCAACTCTGGCAGGGCAAACTCCAAGAGATGGTGGAAATGATGTCATGGAACGCTGGCGGCATGTCATAAGTGGGTTCTAGGTTTATGAGTTGGCTGTATGAACAGAAATATGAATCCTGCTCCACCTCCTGTTACTGATGTCAAATAATTGGTTGGGAAGAGGCGCTGGAAACACCAGCAAGAATGAAATCTCATTCTCAAACCATATAAAATAAAGCCCTTTGCTAAGCTTTGACTGTGCTGTGAGCCCAGTGCACTTTTGATACAGTTACAGCTGCAAACCTGTGATTGACATAAATGGAGACATTCCAAAAATTGGAATCCTGATACTCCAGTGGAACTGGAATCAGAATGCTGTGTAACCATTCAACATTCCATTCCAGCCCAGCCTGCCACTGTTAAATTTCACATACCTAAAAGTGAAAAATTTGAAATTTTAAAAATCTCTAGCAACAATTTATTGCGTGCAGCTGTAACTTCCTGCTGCAAGTTATATGAGCAGTTATGTGTAAATTGGGAATGCTCTTAATATGAACAGGGAGGTTAAGGGTGAGGCAAGCAGCAGAATGAAGTAAGTTCTGATGATTTGCAACTCACCACATTGCTCTTTTCTGGCTGAACTTGCTTACCAATTATGCATTTGTAACAGCATGCAGTATGAACTCACAGTTATTTTTCCAGCAAGGTTTGGAGACAGCATCCTTTGTTATTTGTAGCCTGGAAATTACTATCGGTACTAGGCCCTAAGACTACAGAAATACTCGGCAGCGGTCTGAGCTCTACTTACCCTCTGTCACAGCCATACTCAATCGTTACTTTCATCCTTTACCTCAACTTCTGGTGCTTCACTTGAGACAAGTCACATCACCGCTCCCATATCCCCTTGCCCCTGGCTGCAGTCCTCTGGGAGTTGCAGTCTGCCCTATACCAAGCTCCATGCTCTCTGCCATGCAGGAATAGCAAGATTACATTTATCAACCAGTGCTGCGGGACCCACTGCCTGGTTTGGGGGCATGATGGTGCTTGTGGACAAAACTGGTCCAACTCACTGAATGGCATCAACATTAAATATTGTTTTAAAATCTCCTGGAAGGTTTTCTTTGGCCACAGGGAGATTGATGCCAATTTCTGTAGATGCCATTGTGTGGGACAGAGACTTTTTAGGAATTTAAATCAGTGGTATGCTCAATAATGATCCTGATGTTTGTGCTGGTCTCATTGTATTGGTGCTCATGTTCTGACCACAATGATGTCAATAGCTAAAGCTAAAGAATGTGTTGTGTATTCTTGTGGTTGTCTAAGGAAGAGGTTCAGAGGCATAGTGTCTAAACAGTAACTATTATTGTAGAACATAACTATGTGCATAAATACGAGACAGTAGGCTTCTTCAGTCCAAAACACGAGTTTTCTCCATTTAGGCTACTACCAGACCACTACTAGTCATGTGATTCCCTTTTCATCATCATGTGGGTGCTAATGTTTCCCCAGTCCCACATTAACCATTTCAGCCCCGAACATCTTAATACTACAGAATGCAGCCCTGGTATCCCAAGAGTCACCTTTCCAGATTTGCTTCATCTTCAAATAAGCCTGGACTTTGGACATTGACTCTGCTTGGTAGTGTTGATACAGTAGCAACGATTAATTCATATAGTGGCTTTGACATAATAAAACATCCCAAGGTGCATAAAAAATTGGCAACAATTTGGAAATATTAAGACAGATGGCCAAAAGGTTGGTCAAAGAAGTAGGTTTTAAGGATAGTCTTAAATGATGGAAGCGAAGAAGAGAAGTAGAAAGCTTTAGGTAGGGAATTCCAGAGCTTAGGGCTTTGGTAGCTGATGGCAAGGCTGCCAATGATGGACCAATTAAAATCAGGGATGCTTAAGAGGCAAGGATAAGAGGACTGTAGATATTTCAGAGAGTTGTAGGGATGGAGGTGATTACAGAGGTAGGGATGGACGTGACCATGGAATCATTTGGAAACAAGAATGAGAATGTTAACATTGAGGTATTGCTTAACCAGGGATCGATGTCAGTGAGCACAGGGTGGTGGGTGAAAGGCGCTTGGTAATTAAGATATGGGCAGCAAGATTTTGGATCACCCTAGTTTACAGAGGGTAGGACTTGGGAAGCTGGTCAGGATTGCATTGGAATAGTCAAGTCTAGAAGGAAGAAAGCCATTGAAAAGGGTACTAATTAATTAACAGAACACTGATGCGATAGAGCCTCTGGCAGAGTACATCAAGTATCAAGGGAGAAACTTTTATCACACCCCACCAACCCACTCTTGTTAACTGAAAGTCACATAATTCACATTTCCTGAGAATTTAATTTTTTAGCACTAACTTTGCTGTTATTTATGTTACTTAATTAATTTTTGGAAAATCAAATACCCCTTCAAATTATGTGGAATGGATTGTAGACTTTAAAGTTTGAGTGGATGAATAATTGAAAATGATGTAAGTATAAGTGTTGTTGAAAAAGAAAAAAAAGTCCTGGGAAAGGATAAAGAGATGATTAGTTCGTTCAAAGAACTACCAGAGGTTCTAAAATTTATGTTGAAGATAGATTGGTGGATAGGCGTCCACATGACCATCTAGACACCATTAAATACCCCTGCGCTTTTGGAAAACCAGCATTTCAGTAGAACTGGAAAACTCCTGTCATTGCTATTCACTAAGAAAGAGGATGAATAAAGCACTAATCATCTATGTGCAATTAGATTGCATTACATACAGCAATGCATATTTCAATATCTCCTTAATGAATCGTTTTTCCATCAACAGTTATTGAACTAGGCTACAAATGCCTTAAATATAGTAGCACATTCTACTCTCCATGCCTCTACAACAACCTTAAAATTATTGTAAATTAAGCATTAATCAAGCTCTATCTTGCCATTCTACTGGCCAATATTGCACTTGTCCTGACAGCCTAGCAGCAATTTCTAGGTTTATATTTTCAGCTTTTTGGAAGAAAAACTGGAGAAAGCCTGTGTTGTTTCAGAGTAGAATTTAGAGTTGATGTGATAGTACTGTAGTTTCACTGGCTTCTATGCATTGTCCTGGCAAAGCCAGCAGCAACACCAAAGTAAACTTCTCAGACTAACTAAACCAACAGCTGAGAAACCCATTTTTTTAACTACACATTTTTTCTTTTGGTGACCACTATTCAAGACCCATGCCTTGGGAACTAATGGTACTAAATGCAATATTACTAAGGTTTGGATTATTTATATTCACAAAGCAGCCACCACACTGAACCAGCACCCTCTTTTTAGTACAAAACAAAAACAGAATTACCTGGAAAAACTCAGCAGGTCTGGCAGCATCGGCAGAGAAGAAAAGAGTTGACGTTTCGAGTCCTCATGACCGATGCTGCCAGACCTGCTGAGTTTTTCCAGGTAATTCTGTTTTTGTTTTGGATTTCCAGCATCCGCAGTTTTTTGTTTTTAACCCTCTTTTTAGTTCTGTTTGTAATGCCTGTCGCACTTCCTTCTTAGCACAAAAGTTATCATTGGCAGTTGCAGATAAGATTACTTGGCAACGTATTTCTATCTATCTCCAGTGATTAAGGTTCTATATAAAATGGGTTTGGACAGTCTCAACCAAATTTCCATTGCAGGGTAAAGCTATCTCTAATTTGATACAAATTGCCCATCTTGTTTAAAGGGTCTTCAGGTTTGGTATCAGAAACAGGAAAATGTCCTCGTGATGATGAGGGATTGCTTTTGTCAGGTTGCCAATTTAGGTGTCCTGACATTGTGGAGAAAGGGAAACTTTGCTTTCAACCTAACCATGCAATGCCTGGTTTAGGATTGCTTGAAGTAGTTTAATGGGTTAATGTGCAATGTAACTTGACAGCCTACATCATCAGTGATGTAAGATCACCCTGCAGCAGAGCCTACTGAAGGGTGGTTTTATATGAAGCCTCATGCTAAGCATTGTCCTGTGTGTAGTTAGAATAATGCTTAATAAGAGATAAAGTTTACCAACAGCCTTGCCTCCAGCATCTTCCATTGATCCTAACTGAGAATAATCTAAGCTAAGACCCACAACCATGATAACAGATGGTAGCAACAGTAGAGGCAGCCGAAAAAGCAATGACTAAAAATCCCAAGAGTGTAGTCAGAAGGAAGAAAACTCAGCAACTGAAAAAGCAGCAAGCAAAACAATTGTGAGGGAAGGGCAGCATGGGAAAATGCCAGCAGAACTCAAAGAAAGGCTAGAGTAAAGAAAAGCTATGGAGAAAATTCTTACTGTTACTAGATTGGTTTTAACACATGAAAGGCCTTGATCAAGTTGAGAAGTGACAGAACTGGTGATTTAACAGGTACAGAACCGCTTTGGGATTAGCAGGGAAGCCTACCAAAGAACAGGTCAGTACCCTTCTCTGCACCATAGGCAGAAGTGCAGCCAATATATTAGCCAGACAGGCCATAAATGAAGAAACAGTGCCATACAAAAATGTTGTGAAAGCTTTTGATACATATTTCAGCCTTAGAAGGAACACAAACATAGAAAGGGTGAAGTTCAATGGATGTACCCAAACACCAGGAGAGGACATAGATTCCTTCATGAATGATTCATAACAACTAGCTGAGAATTGTGAATATGGAGCCTTGAAAGGTGAATTAATTTGGGGTTGCATTGTTGTAGGAGTCTGAGAGAATATTTTATCACATTTTCTACAGTCGAGAGAGAATCTAACGCTATCAAAGGCTGTGGAGTTAACAAGTTTGGTAGAAGTGAGGAAGCAAAATTGTGTACTTATTCAAGGTGACATGAGGATTTTGTGCTGAAAACCAGCTGATGCAGTGCAGTTTGAAGGATACAGAAAATGCAACACACCTACTTAAAAACAGGGAAAGAGCGAAGATGGTGCGGTAGCCACCATTACTCAGTGTTCTCACTGTGGCAGGAAAAGGCTGCATCAGCACAAAGAATTTCCCACCAAAAATGTGGAGGGCCATTCCTGTAAGAGAAGAGGACATTTCAAAGCTGTAGGTCACAGCAAAAAGCTTCCAGCTCAGAAATTTAAAGGGGAAGCAATTAAAGCAAGTAGCAAACAAGAAATCGAACACGCAAAAGGCAATGAAGTGCCACTCTTGGGAGAAATTACGAGATCTAATTAGATCAGTTGGAGCAAAGGCATTTTGGTCAACGGACATAAAACAAACTTCAAATTAGACTCTGGAGCAGGGGTTTCAGTTCTTTCAGACACAGAACAGTGGCTAAAGCAAGACTCCCTCCAGCTAACGACCATGTAACTCCACAGTCCAGGAGGTATTCAACTGAAAGTCAAGGGACAGTTGACTGCTACAGTTTAATACAAGAGAAATCACAAAAACTTTGTATGTGAACCAAAGCCAAGAGTGTTCACTATTAAGCTGGAAAGCTTGCTCTGATCTACAACTTATCTATAAAAGTAAAAGCAGTATAAGAATTGGGAAACCAAGGCAAACTGAAAGAATTCAGGACAGAATTTCCAAACTTATCTGGAGTTCTTGGGTAGCTGAAAACAGCTTATCTCATCACATTGAGATCAGATCCCCAACCAGTGTGCTTGTTCACCCCAAGGAAAGATCCACACCCACTTTTACAGAAGGTAAAGTAAGAAATTGAATCAATGCTGCATCAGGGGGTAATCTCACTTGTACCAAAACCTATAAGTTGGTGTTCAGGTATGGTCCCTGTACTGAAACCAAACAGCGAATCTGTGTTGACCTCACACAGTTAAACAAAGCTGTGGAAAGGGAGATCCACCCATTGGCATCTGTGGATGAGAGTGGCAAAGCTAGCAAAAAGCTAGCTGAATTATTACCAAACTAGATGCAATCAGTGGCTTATAGCAACTACCTCTGGATGAGGAATCCAAACTACTGACAACATTTATCACAGTTTTGGAGATATTGGCCTGAATTTTGCCGTCGGTGAGCAGAAGGTGGGGCCCGCTCACCGACGCGCAAAGTGATGTGGGATGACATCGGGGGTTCCTCCTGACATCATCAATTTTCAGGAAGGCGGGGGAACAGCCAAATCAGCTGTCCGCCCGCCGACCTCTCAATGGCCAATTGAGGCCATTGACTGGATGTTTAAAACAATTAAAGGACCTGCCGGTCCAACCTTAAGGTTGGTGGGTCGGCCAGGAGCCCCAGTGGGCTTCTGATAATACATGAAACCTCATCCACTGGCGGGATGAGGTTTCATGTAGGGTTTAAAAACTTTAATAAAGTTTTAGTGAAATTTATTAACACGTCCCATCTCTTGTGACATTGTCACATGAGGGGGACATGTTAAGGATTTTTTTATTTTTCTATTTTTAATGTTTATAAAAGTGTTAGCGATCTACCTGAGACAGCACTTAGCCTCAGGGAGATGTGTGCTCTTTCATGCGCATGCGTGAAAGAGTGCACTCTCGCATTTGGGCAACACCCGCCCACACAGGGAGCGCATAGCGCTTCCCACTGGGCATCACGCTGGGTGGGCCTTAATTGGCCCGCCCACTTAAAATGGCGGCAGGGCCTGCTTCTCCAGTGGGGATCGGCTCCCCGCCCGCTGGAGATTGGGTTGGGCCTGTCCGCCCGGTGGGCAGAAACTTCTGCCCATTGCTTCAATTTTATATTACATCAGCACCAGAGGTCTTTCGGAGGACGATGACGAATATTCTAGAAGAATTACAAGGAGTCACCTGTCACATGGATGACATCCTGACCCGCAGGCCCACTACATCAGAGCATGATGCCAGAGTGAGAACAGTGTTGCAATATTTGCAAGAAACAAGATTAACCTTTAATAATAAATGTGAGCTATCGGAACCAACCATGAAATTTCTGGCGCATATTGTTCATGCATCAGGAATCAGGGCTGATCCTCAAAAAACCAAGGCAATTAAAGAATTTCCACCACCTCACAATGTCACAGAGCTTCAAAGCATTCATGGGAATGATGAATCAAATAGAAAAGTTTTTACCTCATCTGGCACGTGTAAACAAACCATTGCGACAATTGCTTAGGTAAGGCATGGTGTTGGGAAGAAAATCAACAAACTTCATTCAAAAGGATAAAAGAGACACCCATTTCACCAGACATAGAATCACAGAACTGTTATGATGCAGAAGGGGGCCATTCGGCCCATCGTGTCTGCACCGGCTCTCCAAATGAGCATTATGACTGTACACAACTGTACACAATATTCCAGCTGAGGTTCAACTAGTACCTCATATAAGCTCATCATAACTTCCCTGCTGTTGTACACCATGCCCCTATTAATAAAGCCCAGGATACTGTATGCTTTATTCACTGCTTCTTCCACCTGTCCTGCCACCTTCAATGATCTATGCACATATATATTCAGGCCCCTCTGTACTTCTTACTTTATATTGCCTCTCTATTTTCTTCCTATCAAAATGCATCACCTCACACTTCTCCACATTTAACTTCATCTGCCACCTAACTGCCCACTCCACCAACTTGTCTATGTCCTTATGAAGTTCCGCACTGTCCTCCTCACAGTTTACAATGCTTCTAAGTTTTGTATCATCCAAAAACTTCTAAACTGTCCCCTGCACAACAAGATCTAGATCATCAATATATATCAGGAAAAGCAAGGGTCCCAACACCGACCCCTGGGGAACTCCACTACAAATTGTCTCACAATGATTCAGGATTGCCTCCGATAGTTGTCACAGGTGTATCAACAGACTGGACTAGGGGCCATAGTCTTTCAGACGCAGAGAGATGGTGATCACAGACTAATGTATTACGGATCTTGATCATTGACTGAAACCAAACAAATATACACTCGAATTGAGAAAGTAACATTAACAGCTACATGGGCTTGTGAGAAGTTTATTGACTATGTCTTAGGCCTTACCATTGAGGCAGATGACAAACCATTAGTTATGTTATTAAGTGCTATAAAATGAGCAAAGATGCAGCCAAGAATGCAGAGATTTTGTTTGAGGTTGATGAGATTCGAAGCTACAACTGAGTATATACAAGGAAAATTGCCATGCATTCCTGTTGAAAATCCTGAACAAGAGGACATAAATTTTGTCAAAGATCTGGAGTCCTATACTTCATTGACCACAAAATTTCTGTCAGCAACAACACAGAGGCTAAAAGAAATTCGAAAGGCATGAAAAGCAGGTGAAGAATGTGCCCAAATTCAGGAATTCAGTCCGGGAGGATGACAGAATATTTTCCAAATAATCTCATCCTGAAACAATACCTCAATAAAGATAAACAAAAGAATAACGACATCTCAGTGTCATGGATGACTTGCTGATTTATGATGAGAGGTTGGTCATACACAGAGTCCTCAGATTTGAGATCCTTCAGAGAAATTACCAGGGTCACTTGGACATTACAAAGTGTCGTGCCTGAGCGCAAAATTCTGTTTGGTGACCAGGGGTCTAAAAATCATTAGAAGAAATTATTTCAAACTGCATCACTTGTGCGATCCATTGCCAGGAGCAAAGAGAACCACTGATGATATCCTCATTTCTGTCCAGAATGAGGGATAGTCTTGGAATGGATTTTATTGTGCTCAAAGGGAAGACATTCCTCATAATTGTTGACTATTATTCCAGATGGATTGCGGTTAAGTGTCTGCATGGTCCCACCTCAGAAGCTGTCATTATGTTACTAAAAGAATTTTTGTCATGCACGGCATTCCAGACTGAGTCATTTTAGACAAAGGCCCACAGTTTGCCAACGCATGTTTTACGCAGTTCACAGGAACCTGTGGGTTTGTCCACATGACTAATTGGGAGACCAAAATAGGAGTAAGGACAGTAAAGGCTTTGTTGAAGAAAAATGACAATATTAACGTCAACACTGTTGAGCTACCATTCCACACAACTCCAGAATAGTCTGGCTCCATTGAAAAGGCCAGTTAATGGCCACATAAGGGCTTCAGTCTGCCCCCACTGGTATTCTACCTGCAGCAGGGTAGGGGGAGAGGAGTACCATGCAATGTGAGCGGGCAACCAGTTATATACTGACCGGCCTGCCGGTGGCCTGTGGGGGGCTCCTCATGCTCAGGCACCATTTGCCCAACGGGGGACCCACCTGTGGCAGGGGACCCGCCGACAGTAAGTGCCTCCTCCAAGGACGATCCTTCCAGCTCTTTAAACTGACTCTCCTTTCCCGCCTCATCGAAGCCTGCCTGCCTGCCTGGGCCCTTTGATCCCGCTCCACTTACCTGTGTTTGGGTTTTCCCTGGTTGTTCCTTACCTTGGGGCCTACCGCAGTAGAGGCAGTGGCCACCACCCCTGATGGCACTGCTGGTACTGAAGAGCTGCTGGCCTCTGATTGACTGGTAACATGCTGAGGCCAGACATCCATTCAATAGGACCCGGGAACTGCAACACTGATCATTTTGTGCCTGATTGGCTTTTAATTACATTGGGGTGCCTGAAAATGGCTGCGGAAGGGTTACCATCAGGTCTCCACCAATGTGACCATTAAATTTGGCATAATATCTGTGCCAGCTGAAACAGAGCTTTCCCGACTAACCCTACTTTCTTGCTCTGTTTTCTTGGAGGTTATGGTGCTTCAAGTATCCAAGTACTTTTTAAATGTTATAATGGTTTCTGCTTCAACCATCCTTGTGTGTTCCAGAACCCCATCACCCTCTGGCTGAAAAAAATTCACCTCAAGTCTTTCTACCAGTTACTTAAATTTTTTTCTTCCTTCTTATTGACCTCTCTGCTAAGGGAAATAAGTCCCTCTTATCCACTCCATCTAGACTCCTCATAATTGTATATGCCTCAATAAATCTCAGTCTTTTCTGTTCCAAAGAAAATAACTCCAGCCTACCCAATTGCAAAATATCTCCATTCCTGGCAACATCCTCATTAATCTCTTCCGAACCCTCTCTAGTGCTACCTCAATCTTCTGGTAGTGTGGTGACAAGAATTTTTGAACCATGTTATCTATCTGTCCAACAGCTTCAGAGATCTATGAACATGCAGTACAAGGACACCTCTATTCCTCTACATTCTTAGTGACTTTAGTGACTACTATTTATTATGTATTCTCTTGTCTTTTTGCCCTTTCCAAATATATTACCTCACACTTCTTTGGATTGAATTCCATATGTCGTCTTCTACCCACCTGACCAGTTCATTGATATCTTCTTGCACTCTTCCTCACTATCAATCACACGTAAATGAGTGCAATACTGAAATTAGAATTCAGAAGGTAGCATTGATTTTCACTGCAAACTTTCATAAATTACACCATAAAATATTAACTGTAATATGTAATTCAACCATTTTATGACTATAATGATTTTAATGCCAAATTTCATGTTTATGATTGGGGTTTATCTACAAAAAAAAAGTTTTGTGTTCATTTGTAGTTCACTTAAATCCTTTTTTACCTGATTACTTGATCAGTGATTCATACATTAACTCATTAGCTGAGAATTTCCAAATTGGATATTCTTTATAACAATGGCTATTATACATTCTCTTTTGAATACACTGCCTTCAGAAGAAGTGCAGCTTTTACTAATATCTTCCTTGTTTGTAATGTGTCAAATAAATCGTATGCTTTTGTTTTCAAGATTGGATACTATATGCACATTCAATTTACTCTTGCATTGAAAACATGTTATAGGATTACAGGCTCTATAATTTTGTGCCTCAGAGGTCAAGATTTCAACAGAATGATATGATGCTTCATCAGTGGTGAAACAGCTATTGATCTTTAAGATTGATCAATTATGACACAAACGGCATTAATTGTCACTTTAGGTCTCATATGCCTCCATAATTCATCTAAAATCAATGCCATGTCTAATATAGGAGCAATGTTTTTGATATATATGCTACAGTATATGATCATGAATTACACGTTTTGTAATTAGTATAATGAAGGGACACAAATCTAGTAAGGCATTCTTCCAGAGACTTCCTAGAAACTTATGCTTTTCAAACAAGATATTCTTGTACTCAGTGTCAAATTTGAGCTCTGAAAGCAGCAGTGGAACTGTGAGCTCATTGTTATATTAAGGACAGATATTTTGGGAGAATTTCAGTGAGAACTGATTAATGTATAAACGCTTTTAAGATAGTGCTTTTAACTTTTACATTACTTTCTCTTATGTTTCTGCATTAAAGCTGAGAGTGAGATATCTACATTTTTCAGAGTTAAATACTTTTCTTTTGCTCTATTTCAGATTCAAGTTTTTCACCCCGCCCTTCCCTTGGATGTATCAACACTTCTGCAAATCAACACAATACATCAATGCTTTAACAGAAGTTGCAAAGTTGAAGTTCTGGAGTCAAAATCCAAACCTTGGATTGATTTATATTTTGGACAGCCTAGGTTTTACAATCAGATGCTCTCCATCAGGGTGGAATTCCTTTATGCTGAAACAATTGAATACACCTCAACAATTTCAGTGCACTGTATATTTTAATGAGCTACCAGGTTGTTTGCTTGTTGAATGTTGCTTCCATTGGACTTCATTTACTGACAGAGGCCTTTATTCCACTGATTGAAGTGTGGAGGAGTTACAGCTGGTGTGAGAAGGGGAGGGATGCATGCAAGTGTCAGGCACCTTTACCACTATGAGTGCACCTTGGGAGCCCTTTAAGTGGAGGGCCAGAAAAAGCAAATGATGACAAGCTTCTCATAAATACTGAATTACCTGGAAAAACTCAGTAGGTCTGGCAGCATCAGCGGAGAAGAAAAGAGTTGACATTTCGAGTCCTCATGACCCTTCGACTGAACCAGTTCGGTCGAAGGGTCATGAGGACTCGAAACGTCAACTCTTTTCTTCTCCACCGATGCTGCCAGACCTGCTGAGTTTTTCCAGGTAATTCTGTTTTTGTTTTGGATTTCCAGCATCCGCAGTCTTTTTGTTTTTTTTCGCATAAATACTATTCATCTAACACCACTGGCCTGAAGGTATTTGGAAAATGTGCACCATTATAAGATAAAATGGGTTACTCTTACATCAATTAAGTGGCTGCCCTTGACATTAAGGCAGCATTTGATCAAATGTGGCATCAAGGAGCAGTAGTAAAATTGAAGCCAATGGGACTCTGGTTGGAGTCATACCGAGCACAAAGGAAGATTGTTGTGGTTGTAGGAGGCCAGTGATCTCAACCCAGGGACATTGCTGCAGAAGTTCCACAGGGCAGTGACCTAGGTTCAATCACCTGCAGCTACCTCATCAATGACCTTCCCCTTATCATAAGGTCAGAAGTGGGGTGTTCGCTAATGATTGCACAATGTCCAGACCTATTTTCAACTTCTCAGATGCTGAAGCAGTCCATGCCTGCATGCAGCAAGGCCTGGGCTATGTTCAAGTTGGGCTGATCAGTTGCAAGGGATATCTGAACCACACAAGTGTCAGGTAATGGCAACTTCCAAAGGAGAGAATCTAATCATCTCTTTTTGACATTCAACAGCATTACCATTGCTGAATCCCCCACCATCAGCATCCTGGCAGTTACCAGAAACTTAACTGTCAGATAAAAACTGTGGCTTTAACAGAAGGTCAGAGGCTGGGAATGCTACAGCGAGCAAATCATCTGTTGACTCCTCAAAGCCTGTCCGCCATCTACAAGGTACAAATCAGGAGTGTGATGTATTACACTCTACTTGCCTGGATGAGTGCAGCTCCAACAACACTCGAGAAGCTTGAAAGCATTCAGGACAAAGTAGCCTACTTGATTGTCACACTGCTTATCATCTTAAATATTGACTCCCTCCACCATTAGTGCACAGTAGCAACATGGTGTACCACCTACAAGATGCAATGAAGCAACTCACCAAGGCTCCATCAACAGTACCTTCCAGACCCTCAACTTCTACTACCTAGAAGGACAAGGGTAGCAAAGACATGGGAACACGACCACCTACAAGTTCCCCTCCAAGTCACACGCCACCTTGAATTGGAACTTTATCACCATTCCTTCACTGTCGCTGACTCAAACCCTGGAATTCTCTCCATACAAATACTATGAGTGTACCAACAGCATAAGGACTGCAGTGGTTCACGGGACTGCTCATTGCCATCTTCTCAAAGGCAATTTCAGATGGGCAATAAATGTAGACCTAGCCAGCATCCAATGAACAAAATTTTTTAAATTATTTTAGGTATCATATTTTTCCATAATGCACTTAACTAACATCAATGCTATGTCTAATGTTTTGATAAAGGGGGTCAAAAAAGAAAGAAAGATGGTGTCATTTTTATAAAGAGTTCAGCATAGACCTCAGATGTTACTACCAGCAATCAAATGATTTGTACACTGGGTTTATTTAAGCTTCCAGGTCACTGAGCATTAGAAAGGCCAGAGTATGGAATTTCTCATTGGTGGCCTGCCCCATTCTGGGTAATGGGCCATATTCTACCCCAAAAAATCTCCAGCGGAAATTCACAGCCTAGGTTGCAACCAAGCACACCCAGTGTAGCTGCTGATTTCCCCACAGCCACACTGAACTCTTGGTCATTTTACCCTGGGGGTATGCCACTGGCCTATGTAAATTTGGGGATAGTGTGTGATGTATATACTGTTAAAACTAGACTTTCCGTACTTCTGTGCTATCTCAATGGCAGGAACACCTGTTGGCTGCTCTGTTAGAAGAGGAACTTCTTAAGACTGAGGTGACCTTTAACTCAAGGCAGCTAAGTCCCGAGACGGACTTGCTTCATCTTCGTCGCTTCTATTGCCACCTTGTAACTAATAGTAAGCATTGGCTTAGCATGGCTACAGATGTGTGGAAAATAGGATTTAGGCCCAGAAATTAGCCCTTGCCCATTTTGAAGCCCAAACTTGGTGCAACTGCATATGTCCGAGCTGAGATGCCCAAGGCTCAAAGAAACATTTGACTTGAGCTGCCAGCGTTAGATCTGCCTCCACAGATAGCTTGCCTGTGTAAAGACATCAATGTCAGGTGTTACGACCGGTCCCTGGCCGAGGTCTCCCAACTTGTTATGATCGCAGATGAGATACCCCAAATTGTTATGCTCCTCAGTGAGGAGGAATAAACTGGCTCCCTTTCTTTATTCAACCCTCACGGTTGGTCACAACAAGGTTAATTTAAAAAGGATCCATTCCCTCATGGATACCTTTTCCCAGTCCAAATATACTTATGTTTTAAAAGAAGTCAATTTAACCAGGCTTTCTTAAGTCAAAGAAATGGTGAGTTTATTAGTTACTAAAGCACAAGGAAAAAATAATAAAAATGCAACACACAGGCACACATATTAGAAATGAGAATTGAGTCCAGAAATAAAGGTTACAAAAATGAGATATGAATCAGTCTTTGGCTTGTCCCTGAGAAGTAGCTGGTGAAACATTGTGGCCATTAAGTTGGCCATTAAGCTGACTTTGGCAGATGAGCAGTGGGTCAGGAGATTCTTGGTTCTGTAGGTTAGCTGAAAGGAGTTGCCCTGTTTCCTTTTTGACCATGGCTTTGCTGACCTGTGACTTGCCTCCAGCGATCAGAAAAAGAGGATTTTTTTACCTGCAAGTGCAGGGATGCCTAGTTGATGTTTTTCAGCTGTGACTTTCACAGCTCACCTTTACACACTAGGCCTGGAACACCAAAACTAGCACACACAGACCAAAGTTGCAGTTGGCTTTTAACCCCTTTTCTTCTGTATTCCTAGAAGGGGTAAAAACAAACATGTCTTTCGCCCACAAACTGCTTTCTTTCAACTCACATCATGAGCACAATCTGGGATATAACTCACAGGAGATGGTTTCTGCTGAGATGGTAATCAGCCTTCGTTATCTCTGCAATCACAGGAGAATACAGTTCAGTTTTTGCATTGCATCTTTCCCTTTGAAGTGTCTCTGTCTGAAGTAGGCCTTGACACATTTTGGGTATGACCTTCCATTTTCCTGATGAGTTGGTCAAGTGTAATCCACATAGAAATTTTCTAGCAAGTGGTTACATTACAGTCTCAGCCAGCTTTTGTTCGTAAGTCGTTTAAAAAAAATCCTTACTAAAAAGTTCAATATGTCCGTATGTAATTCTAGGCTATGATATGTGGCTGGTCCAGTTCAGTTTCTGATCAATGGTAACCCCCAGTATTTGATAGTGGGGGGGTTCAGAGATGGTAGAGCCATTGATTCTCAAGGGGAGATGGTTGGTTTCTCTTTTGTTTGAGATGGTCATTGCCTGGAACTTGTTAGGTGTGAATGTCACTTGCCACTTGTCAGTCCAAGCTTGAATGTTGTCCAGGTCTTGCTGCATATGGGCACAGACATCTTCAGTATCCGAGAAGTTGTGAATGGTGCTGAAAATTGCGCAATCATCAGCGAACATCCCGACTTCTGACATTATGATGGAAGGAAGGTCATTGATGAAGCAGCTGAAGATTGTTAGGTGTAGGACACTACCCTGAGGGACTCCTGCAGTGATGTCCTGGAGCTGAGATGATTGATCTCCACAGCCATCTTCCTTTGTGCTAGGTATGACTCCAAAAAGTGGAGAGTGTTCCCCCTGATTCCCATTGACTCCAGTTTTGCTAGGGCTCCTTGATGCCACACTCGGTCAAATGCTGCCTTGATATCAAGGGCAGTCACTCTCACCTCACCTCTGGAGTTCAGCTCTTTTGTCCATGTTTGAACCAAGGCTGTAATATAGTCAAGAACTTAGTTACCCTGTTAGAATCCAAACTGAGTGTCAGTGAGCAGGTTATTGCTGAGTACATGCTGCTTGAAAGCACTGTTGGTGACTCCATCCATCACTTTGCTGTCAATCAAGAGCTGGTGGAGTGGTAATTGGCTAGGCTGGATTTGCCCTGCTTTTTGTGGACAGGACATGCCTGGTCAGTTTTCCATATTTTTTTCATTCATTCATGAAATGTCGGTGCCGCTGGCTAGGCCAGCATTTATTGCCCATCCTTAATTGCCCTTGAAAAAGTGCTGGTGAGCTGCCTTCTTGAACCACTGCAATCCATGTGGTGTAGGTACACCCACAGTGCTGTTAGGGAGGGAGTTCCAGGATCTTGGCCCAGTGAGAATGAAGGAATGCTGATATATTTCCAAGTCAGGATGGTAAGTGGCTTAGAGGGGAATTCTCTTCGTTGGTGTTCCCATGTGCTGATGCCCTTGTCCTTCTAGATGGTAGCGGTTGTGGGTTTGGAAGGTGCCATCTAAGGAGCCTTGATGAGTTCCTGCAGTGCATCTTGTAGATGGCACACACTGCTGCTACTGTGCATCAGTGGTGGAGGGAGTGAATGTTTATGGATGTGGTGCCAATCAAGTGCGCTGCTTTGTCCTGGTTGGTGTCAAGCTTCTTGAGTGTCATTGGAGCTGCATCCAGGCAAGTGGAGAGTATTCCATCAAACTTCAGATTTGTGCCTTGTGGACAAGCTTTGGGGAGTCAGAAGGTGAGTTACTTCCCACAGGATTCTTAGCCTCTGACCTGCTCTTGTAGCCACAGTATTTATAAGGCTAGTTTAGTTCAGTTTCTGGTCAACGGAAACCTCCAGGATGTTGATAGCGGGGGACTCAGTGATGGTAATGCCATTGAATGTCAAGGGGAGATGGCTGGATTTCCTCTTGTTGGAGATGGTCATTGCCTGGCACTTGTGTGGCAAGAATGTTACTTGCCACTTGTCAGCCCAAGCCTGGATATTGTCCAGGTCTTGCTACATTTTGAAGTGAATTGTTTCCATATCAGGAGAATCATTAATGGTGCTGAACATTGTGCAATCATCAGTGAACATCCCCACTTCTGACCTTATTATGGAAGGAAGGTCATTAATGAAGCAGTTGAAGATGGTTAGGGTTTGCTTGGTAGATGCCAGTGTTGTAGCTGTACTGGAACAGCTTGGCTAAGGGCACAGCAAGTTCTGGAGCACATGTCTTCAGTACTATTGCCAGAACGTTGCCAGGATCCATAGCCTTTGTAGTTTCCAGTGCCTTCGGCTGTTTCTTAATATCGATATTTCTTGAGTGAATCGAATTGTTTGAAGACTGGCATCAGTGATGCTGGGGATCTCAGAAGAAGGCCAAAGTGAATCATTCACTCGGCATTTCTGGCTGAAGATTGTAGTGAATGCATCAGCCTTATCTTTTGCACTGATATGCACTCCCCCGTCATTCAGGATGGGAATATTTGTGGAAACTCCTCCTCTAGTTAGTTGTTTAATTGTCCACCAACATTCATGACTTGATGTGGCAGGACTACAGAGTTTATACCTGATCCGTTGCTGTGGGATCGCTTAGCTCTGTCTATCACTTGTTGCTTTTTGCTGTTTGACATGCAAGTAGTCCTCTGTTATAGTTTCACCAGATTGACACCTCATTTTTAGGTATGCCTGGTGCTGCTCCTGGCATGCCCTCCTGCACTCTTCGTTGAACCAGGGTTAATCCCCTGGCTTGATGGTAATGGTAGAATGGGGGATATGCCAGGCCATGAGGTTACAGATTGTGGTTGAGTACAATTCTGCTGCTGCTGATGGCCCACAGTGCCTCATGGATGCCCAGTTTTGAGTTGCTAGATCTGCTTGAATCTATCGCATTTAGCATGGTGGTAGTGCCACACAACACGATGGAGGGTATCCTCACGTGAAGACAAGACTTCTACTCCACAAGACTGAGTAGTAGTCACTCCTACCGGTGCTGTCATGGGAAGATGCATCTGTAACAGGTAGATTGCTGAACAGAAGTTAAGTAGGTTTTTCCCTCTTGTTGGTTCCCTCACCACTTGCCACAGACCCAGTCTAGCAGCTATGTTCTTTAGACTCGGCCAGCTCAGTCAGTAGAGGTGCTACCAAGCAACTCTTGGTGACGGACATTGAAGTCCTCACCGGAGTACGTACTGTGCCCTAGTCACCCTCAGTGCTTCCTTGAAGTGGTGTTCAACATGGAGGAGCATTGATTCATCAGCTTAGTGGTGGGTGGAGGGGGGCGGCATGTGGGGTGATAGGTGATGACCAGCAGGAGGTTTCTTTGCCCATGTTTGGTCTGATGGCATGAGACATCATGTGGTCCAAATCAATGTTGAGAACTCCCAGTGCAACTCCCTCCCAACTGTATACCATCATGGTTGGTGGGACAGAACATACACAGGAATAGTGTCTGGGACAATATCTGTAAGGTATGATTCTGTGAGTGTGACTATGTCAGGGTGCTGCTTGACTCACTGGAAGTGGGATTAAAGTGGGCTATGGTGGGTAGTGATTGTGATCCCCGTGGAGTTTGGGAAGCATTCCTGCTCCTCCTGGCTCCACAAAATAGATTTATTAACAATTTTTTTAAACTTAACTGGAGTTGATGACCTCGGCTGTAGAACCCTCGTTGTTGCCCAGTTGATCAAAATGGTCATTTAACTGTTGTTAGGCCCCTAATTTATATATTCAGGAGGCCTAATATCTGTTTCAGGCACCTGTCAGGGCCTCATAAAAAATGAGCCCCCTGAATTTGACAGCGTGACCAGCAACTTCTGAGATTGGTTTCAGGCCTGCCACCTGCTAAATTGGTATGTTAAGGACATTTGAAAAAATCTTTAATTCATCAGCATTGACATCATCCATGACGAACAAACCCAGCCAATAAAATAGAAGACCATGGGGGCTCAACTGCATAGCCCCATCCCCAAGGGGGAGGTGGTGCTGTGGGTAACTGGAGCAGCCATCACTAAGGCACTGGCCAGAGCGTCACTGATGCCATCCACAATGTTTGTCTTCTACATCTTTGTAACCTCAACTCCAGCCTCATCTCACTATCTGATATATAAACTGCAAATGGAGTAACAATGTACCTCTTCCCTTCTGCCACTGATAGATACTGGTTAAACAGGCAGGGCTGTTAGCTGTAATAAACTGAATAGTCACATTGAGAAGACCACTGATCTGAGTCTGTGCAATTTAATATTACACCTATGCTTTAGCCCAATTCCAATGAGTTTTAATATTATTGGCTGATTTATTATTATGTCCTTCTGATATTAATTTGGGAATCTAATATGACCACATCCAAATAACTGCTCACTATGCCCGGTGGCCTCTTTGTTTTGACAATTATTCCTCACTTGAGAATTGGAAATGGCTGATCTTTAACAGGCAAATTCCTTATTCCTGAATTGTGGCTACAACTTTAAAGCCCCAAGGAAGACTTGTTTGTCATTCTATTAATACACCTAACAGTGTAAAACTTCTAAACAAAAACAGAATTACCTGGAAAAACTCAGCAGGTCTGGCAGCATCGGCGGAGAAGAAAAGAGTTGACGTTTCGAGTCCTCATGACCCTTCGACAGAACTTGAGTTCGAGTCCAGGAAAGAGCTGAAATATAAGCTGGTTTAAGGTGTGTGTGTGGGGGGCGGAGAGATAGAGAGACAGAGAGGTGGAGGGGGTTGGTGTGGTTGTAGGGACAAACAAGCAGTGATAGAAGCAGATCATCAAAAGATGTCAACCACAATAGTACAATAGAACACATAGGTGTTAAAGTTAAAGTTGGTGATATTATCTAAACGAATGTGCTAATTAAGAATGGATGGTAGGGCACTCAAGGTATAGCTCTAGTGGGGGTGTTTTTTATATTTTTTTTTATTTTTATTTTTTTTTAAATTTTTTTTTTATTTTTTTTTATATTTTTTTTTTATTTTTTTTTTATATAATGGAAATGGGTGGGAAAAGGAAAATCTTTATAATTTATTGGGAAAAAAAAGAAGGGGGAAACAGAAAGGGGGTGGGGATGGGGGAGGGAGCTCACGACCTAAAGTTGTTGAATTCAATATTCAGTCCGGAAGGCTGTAAAGTGCCTAGTCGGAAGATGAGGTGTTGTTCCTCCAGTTTGCGTTGGGCTTCACTGGAACAATGCAGCAAGCCAAGGACAGACATGTGGGCAAGAGAGCAGGGTGGAGTGTTAAAATGGCAAGCGACAGGGAGGTTTGGGTCATTCTTGCATTCTTACAGCCTTCCGGACTGAATATTGAATTCAACAACTTTAGGTCGTGAGCTCCCTCCCCCATCCCCACCCCCTTTCTGTTTCCCCCTTCTTTTTTTTCCCAATAAATTATAAAGATTTTCCTTTTCCCACCTATTTCCATTATATAAAATAAAATAAAAAAAAAATATAAAAAAAAAATAAAAATAAAAAAAATATAAAAAAAAACCCACTAGAGCTATACCTTGAGTGCCCTACCATCCATTCTTAATTAGCACATTCGTTTAGATAATATCACCAACTTTAACTTTAACACCTATGTGTTCTATTGTACTATTGTGGTTGACATCTTTTGATGATCTGCTTCTATCACTGCTTGTTTGTCCCTACAACCACACCAACCCCCTCCACCTCTCTGTCTCTCTATCTCTCCGCCCCCCACACACACACCTTAAACCAGCTTATATTTCAGCTCTTTCCTGGATTCGAACTCAAGTTCTGTCGAAGGGTCATGAGGACTCGAAACGTCAACTCTTTTCTTCTCCGCCGATGCTGCCAGACCTGCTGAGTTTTTCCAGGTAATTCTGTTTTTGTTTTGGATTTCCAGCATCCGCAGTTTTTTTGTTTTTATCTCAGTGTAAAACTTCTGTTTATTTATAAATCTAAAAACTTTCTAGTAGTGTTAAAGGCAAAATAACAGTAATTCCGCTAAAGTGTACAAATATGTATGGAAAAGTAGTGGAAAGTTGCAAATTTATGTGAATTATAGGTTTCAACAGCTGCCATCATTTCCCAAAAAATGAATCAATTTAAAACAGTCTCACACCAAATAACAATCAAACTGTTTCTGTATTGGTGTGAAAAGTTTGTGTTGTATAGCTTTTATGATTTTTTATAAAAAATTGTGGTCTAAGAAAATTAGCTTCTTCACGGTGAGAGTTCTCCTTGGTTGGCAAATGGAAATGGTAGAGTCATTGCCACTCTTCTCATGAAGCAAAAATTGTTGTTTCCTTTACACTTGATAGTCTTGTGAATCGTCCTGATGAGTGCAAGACAAAAAGCTTCAACAACATGTGTCTTTTTTTAGCAATACTCAAGCTCTGTACAACCAAATGACAATTTGGTTGTTCTTCAGGACATTGGGTCTCCAAGTTCACACAGATCTTGGATCAGCCAAACTTGATTGAGTTCAATGGAAAACAAAATAGGATGGGGTGCATTTTGGGCAGCCTATCTGATATTGCCTGTTTTACACCATTGCCCAAAGCTACAATTCCACCCAAGGTGTTCTTGTCCAATGTTCAGCAAAGGAGGGTCCATGGATTGGCACCAAGGGAAGGAGGGCCATTATGGGTGTTACACATACCCAATGGAAATAGTAGGCTAGACAGAAACTGCCACCTCCATTGATCCCTGCACAGATACTGATCGCAGAGAAGGTCACTGACCTCACCAGGTTTCTACCTTGAATAACTGATTCTTGGTACCAGTGTTGATTCTTAAAAAGAAATCACTTGAAAGACATGCAAAGATCAAAGAAATTTGTCAACACTATTTGGTGGACCTCTCCTGAATGAGCAAGCATTGTTTGGGATCTGTACAAAACTGCCCATCGTACATTTAAATCACCTGCTCATGGATGGACAACCCAGCCTGGGCTGTTTGAGGTAACCAGTCCCTTTCAGACAAACTAACTAAAAGACTTGGGTCCAAACATTTATCATGGGGGGTAAAAATGTGACAGTATCCCAAATCTTGACACCCCTGCTGAGCGTAAATGAATAGCATTGCAGCAGCAATTGGCGTGAACTGTCAAGTTAGCTTTAATTAACTCCAATCTGTTAGGTTCAGATGCCCTGTCCGCCTTGTGAATTTAACCCATTGAAAGCAAACATTAACACATCTTAAAATAAATCTTTTCAATGGAGATATTTTCAAAAATCTGGAAACACAATAGCTGATCTTATAACTGAGGAACTACAATTATCCTTTATGCCCTTTTTTTAGGAGGGGAAGAATAGTCAGGTACACATTTGTATATAAGGGAGGAGTTAGAAATGCAAAATGACATCTTTTTTGTGATGAAATGTCATTGACCTGAAATGTTAACTCTCTTCTCTTCATAGATGCTGCCTGGCCTGCTAAGTATTTTCAGCATTTTCTGCTTCTCTTTAAGATTTCCAGCAGTATTTTGATTTTGTATACTTTTATTCTTGTTCCTGATATTAGTTTGTTGGAATATTTTATTACATCTTTCTTTTGCCTGAAATGAAACAAACAGATGTCAGCCATGATTTAATTGGTAGCTCTCTCACCTCTGAGTCGGAAGGTAATGGGTTCATCTCAGGACACTGTTCACTCCAGGATTTGAGCATGAAAATCAATGCTAGTATACTCTACTGCAGTACTGAGTGAACGCTGCACTGTCGGAGATATCATCTTTCAGGTGAGATGTGAAAGCAAGGTCTCATCTGCCCTCTCACGTGGATCCCAGGGCATTATTTCAAAGAGCAGCAGAGTTATCCCCAGTGTCCTGGCCAATTTTTATCCTTCAATCAAAATGCCAAAAGGTTATCTGGTCATTATCAGGTTACTGTTTGTAGGAGTTTGCTGAGTGCAAAATTGGTTGCTGTGTTTTCTGTAGTATATTGCAAGGTCTAAGCATTTTGTTAGATTGCCCTCTCTGCAGCCCTCTCTGTTGGCGAGGCATAAATAAAGTTAGTTCAATCATGGCTCCATACAGCTGAACATCTGTTAGTCTTACTCAGTGCAAAACACAACAACATTACAGCAGTGCCTAGACTTCAGAAAACACTGGCTGTGAAGTGCTTTGGGATGCCCTGTGGTTGTGACAGGTACTATATAAATCCAAGCCTTACTTTTGCTACATTTAATGGCCATTATTTTTTTTGCATTGGGGAGAAAACAAGTGATTATACTAGGGGAGGTGATGGTGTAGTGGTATTGTAGCTGGACTAGTAATCTAGGGACCCAGAGTAATGCTTTGGGGACCTGGGTTCAAATCAAGGTCTGAAAATCTGGAATTAGGAGTCTAATGATAACCATGGAACCATTGTCAATTTGTTTTTTTTAAAAAACCACCTGGTTCACTAATGTCCTTTAGGGAATGCAATCAGCTGTCCTCACGTGGTCTGGCCTACATGTGACTCCAAACCCACAGCGATGTGGTTGACTCTGAAATGGCCTAGCAAGCCAGCCAGTTCTCAAGGGCAATTAAAGGATGGACAATAAATGCTGGCCTGGCCAATAACACCCACGTCCCATGAACGAATAATAAAAAACATATATATACTTCATCAGGGGGTTTAGATACTTTGGAAAAATGTCTTATTCAAAAACTTGTGAAAGTTTAGGAATGGTCCCGAGCGATTGGATTCTCACTGCTTTTGAGTAACTCCTGTTGGAAAGTGTGGACATGTTGATAATAGATCGGAACTGGATCAAATTTGGCTGTAATAACTCACATGGATCACAGGCTGGGCTCACATACGATTTGGTCAAGTATGTAGGATAATGTGGACCTGTGGAACAGTATTTCAGCAAGAGCGAAGGAAAGAAAAAATGGCAACAAATAGTGCTAAATACTTTATCGATGTATATGGTTAAAAAATAATATCATTCAGCATAAACTGCTCTAAAGAAGAGTCATACGGACTCAAAACGTTAACTCTGTTTCTCTCTCCACAGGTTCTGTCAGACCTGCTGAGTTTTTCCAGTACTTTTTGTTTTTATTTCAGATTCCCAACATCCATAGTATTTTGCTAATATCATTCAGCATTTCTGCTTCTAACTACAATCCAGTGGCCTCTGTGGAAACACTACATATGTGGACACTGGCTGAAAACAGTTTGGATCTTGTTCTGATTCAGGGTCAGCAATGGAGCGGATGGTAGTACCAAGGAATAAAGAAGTCCACGGGATTGAGAAAAAAACATAGATGGTGCTGTGCTGTAAACCAGTATTTAGATCACAGGCCCTCTGAACATCGCAGGGGGTCTAGAGATCACAGGGGTATCTGAAGTTTGCAGGTGGTAGAGTTTTTAAAAATTCTGTCATGGGATGTGAGGTCGCTGACAAGGTTAGCATCTGCGGTCCATCCCTAATTGCCCTTGAGAAGGTGGTGGTGAGCTGCCTTTTTGAACCGCTGCAGTCCATGTGGTGTAGGTGCACCCATAGTGCTATTAGGAGGGGAGTTCCAGGATTTTGACCCAGCAACAGTAAAGGAATGGAGCTATATTTCCAAGTCAGGATGGTGAGTGACTTGGAGGGGAGCTTACAGGTTGTGGCATTCCCATTCATCTGCTGCCCTTGTCCATCTGGGTGGTAGAGGTCACAGGTTTGGAAGGTGTTGTTGAAGGAGCTTTGGTGAGTTGTTGTATCTTGTAGATAGTATACATTACTGTCACTGTGCATTTGTGATGGAGGGAGTGAATGTTTAGGTTGGTGGATCAGATACCAATCAAGCGGGCTGCATTGTCTTGGTGTCAAGCTTCTTGAGGGTTGTTGGAGTTACGCTCATCCAGACAAGTGGGAGTTTTCCATCCCACTCCTGATTTGTACCTTGTAGATGGTGGACTAGCTTTGGGGAGTCACGAGGTGAGTTACTTGCCTTAGGATTCCCAGCCTCTGACCTGCTCTTGTAGCCACAGTATGTATATGGCTAGTCCAGTTCAGTTTCTGGTCAATGGTAACCCCCAGGATGTTGATAGTGGAGAATTCAGCAAGGGAAACGCCTTTAATATTAAGGGGTGATGGTTAGATTCTCTCTTGTTGGAGATGGTAATTGCCTGGCACTTGAGTGGCATGAATGTCACTTGCACTTATTAGACCAATCCTGAATGTAGTCCGGGTCTTGCTGCATTTGGACATGGACAGCTTCGGTATCTGAAAAGTTGCGAATGGTGCTGAATATTGTGCAATCATCGGCAAACCTCCCCACTTCTGAACCTATGATGAAGGGAAGATCATTGATGAAATAGATGAAGATTAGGGATATTGGTGGAGCCTTCGCCTCTGGTTCATTGTTTAATTGTCCACTGCCATTCAGGGTATGACATGAGTGGATATGGCAAATCTGCAAAGTTTTCATCTGATCTGTTGGCTATGCTATTTCTTATCTCTCTCTATCACATGCTGCTTCCACTGTTTGGCAAGCAAGTAGTCCTGTATTGTAGCTTCGCCAGGTTAACACTTCATTTTTATGTATGCCTGGTGCTGTTCCTGGCATGCCTTCTTCATTGAACCATGGTTTACCATTACCATCAAGCCAAGTGATGAAATGAGGGATCTGCTGGGCTATAAGGTTACAGATTGCAGTTGAATACAATTCTTCTACTGCTGATAGCCCATTGCACCTCATAGGTAATTGTCTGAAGGTCACAGGCTGTAGGGATTCAACCAGAGGTCCTGAAGATCATACAGTGTTTGAGAATTGTTGGAGGCATCTGAAGGTTGCTGGGTCCCTGAAGGTTATGGAGTGTCTAGAAACAGTGGGGAGATAGGAAGATCCCTGCAGAAGATTTGCTTAAGAAGCCATGGGGAAACTCTTCTGTCATACTTAGACCATAAGACATGCTGGAAAAGCACTTACCTGCTGGATCTGACAGCTCCCAAGTTTGGGTTCAAGAGACAGAGCCCACAGTTGTTAAATTTAAATGCCTCCCAAAATATAAGGATCAGAGTCTCATTCAGACAGTGTAATCATTGTCCCACCTTTCCAGGATGGATTACTTGGATGTTTCCAAACTTGCTGTGACTAAGCTACCGGTAGAATCCACATACTCCAATGAACAGCTTTCAAGATTCTCACTTACAAATCTTTCCATCACAATCTTTTTCCATCCTACTTTATTGTTCTTCTCCAGATACAGACCCTGCCAATAACCGCCACTCCTCAGACACTGTCTTACTCTTCACTCTCTGTTCCCTCTGCTCCAACTTCAGTAGCTTTGGAACTGTCTCCAAAAACATTTACACCTCACCACCTTGGTCCTCCTGCTCTCTAAAGCATTTGAAAAATCTATTTCTTCAACCGTGAGTTAGTCCTTGCCTTTTTGCTTGTTATCCAGTTTGTCCTTTACCCTGTAAAGGTTCTTTGATGTGCTTTCTTTGTACATGAAGACAGTTCTTGGAATGAGAGTTGTTGTTGTGAGCATTAGCCAAATGCATTGGTATAGTGTTTTTAATATTAAAAAAATGTCAATAATTCACAAAGATGTGAATCACAGTATAATTATCTGGACTAAAGTAAGACGGACAATTCATCATTTAACCATCACAGCACTGGTGAAGCAAAGCAGGGCAACAGCTGATAGTAACAGCTGGCAAGAACACATTGTTTCTGGATACACAGTCTCTGGAGAAATTGTTCCACAGGGAGGGAATACTGAGGGAAAATGTTGTATAGCAGCCAATATCTTTAGTTATATATCTACAGTCAGGGGATACATTAAATACAGCACTGGAAAACACAACAAAACAAAACACAATTTTTATTGATAATAAGCAGAAAGACTGAACCAGAGTTTCAGGAATATTTCCACCAAGTTGCATATTAAAACGATTCTCTTTAAAGCAGACCCAGCCTACCGTTGCTGATCAACAACAATAGTGTTTTTAAAGCACCTTTAAAATAGCAAAACATCCCAAGGTGCTTCATAGTTTCATTATCAAACATAGAAAATAATAAGACAAGTGACCAAAAACTTTGCCAGAGAGTGCCTTAAAGGATGAGGGAAAAGTAGAAATATGGCGAGGTTTGAGAGGGTAATTAATTCCAGAATTCTGGGCTTTGGTGCTGAAGGCATCACTATTGGTGAAGAAATGAAAATTAGGAATGTGCAAGGTGCCAGGATTAGAGGGGTGTAGAGATCTCAGAGGCTGTGAAACTTGGCTATTGTACTAACAGAGCATCAGAAGGCAGCCTTTCACACGTTGAAATCTATTGGCTGCCACCACACAAAAGGGGGTTGCATTTACTGCAAGGAGCAATATCCCAGCCAGTAAAACTGAGCAATGGATATGTACATCAAATATATACCAAAAAGATATCTTAACAAAAAGTGAATAGATACATCAGCTCTATCCTGCATGATGTTTGCCAATAAGATAAGATATGTATTTCTTGTGGAGATTAAACAATCAAACTTTGTTTGGGCAAATGAAAAAGCATTTTTCGGATTGAAAGTGCCACTGTAGTTTTGTAGTAACACTAACATTGGCTAAGTCAGTGTTTATACCACTTATTCTACCTTATTAATATACTGATTAGTCAATTTCCATTCCATTCCCATGAGCAAATTGGCAACAGCAGCAACACTGATTATAGCAAGCATTGAGTCTTTGCAGCAGTTCTGAACTACAGAGAAAATGTGGCAAAGTTTATTTTATGCAAAGTTGGCTCTGCATAAGATGGGAAAAAGAAAACAAAGCAGATGTGGATAAGAATATTACACAATCCACGGTATGCCAAAATGTTGTCTCATTGGGGCTTATTTTTATTTTGCTATCTTTATATTGAAATAAGTTTTGTCGGATAGATTAGGAAACAGTTACCACAATTTAATTGGGTTCAGTGTGGGAGTAGAAAAGGAAAAAGAAAAAGCGAGGACAAGGATACCTGATTTTCAACTAGATAAGAGAAATTTTGTCCAGATTCTATAGAAGGGAGAATTAATAAATAAAACTGTAGCTATTAATGCAAAATACTTAAGCAGGAGATTCAAAGTGTACAAGTACAATAAGAAAAATAAAGGGAGCTCTTCAAAGGCTGAAATTCTGTAGATACCCAGGAAGATTGGATCAAAGTTGGAATCATTAAATAAACGTTTAATACTTGCAGCACAGATAATAAAAAGACTATAAGGATAAATGTACAATGTACAAGAAAACTAAGAGAAATTAAAAGGATGGGACTAAGTATGAAAGGGTGGGGGAGGCAAGTGTATAGCAGAGAGTGTAGGAGTAAGAGGAATACAAAATAAGTACTTTCCCAGTTTTCAGAGAGGAAGTGAATATTGAGATTAAAAAACCATCAGAGATAGGCATGAAACCATTAGTGGAAGTATGTTACAAGCCATTAGGCCAGTACTGGAATTAAAAATTTACTTCAGTTGTCAAAACAGAACCCCCTGCTGAGCTAATATTTTTATTGGTCTGGGCTCGTAGCCAAGCACACATAATAAGGCTTGCTTGAGTTGTTGATTTGGTTGATTGACATCTTTAAGTGGTTATAATAAGCTGCTCTTTCTATGATCTTTTTTGTCAACGTCTCAATGTTTATTTGGACAAGATTAAGAAAGATGATGTGTTTGAAGCCCGACTTTTAATGGTCTGTTTACTGACATGTTTATGGGATTACATGAACAACAGGGTTTTTTTCCATAAGAAGATTTGTGAAGTGTTTTATTTTTCTCTCTCAGCAGTTCCACACTTGCCATTGTGATTACATGGCTCATTGGTTATGAACATAAAGCATATTAGGTGAATGAGCATGGAAGGCTCATGAATTGGCATTGAGTTGGCATGGACAGTCTGAGGGACCATTGGGAGTGGCAGGAATCATGAGTTGGCATGGAAAACGTAAGGAACCATGGGGTGGTTTAGGGAAAAAATTGGCATGGAGAGTATAAAGGGCAATGGGGATGGTTTAAAGCATGAGTTAGCATTAAGTTGGTATAAGGGGCCATGGGTTGTAGGTGGGGGTGAGGGGTAAGGAATTGTGAGGGGTGAGTGCTAGAGGACCTAAAATCCTCTAACACAACTGAGACAAAGTCGCAGAGAAGTGAGGCAGACCTTCTAACCAGCCCACTTTGGCAATTGAATCACCCCCATCCACCCCCATCTCTCCCCACCATGGCTGCCAATGCTTCCAGGGTCGACAAGCCAGTGTCCATCCCACACCCATCTCCTTGGAGCAAGAATTGTGTGAATCCAGGCACTTTTTATCGAGGCATGTCCAGCAAGTTGGGAAATTTCTTGAGTCGAGCTAAGGCCCCTAGTGTCAGCTGTGGTTCGTTGGCAGCACTCCTACCTCTGTGTCATAATGTTTGTGGGTTCAAGTTTATCTCTAGAGTTTTGAGAAAAAAAAACCTAGATCGATGCTCTGGTCTAGTACTGAGGGGATGCTGCATTGTCATAAGTGGCAGATTATCAGATGAGATGTTGAACCAAGGCCTTGTCTTCTTTCTAAGGGAGATGTAAAAGAGCCTGTGGTTCTATTTCAAAGAAGAGCAGCGAAGTTATTCTCAGTATCCTGGCAAATTTTTATCCTTAAGCAATGTTACAAAACAAATTATCGGGTCATTATTATATTGTGTCTGTGGGAGTTTGCTGTGTGCAAATTGGCTGCTGCATTTGCTGCATACAATAGTGTCTACCTTTCAAAAAATACTTCCTTATCTGTAAAACACCTTGGACACCCTGTGGTCATGAAAGAAGCTATCTACTTGTAAGGTTTTCTTTTATTTCATTACCTAAAAATCAGAAAACTCTAACCAAACAAGAATGGCTCTGAATAGGTTAGCAAACAAATTAAAATTGAAATAAAATAAAACAACTTCTACAATTCTGCAGAGTAAACAACAACAACTTAGATTTATATTGTGCCTTTAATGTAATGAAACGTCCCAAGGAACTTCACAGGAGCATTAGAAAACAAAGTATGACACCAACCCACATAAGGAGCTATTAGGACAGATGACCAAAATCTTGGTCAAGGAGGTAGGTTTCAAGGAGTGTCTTAGAGGGGTAAATTGAACTAGAGGGGCTGAGAGATGTAGGGAGGGAATTTCAGAGCTGGGGGACGAGGCAATTGGAGGCATCACCACGTATGGTGGAGCAATTATAATTGGGAATGCACAAGAGGCCAGAATTAGGGGAGCACAGATATCTCAGAAAGCTTTGCGGTTGGAGGAGATTGCAGAGATAGAAAGGGGCGAGGCCATGGGGAGATTTGAAAACAAGGATGAGAACTTTAAGATCAAGAAGAATGGCAATTGCCACAAGTTAAGATACGGCAGCAAAATTTTGAATGACCTCAAGTTTATGAAGGGTAGAATGTGGGAGACCAGACAAGAGAGCATTGGAATAGTCAAATGTAGAAGTAACAAAGGCCTGGATGAGGGTATCAGCAGCAGATGAGCTATGGCAGGGGCAAAGTCAGGCGATGTTGTGGAGGTGAAAATAGACAGTCTTAGAGATTCACTGGGTGAATACAAGAACATGTAGGAACAAGGCAAAAGGGATCAAAAAAGCAATGAAAAGCCTAGGAGTATTGCTACAGCAGTAAAACATTAGTAGATTATTCTTTCAGTTCTGCAATAGCAAGAGGGCTGCCAGAGAAGAGCTGAACATTTTAAAAGATATAAATGGTTTGAAACTGTGGAAGATCACAAAATAATATATTCTGAACAAGTACTTCCACAAAGTATTCACAAGGGGGGCCATAAACAGCCTGCCCTTTCCAAAAACAGCCAAATAAGGCAAAATCTTCAATATAAATGAGATGGAAGTCCTAGACATGCTGAAAGGACTTAAACAAACATATCCCCGGGGATAAGTAGCATTTATCTCAGAGTGCTGAGAGAGCTCAGGGAGATTTGTGAAGCATTGGCAGTCATTATGGGGGAGTCAATAGTCACTGGGGAACTGCAAGTAGAGTAGAAATAGGCTAATGTTGTGCCCATATTAAAACAAAGAGAATAAAATAGATACAGGGCCCCATAAAGCCTTTAGTAAAGTATTTGATAATTGGAACAAAAACAGAAAATGCTGGAAAAACTCAGCAGGTCTAACAGCATCTGTGAAGAGAAAAAAACAACATGAACAAGTGACAGATGGCTCTAGTGGGGGTGGCGGCCAGTTTGCTAACCATTTCAACACACCATCCTGCTCTCATGCCCACATGTCTGTCCTTGGCCTGCTACAATGACCCAGTAAACTGGAAGAACAGCAACCCATCTTCCAATTAGGCACTTTATAGCATCCGGACTTAACATTGATTCAGCAACTTCAGACCATGAACTCTCTCTTCCATCCTCACCCCTTTTTTATCCTCCTATATTCAATATTCATTTTTTGTTTTTTATCCTTTTATTTATTTTTTTATTTTTATTCATTGTTTTATCCCCTATTTTCAATCCTTTTTCCAACCACCGTCTCCTTCCCCAACCCCACCCCCACTAGGGCCATCTATCACTTGTTCATCTTGTTCTTTCCAGAGTGCTTACCCTTGTCCTGCTATTGTCACATTCTGCTTTCTCACCTTAATGCCACTATCAGCACCTCCTTTAGCCAGTACCACTACCATTAACACCCCTTTGTCCTTTTGTTCATGACATCTTTGGCAATCTCGCCTCTGCCTCCACCTATCACTGGCCTCCTATCCAGCTTCACCCGCTCCACCCGCCTTAAACTGTATAAATTTCATCACATTTTTATTTCTCTTTAGCTCTGAAGAAGAGTCATACGGACTTGAATCGTTAACTCTGTCTTTCTCTCCACAGATTCTGTCGGACCTGCTGAGTTTTTCCAGCATTTTCTGTTTTTGTTTCAGATTTCCAGCATCTGTGGTATTTTGCTTTTATTTTACTATTTATTTGATAATTGATTTAATGGGCCTGGATTTTTCCTATGGCAGGCGAGCTGGGCGGGAGTGGATGGGGGTGGGCGCGAAGTCAATCGCTGCCCACAATCGGCTACGTGCCACCATTTTACGCGGGCAGGCCAATTAAGTTTGCGCACGAAAGAGCGCTTCAATCTCCCTGAGGCATAGAGCTGCCTCAGGGAGATTGAATAGATATGAAAATAATTAGAGAATCGGTTTAAAAACTTATTCAAACATGTCCCCTCATTGTCACATGAGTTGGGATGTGTTCAAAAAGTTGGGAAATTTTAGTTACTTATTTTATGAAAGCTTCAGGAAACCTCATCCCGTCCGTGGATGAGGTTTCCTGAAAAGCACGAAGGCAGCTTGGGCTTTTTCGCCTGCCCGCCAACCTTAAGGTTGGACAGGCAGTGTTATTAACTACTTTAATTAATTTCTCAATGGCTTTAATAGCCCCTTAACATTTCGGTGGGCGCCCAGCTGACTCCACCGCCCGCCCGCTGAACGAAATATCGCAATAGCACATGCCCAACATCATCATGCATCATTTTAGGCATTGGCGTGTTGGGCCGGTCCCCCGCATGCTGACCGGAAGATTCCGCCCACGGAATTGATTATCAGGATAAAAACTTGAGGTTTGTTCAATAGCTTAGCAAACAGCAGCCAACATTGGTTCATAAGGGGAAGATCCTGACTAATGAATTGCCTCAAGATTTTGGTGGGAGCGAGTGTGGTAAACTTGAAAATATAGGCTTCCAAATGAAAGATTAGTGTTACGCTCAATTCAGGGTAAGTGTTAAAAATGAATGAGAAATTGCCTGAAGTGTGCAAAACAACGTGGACTTGCTAGAGAAATTATTTTGGGTGGGGCAGGAGTACTGACCAGTGTTCCAGAACTCAGTATTGATACTGTTGTATGATGTGCCTTCGTACCATTGTAATGTAAAGGCACTCGGCAAAGCAGGGGTTACCATGGGACTGTAGAATAGCACTACCCATGGCTTGATATGTAGAGTCACATGGTAATAGACTGAGAGTACAGTCTAGAAATAACACTCTGGAAGCGGCCTGCATGGGAGAAACAGCACCACGCATGACAGTAACCTGGGATCTGTAAATAGTTAAAGGCTAAGAATAAAGGGTTCATGTTTAAACTTACAAGTCTCAAGATCTTAGCATTGAGACATCTAAAGAACCCATATTATAACATGGTTGGTTGTGGTGGGAGTTCCTAAAAGATATCACATCAGTGGTAATCTGAAATGTGGCAGCATTTTAAACTATGAACCCAGTGCAATATCCCAAGGTATGAAACCCTCAAAGCAGCTGAAGATTTGAGTAGAGAGACATGCAAAGTGTTGAAGAAGCAATTGCAGGGGCTTTGCTACCGACTTAGAAGTTGAGGAATCCACCAGGGTGAGTAGTAGCCCTTTGCAAAACTCCTGAGTGGTGCAGAGCATACAAGTGCTTAGATCACAAGATAGGTGAGCAACATTATAAGAAATTGCAAGGTCCTGAGTGACACTAAGTTAGGAGACCTAGTTAGATCAAAAGTTTGTGCACAAAAATACAAAAATTACAAGACCTTGAGTGACGCAGATTCAAAGGACCTGGTTAGTTCATGAGACAGTGAGCAAACGTAGAAAAAAGAATCTGTACTTACATTATAGAGTAGTGGCAGTCCCACAGCTCAGCATACCCTAGGGCAGCTAGAGGAAAGCTGCAACACCAGCCAGCACCATATAACAGGAGGTGGCCAAGCTGAAGTTAAAAAAAAAGGAAAAATACCCTGCAGAACAAAAAAAAGGCTGGCAGAGTAAAGTGAGAAACCTGCAGAGCACAGTGAAAAGGAGGGAAAAGCCTGCAGAGTTTAAGCGAAGGGGAACACGTTTCAAATGGGTCCCAAGCTTCTTGCATTAAGAAACAAATTGGTACAAAGTTAATAGCTCGCAGCTTAAAAAAAAACAAGCACACCAAGTCTGCCAGAATGTGAGACATTCAGAAAAAGCAGAAGAAAACCTGTAGAGTTCAAAAGAAGAAATCACTGCAATGTTTCATTTATGAAAGGAAAATGTTTTGAAAGTTTCACAGCTATTTAAAAAAATGCGTAGTGCATGACTGATGGTCAGCCCACCAAAATTGAAAAATTGTGGGACGCTCACAGGGAAAGAAAATACCTGCAGAGTAAAAAAAAGAGAAATAATTGCTTTGAAATCAATTTTCAGAGCCAAGTGAAAAAATCACTGCAATAATCTTTACAAAAGTTTGAAAAACAAGGCTCACGATCGTGGGGGGTCCTGAAACAGCATGGGGAAAACACAGAGACAGAACTGACAAGCTGCAGAAACAGCCTGAGTGAAAAAAAATGGTTACTGCACCGACAGTCTTAAAGGGATAACAAAATTTAAAGCTGTAACTACAAGAAAAAAAACAAATGGCCTTGGACAGAAAATTAGAAAAGCCAGACACATTTTTGCTATGGAAAGGGCTAAAGCAGATCCATGAGTAGGAGTCTTGGAGAAGATGGCTTTTAGTTTATAGAAGACTTACAGAATTAAGTAAGGAACCAAAGAAGTACAAGTTGGTAGGTTTTTATTCATCTTTGATTCATTTGCTGGTGAAGTACTCCACAGCCAACAGACAGATCCATACTCTACAACATTTATTGAGATAATTAAAGACTTTGATAGGTATTTTAACCACCCGATAAAGCACTAAGGGCAACAAGAGATCTTAGAGAGAGGGCAACTCCCAATAAAGCACCAAGGGCAACAAGAGATCCTAGAGAGAGGGCAACTCTCAATAAAGAACCAAGGGCAACAAGAGACCTCAGAGAGACGGCAAATCCCAATAAAGCACTGAGGGCAACAAAAGACCTTAAAGAGAGCTCAACGGAAAACCCCAAAGAGTGGGAGCCAAAAGACCCCAAAATGAGGATGACAGATGGCAGTGCAGAGTGAGCAAATGACTATGAATGAAATAAAGCAATCTGAGGTAACTCCAAAGGAACAAAATGCGCAAAAGATAATTAAAGCTGTTCTACAGGAAAATGTTTGCGTCATAGCTGAACTGCAAGAGTTGAAGTGCAAGATTCAAGCTGAATATATACCATTGAAAATGTACAATAAACTGAAGTCTTCAATGAACCAAGATGTTCAAGGTCTGAAAAAACAAACTTTAGAGACAATACAAAGGTATCGGGAGGAAATAGCAACCCACAATTCCACAGTTGGAAAATCAAAGCAGGAGTTTTGAAAACTCGACTAGATGAACAGCCATGCAAAACAGCAGGCAGAACAGGCACGCAAAGGAGGTGTGACCCTGCAAGTCTCCTTGAAGAATCAATATGAAGCCATGGAAAATTGTGAGGATCTAAAAAGGGTGTTGAATATTACTTCAGATAAAGCTGCTTTGGAATTATCAGTAGCAACAAAATGATGCACGGAAGCCCAGAGTGAGTTGGCAAGAGGCCAACATGAAAAAGAACAGTTGAAAGAACAACTGATTGTCCTTTAAAATCAAATGCAAAAGGAATGCATAACCATTCAGCAGCATGAAGACACGCAGATTGTCTTCAACAGCACAATTGAAGCACAGCAGAAGAAACTCAAGGAGAAAATGCTAAATTACAGGAAAGTTCAAGGTGAAGCAAGCAAACTTCACAAAGAAAAGGAAAACCTCTAACCAGACCTACACATGCTTACAAGAATTATTAAGGGCAAAGTGTATTCCCCTGGAAAATGACGAAGAAAAGAAAAATGAATTTAACATCACTCTGAACAAATAGTTAGCAAAGAAGACTCAATAATGTTCCATATTCCAGGAGGAATCTGAAAGCTACAAGAAGCAGGCTGAAGAGCTGAAGAAGCAGTTGAATAGAAAAGAGGAGGCTTTGAAGAAAAAAGCCATCAAACTTTCCAAACTGTGAGCAGATAATGAAGCCATGAATTGCACAATTACAGAACTGAAACAAATTAAGACTCCACTGGAGACAGACCTGTCTAACAGTGAAACCAAAATGAAAGACAAGGAAAAAGTTCTATTACGGCCAGAGGAACAAAAGACAGAGATAAGATCAGAAAACGTAAAGCCAACACTGAAGCGTGAGGGACTAGAAGAAGGAGTACTGGATGTCTCAGGCGCACTGAGAACCATTGAGCTGACTGAAATGATTGATAAGCATGCAAAAGGATTTGAAAATAAAGCAGCAAGCAAGCATTTGGGTGAAATTGTGAGACAAGTGGAAATGAAGATTCCATTTGCGAAACGTATACATCCAGCAAGAACATGGCAGGCAGAGTATTACTGACAGAGTAAAATATGGAAAAACTGTCAAGCCTGAATTTGTGAAGTCAGAGACTTGAGGCCAGAGATGAATGAATAGCAAGTAAAGTATTGTAATACTTGATTGGAAGGGAGGAAAGTTTACTTTGGTAAAGAATGGGGTTGTTATATGATTTGCCTGCATACCATTGTAATGTAAAGTTGCTCAGCAGAGCAAGAGTTAACATAGGACTGGAGAATAGCACCACCTATGGTATGATGCATCGAGTCACATGGTAATAGGCTGCGAGAACAGTCTAGAAAGGACCTCTGGAAGCAGTCTGCATAGGAGAAACACCACCATGCACGACAGTAACTTGGGATCTGTAAATAGTTAAAGACTAATAATAAAGGGTTCATGTTTAAACTTACAATTCTTAAGATTGAGACAATTGAAGAAAGAGAAATTATGTTGGGATGGGACAGGAGTACTGACCAGTGTGCTCCAGAGCTCAGTGTTGGTACCACTGCTGTAACTAAATTACATTAAAGACTTGGATCCAAAAACTCAATATAAATTGGACGGATTTGCAAATGATACCAAACTGAGGGCAATGGAATTGAGAAGATAATTCAGTAACGGTAAGTTGGGCAAAAGATATGAGTGGCCAGAACAATGACAAATGAATTTAATGTCTATAAATAAAGTACTTTGCATTAGAAGGAAAAATAGGAGACCTTGAAGTACATGAATTGTGTTGAAATAGCTGGAGATGAAATTGAAAAAGACCTAGGACATCAAAATGTCCGACCAGTGCTGTGCAGCAATCAGATAAGCGCATCGGCTGTTGAAACATTGTCAAAACAATAAAATACAAATCAGAGCAAGCAAATGTCTGAGAAACAAGTGAGGCTCTCAAGAGCTGGTGACAGCACGGTGAAGACACAATGTTGAAGTCTTTTAAACCGGGCACTTAAAACAGTTCACTGACAGTGCCTTCTAGCCCAACAATTTCTTTCAACAAGATATACAGGAGCAGCAATGTACTGGGAACATTATCTTCTCAAGGTTTTGCTCTATGTCACGCTGTGCCCTGAGCTGGGCACCTACCACCTCTACTCTTGGATCGTTGCTAGGCCAACATTGTGGAATTCCTTACAGAATAACATCTGAGGAGCAGCATCACCACAATGATTGCACAGGTGCAAGAAGGCTCAACACCATAGGGATGAACAATAAATGTTGCCTTGCCACCATTGCCCACATCCTGAGAACATATACAGAAGAATTATTGAATTTGCTTAAGGTTGCTAGAAGAACTCTTTTTGTCAGTAGTTTTCTCATCTTCCCTTTTCTTGTAAAGATCTTGGCTCCTTATATTTTCATATATGCCAGTTACCCTCTGGTGCTGCACCCAAATGACCACTCTATGTGATGCATGTTAGCAGGGGGTTCAATCATGGGAATATCACAATCATGGCCAATCTGTTCTCACCATACATGCACATGCTTCAAGAATGATCATGTGATTTTTAAAATTTCATTCAAGGGATGTGAGCTTTGCTGGCTAGGCCAGCATTTATTGCCAATCCCTAGTTTCCCTTGCGAAAGTGGGGGTGAGTTGCCTTCTTCAACTGCTGCAGTCCATGTGGTGTAGGTACACCCACAGTGCTGTTAGGAAGGGAGTTCCAAGATTTTGACCCAGCGACAGTGAAGGAACAGCGATATGTTTCCAAGTCAGGATGGTTAGTGACTTGGAGGGGATCTTCCAGGTGGTGGTGTTCCCATCTATCTGCTGTCCTGATCCTTCTAGATGGTAGTGGTTGAGGGTACGGAATGTGCTGTCTAAGGAGCCTTGGTGAATTCCTGCAGTACATCTTATAGATGGTACACACTGCTGTGACTGTGCATTGGCGGTGGAAGGAGTGAATGTTTGTGAACGTGGTGCCAAGCAAGCAGGCTGCTTTGTCCTGTATCGTGTCAAGCCTCTTGACTGTTGTGAGAGCTGCACTCATCCAGGCAAGTGGGGAATATTCCATCACACTTCTGACTTGTGCCTTGTAGATGATGGACAGGCTTTGGGGAGTCAGGAGGTGAGTTACTCATCGCAGGATACTTAACGTCTGACCTGCTATGTAGCCACAGTATTTATATGGCTAGTCCAGTTCAATTTCTGGCCACTGGTAACACCCAGGATGTTGATAGTGGGGGATTCAGCAGTGGTAATGCCATTGAACATCAAGGGGCGATGTTTAGATTCTCTCTTGTTGGAGGTGGTCATTGTCTGACACTTGTGTGGCACGAATGTCACTTACCACTTGTCAGCCCCTTGTCCAGATCTTGCTGTATTTGGACATGGACTGCTTCAACATCTGAGGAGTCACGAATGGTGCTGAACATTGTGCAATCATCAGTGAACATCCCCACTTCTGACCTTATGATGGATGGAAGGTCATTGATGAAGCAGTTGAAGATGGTTGGGCCAAGGACATTACACTGAGGAACTCCTGCAGTGATGTCTTGGAGCTGAGATGACTGACTTCCAACAACAACAACCATCTTCCTTTGTGCTAGGTATGACTCTAACCAGTGGAATGTTTACCCCTGATTCCCATCGACTCCAGTTTTGCTAGGGCTCCTTGATGCCACACTCCGTCAAATGCAGCCTTGATGTCAAAGGCAGTCACTCTCACCTCACCTCGGGAGTTCAGCTCTTACGTCCATTTTTGAACCAAGGCTGTAATGAGGTCAGGAACTGAGTAGCTCTGATGGAACACAAACTGGGCGTCAGTGAGCAGGTTATTGCTGAGCAAGTGCTGCTTGATAGCACTGCTGATGACCCCGTCCAATACTTAACTGATGATGGAGAGTAGACTGGTGGGGCGGTAATTGGCTGGGTTGGGTTTGTCCTGCTTTTTGTGTACAGGACATACCTGGGCAATTTCCCACATAGCCGGGTAGGTGCCAGTGTTGTAGCTGTACCGTATTGTATTGGCTAGGGGCATGGCAAGTTCTGGGGCACAAGTCCTCAGTACTATTTCCGGATTATTATCTGGGCCCTTAGACTTTGCAATGCCTTCAGCCATATCTTGATCTCACGTGGAGTCAGTCGAATCGGCTGAAGACTGGCATCTGTGACACTGGGAACCTCTGGAGGAGGCCAAGATGAATCATCCACTTGGCACTTCTAGCTGAAGATTGTAGCAAGTGCTTCAGCCTTATCTTTTTGCACTGATGCACTGGGCTCCTCCATCATTGAGGATGGGGATATTTGTGGATTTGTGGGGCCTCCTCCTCCAGTGAGTTGTTTAATTGTCCATCACCATTCATGACTGGAAGTGGCAGGACTGCAAAGCTTAGATCTGATTTGTTGGTTGTGGGATCGCTTAGCTCTGTCTATCACTTGCTGCTTGTGCTGTTTGGCATGCAAGTCGATCTGTGTTATAGCTTCACCAGGTTGACACCTCATTTTTAGGTATGCCTGGTGCTGCTCCTGGCATGCCCTTCTGTACTCTTCATTGAACCAGGGTTGATACTCTGGCTTTATGGTAATGGTAGAGTGGGGGATATGCCAGGCCATGAGGTTACAGATTGTGTTTGGGAACAATTCTGCTGCTGCTGATGGCCCACAGTGCATCATGGATCCCTTGTCTTGAGTTGTTAGATTTGTTCAAAATCTACCCATTCAGCCACACAACACAATGGAGGATATCCTCAATATACAGGTGGGATTTTGTCTCCACAATGTGACCACAAGGTCACTCCTACTGATCCTGTCATGGACAGATGCATCTGTGGCTGGCAGGTTGGTGAGGATGAGGTCAAGTATGTTTTTCCCTCTTATTGTTTTGCTCAACCACCTGCCAGAGCCAGTCGAGTAGCTTTGCCCTTTAGGGTTCAGCCAGCTCGGTCAGTAGTGGTGCTACCGAGTCACTCTTGGTGATGGATATTGAAGTCCCCCACCCAGAGTACATTCTGTGCCCTTGCCATCCTCAGTGCTTCCTCCAAGTGATTCTCAACATGGAGGAGCACTGATTCATCAGCTGAGGGAGGGTGGTACATCGTAATCAGTAGAAGGTTTCAGCTTATTATTTCCCCCTTGCGAGTTCAGGACACTGAGCTCTTTGAAGCACTCAAATTGCAACACTGCAGTGATCAAGTGACTTAAAATTGAGAAATATTATTCTGTAAAGTTGACAATGCTTTTTCTTAAATGAAATGTGACAAATGATGATGTGCAACCATAGACATAACTGGCTTGACCTACAGTTAACTTATAGCAATGCAAACTAAAAATTTATGCATCACTATTTCTTCTTCTATGTTGAATGGATTCAGTACACATGGATTCAGTTCATGAGTATGTTTATGAGAAACAAAGTTCACAGTTCCGCCAAGGTCATTGACCTGAAACGTTAACTCTGTTTCTCTCTCCACAAAGCTGCCTGATCCATTGAGAATGTCCAAAATTTTCAGTCTTTTTTATTTCAGGCTTTCTAGCATCTTCAGTATTTTACTTCTGTGAATATTGTTGAGGTCTTGCAAATAACACAATGCACAATCGTGCTGCCACAGTGTCCAAGTTCAGCCGTAGAGTTGCGCCGGCTCTGGAGCCATTTAGAAATGGCAGGTGGCAACTGATTCCAGGACTCCTGCCCCCATTCCTGGTGCTGGAGATCTTCCTCGACATGGGACAAGGATGCAGATAGTCAGCCCACATCCTGCACTCCCAACCTGGCTGGTTCCATTCCAGGGGTACGCATCTCATATCCCCTTGAAATTTGCATGGAATCCGACCAGCTTTGGGATGATCTGTGGACCCTCAGAGGCGTCATGAATCATTATCTGGATTTGGGAACCTTTTGCAAAGTAAGTTTAAAAGGCCTTACCCATGCTCCTTCCATGCCATCGCCATATCCTTCCTGTCCCCTTCATGGCCTTCATGCCACCTTCATGCCCTACATCCAACTTCCATAACATTTCCATGCCTCCATGCCATGTTCATGGTCTCCATGCTACCTTCATGTTCCCATTGACATCTTTATGAGGTTATAATAAGTTATTCTTTCTGTGATCTCTTTTGTTGATGTCCATTTGTTTACTTGGAAAAGATTAAGAGGTATGAAGTGAAGGAAAGCTTCTGTTATTGTTACTACAAATAACTCTGTTTGATTGGCAGTGTTATATGGTTGTGGGAACAGCAGTCTTTTCTCAAAGCAGGTTTCTAAATGGGTGTATTATTTCCTCAGCATTTCAATTGCCATTGTTATTATATGGCTCAATGGTTCTGTATATGGTGTATATTGGATAAGTGGGCATGGAGCATTAATGGAGCATGGGGGCCTTGGAGGGGAGCATGGGGGCATTGAAGTGTCATGGAAGTGACATGGAGGACAGGGACATACGCACATAGTTTGTTTGCATGTCCATATCCATGCCACTTCCATGCTACCTTCATGACACCTCCATGCCCTCCAATGGAGGTGGCATGCAGGCCATGGGGTGCACATTGGGTGCATGGAAGTCTCTTGGTGGCCACGAAGGTGACCTCCAGGGCACAGAGCGGGCATGGGCAATTGGTGGGGGTTGTGAGTGTGTAAGGGGTGAGGGCTAGAGGGCTTAACCACTTTTAATATAACTGGGAAAAACTCCCAGAGAACTGAGGTTGGACCTCTAATCAGCCCACCTCAGCACCTATCTGTCCTGTGGCCGCCTACAACCTGCTTCTGGAGTCGGCGGGCCAACTGTCCCTGGCCCCTGTCTCCCCGGAGTGAATGCTATGCATAACAGGGCCTTTAAACTGAATTGGGTCTGTCAATTCGGGAAATTTCCTGACTCGAGTTACCCACCTCAGAAGTGAAAATCCAGTACTTCATGTATCATGATGCCCGACTGTTCCCCCTTCCAACCCCTTCCCCTACCCCACACACACACACACACACACACCCCATCATCTTTCCTCTTGGTAACAAGTGTCCAATAGGCCTCAAGCAAGACGAGTATCAGATCAACAGCAACAACAAAAATGGCTTAGATTTATACGGTGTATTTAGAGATGGAATAATATTCCAATGCATTTCACAGGGACATGAAGTAAACAGACCTCCTCCTGCTGTTCTGAGGGAAAAGAACTTTCCTCTGCACTCTTGACATCTGGAGGAGCCCCCCAAGGAGACATTACTGAACCTGGGCACCATGCATTGTCTAGATGCTGCCATTTCCATGCCACAATACTTGTAAACCACACTTCACTGTCTCCTACCTGTGTTGCCTTAGTACAAAGTGCTGCCTTCCCTTTAAATATGGCACCTACTTGTTATCTGGAGGTACTTTCTCCTGGCCATTCTGCATTATTGACGTCCTCACACACACTGGCTGTTAATTGCATTTCCTCTTCCACCCTCTGCCCTCATGGCACCCACTTAGCAACCTGATTTCAGGCCGTCCTCTCTGATGGCAAAATTCCACCCATTGTGTTCATTTCTGGGCATTACACTTTCGGCAGGATGTCAAGACTTGATAAAGGCTACAGAAGAGCTACCAGCATGGTACCAGGGTGGAGAAACTACAGTTACGTAGATAGGCTAGAGAAGCTGAAATAATTCTCCTTAGAACAATGAAGGTTAAGAGAAATTTTGATGGAAGTGTTCACAATCAAGAACAGTTTTGATAGAGTAATTAATGGTAGACGGGTAGGTAAATAGAGGACGTATATTTAAGTTGATTGACAAAAAACTAGAGACAACATGAGGATTTTTTTTACACAATGATTTTTTTTACACAATTATTATGATCTGGAATGCACTACCTGAAAGGACAGTGCCAGCAGGTTCCATAGTGATTTCCAAAAGGGAATTGGATGAATACTTGAAGTCAAGAAAATGAGAGGGCTATGGGACAGAGCAGGGGAGTTGGACAAATTAGTTAACTCTTTTAAACAGCCTGCACTAGTATGATAGACTGAATGGCCTCCTTCTGCACTATTATTCCACGATTCTATGTCATCAGTACAAGTGCATAGCTCCAAGGAGTTGTGAGGTTTAATAGACTTCATTTAAGGTCCTTTTCCACTTTGAACTATAGCTATTTTCTTTGAATTCACTCTTTTAATTTTCCCTTTTGTTTAATTTGAATTGATCTCCTGCTCCTTTAGAATTCAACTCTTTGGCAGAGTTAGGCTGACCCTGGTATAGCATGGCATTCCTTTGGGAATACCACAACACTTTGGGAAGATAGAAGATGTGTATAGTCAAGTGTATAGAGTCATGCCATAGTGTTCTAAATGCGTTAGAGGACCTGTGACCTGGAAGCTTATGCTTCACCAGGAAGGCAGTTGTGGAATTTTGCTGTCTCCTGCAGTACGGTCTCAATACCTACTACTCAACTGGCACAGCTTTGCCTGCAGTGCTGAAAATCACAGCTTGATTCATCTTTTATGCATCCGCTTTCTTTCAGATTGCCTCAAGTGACATGTGTCAAACTCAACAGTTCACTGCTGCTTCCAGCAGCTCAGTAAATTGGTAAGGCCAACAATTTCATCACTCTTCTGAAGGTTGAGAAACATCAGCAGGAAAGTGGCTGTGTTCGGTAATGGAACCCATGTGGGAATCCATGGTGTTTTTGCACAAGAAGAAATTATGTTCCATTAATGTGCAGGTTGTAAACAAGCACTGGAACTGCATCATGAAGGTAGATTACAGGCACCCTGGAAACTACCATGATTCCTATGTTCTAGAGCAGTCCACAGTTGCAGAGTTATCTCACAATGCTGCTGGCTGAAATGGATGGCCTCTTATAGACCACAGATAGCCTCTGGAACCCTGGCTGATGACACCAGTGTGGAATCCCAGAACAGCAGTCTAAAATAAATAAACTGAAACATGGAGCTCTGCTCGGAACCAAATAGGATACGTTATTGGTCTATTGAAACCACTGTTGTTTGACGTCCGTCAGAGATATGCTGCATACCCCCAAACAGGTATCAAACCTTATGGGCACGTTGAAAAAAGAGACATGTCCTTTTCACCTTGCACTCATCAGGACACTCGCAAGAATACCAATTTAAGGGGGAAAACAACAATTCATACTGTTTGTGGAGAAAGTGCTGATTGGTTGGCAAGTGGTATTGCGATGGAGAATGCACCACTGATGGTGACTGACAGTTAACTGACAAGCATTGTTTGAAATTTAAACCAAGTAGCTTGACCCTAACCAATCCATTATGGTTGAAGCTAACAGCGCAGACTTGCAGTGCAGGTTAGGAGGATGCCTGGGCCTGAGCTGAGACTACAGCATGCAGTCCAGTGGGCAAAGCTGCTGCCAATTGGTCAAGTGGAGTGGGACAGAGGTGGGTGGGGCTTCGGACAGCCAATGAGCGCACTATGCACTGACTATCCAAATGGTGTCCATATGTGAAGGGGGCTTCAGACTTAACCAAGAGAGCTTCTTAGTACACTCATGCTAACCCATGCACCTCTCTCTTTGATCCTTCAGGAGGAGAACATCAGGATCATGGATAAAAGCAAAATACTGCAGATGCTGGAAATCTGAAACAAAAACAAAAATAGCTGGAAAAACTCAGCAGGTCTGACAGCATCTGTGGAGAGGGATACAGTTAACGTTTTGAGTCCAGGATCATGGAGCCTGATTATTTAGCGGTATATCTCATGGCTTACAGAGACCTCAGAAAATGAAGAAGAGAGTGGTGGAGGTACCTGCCTCGGCAAAGGGAGGAGCACCTCTCTCAAGACGAAGGCCGGAAGGGCCTGCTACACACACAGTTGAAGATCCAGTGCTCATAGATGCCTCGCTAGACCCTGGGTCTATGGACGGCCCCTGTCATTTCTGCAGATAACTGAGAACCAGTGTCGCTGAAGACTGCACATGTCCGGGGAACTAGTGGGTCACATATGCCACCTGTTGCCGGATTTGGCACCATGGGGACGCCAAATGGAGGGCATCCACTACCAGTGGCTGTGAAAGTGACAATCGCACTCAAATTTTATGCCAGTGGCTCCTTCCAGAGCCCCACAAGTGACCTGTGTGGGGTCTCAGAAATCTCCAAGCACAAATGTATCCAGTTGGTCACGGACGCCATCTTTGCAAAGACACAGAACTTTGTGCATTTTGCCCAGGATCAGGAAAGCCAGGAAGCAAGAGCGCTAGGGTTTGCTCAGATCTCTGGTTTTCTACAGGTGGAGGGTGCCATCGACTGCAGTCATGTGACGCTTAGTTCTCCATGGCAACAAATAGTCAACTATGTCAACAGCAAGGGCTTCCACTCGCTTAATGTTCAGCTGGTGTGTGACCACCACAAACGCATCCTGCAGGTCTGCGCATGATTCCCAGAGAGCATCTACGCTCCTACATCATTAGCAGATCTCAGATCCCTGACATCTTCCAGAGGCTACAGGGTTGGCTCCTCGGGGACAAAGGCTGCCCACTGAGGATGTGGCTGATGATGTCTGTGCGGAGGCCTCAAACTGCAGCATAACAAGGTTCATGCCGCAACCCGGACTTTGGTGGAGCATAGGATAGGCATTTTGAAAATGAGGTTCCGGTGCCTCAACAGGTCCAGAGGAGCACTGCAATACAGTCCCCGGAGGGCGTTGCGTATCATCGTCGCTTGATGCACGCTCCACAACCTGGCACTGCGATGATGGGAGGACCTGGCTGGGGAGGAGATGGAGGAGCTGCATGTATTCTCTGAAGAGGAGGAAGTCGAAGAGGATGATAATGATGAAGTGCTCAAAGGTGAAGATGCCCTTGATGAAGCCAAGCACTGGCCAGACGAGGCAGGCGTGCTAGGGAGGTCCTGATAGCTACAAGATTGGTGGAGGATGATGACAAGATGCAGTGAGGACAGTCCTGATATCCTCACCTTGCATCTGTGAACATTTGACTCTTGTGTGGCTGATGGCAGCACACATGCCCTCGGTGCTCAGGATCATGCCATGGAGACGCAGTGCAGGCCCGAATAGTCACTAGACTCCAGGAGAATGATGATGACATGCAGTGAGGACACTCCATAAATCTTCACATAGCCTCTGTGAAAGTCTGACTCCTGCCTGGCTGAGGGTAGCTCACTTGTGCTCTGTGATCAGGGTGATATCATAGGCTGTGAAACTTTAATTGCACCTGGTCCTTTGTCAACCTTCAGCACCTGTCCCCTTCAGGACCACACCGGCACTAGATGCAGATGCTGGAGAGATGGCAGGGGCGCGGAGGGGGGGTTGGTGTGGGTGGGGGTGTGGGATAGGTGCAGCACCACCTTAAAGGTGCTGAGAGCACACTGAGAGAATAATGCCCACGATATTCTAGCAGCAATGACAAGCACCATTGAGGTGCAGATATCATTAATGTGTTGAGTAAATGTGAGGCTAGCCCATCACTTTGGTCTGAATGTTACACACTGTACAGGGAAGAGGCTCTGGACTGAGATACCTGCCTTTATCTTGTGCAGGAAAGTTTCCATCTGAATGACACGAGCACTGCTCATCAGAACAAGGAGCCATAGGCAGGGAGACATTCTTGTGAGTCTATTGACAATAGTGAACATTATGTACAAGTGATTAACACCCGTGCCCAGGCTGTGCAATTAATTCTTCTTAACCTTCCTAACCCTGCCGCTACATCTTGGTTCTCTCCCAACATCCACAGCAGAGGTGGAGGCAGCCTGCTGTCTGCTACACCCTGTCTATGATGACCTTGGTGGGCGTTCTCTGGAGGGCCAAGACCTGGAGGGCTCTGTCCTGTTTCGGAGTCCTGCTTTCAGTGTCCAGGCTATTGGCCTGTGGAGCTGAAGCTGCTGGGGTCACAGGAAGAGGGGCTTCGGATGGGCCAGACACTCCCAGAGTCACCTGGGTGGATGGCCCAGCACCTGCTGATCCTCCTCTCTATGGGTGGCTGAGGGACCCTGGTTGACTGCTTGAGGAGAAGGGGAAGCTGGAGTGATATCAAGCTGTCTCACATCCCTTTCATGTTGACACTGTTGGAGGCCAATTTTGGCATCAGCAGTGGAGTTCAGCCTATGCAGAAGTGCAGGGCAAATGTCCTGGACCAAGGTCTCCATGGCAGCCACCATCCTACCAGTGTTGAACTTGATGTGTTGGCATGCTGGTGCTATCACCTCAGACTAAAGGTGGGCAGACTCCTCCATCGTGCCTTGCAACTGAGGAGTGCAGCAGACATCCTTTCCTAATGTTCCCCAGCTTGCCTTTTCAGCTCCAGCAACTATGACATGACCAAGTCCAGAGGCTCCTCATCTGACTTGGACTCGGCAGATTTCTGGCCTCCAGCGGTCCTTCGAAGGCCAGAAACCTGGGAAGTCCCTGACACCGCCTACAATGGCTCAGACAGTGTGATGTGCTCACCAGATTGTGACCCCAAGGCTACTATAGAACTAAGTCGACTGAGGTGTGTGTCTCTGCGCTGGTGGAGGGTGTGGGTGAGCGCTGTGATGAGTCTTCAATGAGGGTGTCATCAGATTCTTCTTCCAAGGTATCTTCAGGGTTTGAGTTGAGGACCTGGGTTGTGGACCCCCTCAGCTGCTTCCCAGATTTGCCTTTGAAAGCAAGAAGAGATAATTAGTGCATGGTAGGGGACTGGGGACAGGGGAACTCGCTCACAGCATGCTTGTCTGATGGATGTTGCACTGCTGAATCCTCACTTGGTTGAGCACCACCGACATCACCGTCAGTACAGGAATGGTCCAGATCCTCGCCGGCCAGGTGGATGGCTCCATTTTCAAAGTCTGTGATGTCAGGCACCCCTCCACCAGTCTGTGACCTCTTCTTCTTGTTGTGTGCCAGCTTGCCCTGCATGAATAGGAATGGAGAGAGTGTAAGCAGGATGCCTGCCAGTCCAGTTGAAAAACATGCCTGACATGTGTAGGTGGTGAGTGATGCCATGGATGGGATGAGGATATGATCTGCAGGGCAGATGAATGTGCGTGTGAGAGAATGAATGATGATTTCCCCTTGAGCTGGCAGTGAGTGAGATCCCTGTGGATGTCTGATGGGCTTGTGAGTGTGAGTTGAGAGTGATGAGAAGAGTGACTTTTCCTGGGGGAATGAAGGAGATTACTCATCTTCTTTCAGCACTGGATTGCTCAAGGCATTGGTGCTGACGACTGCTGACACCACCTCCCATGCTGGATTTGTCACCTTGCTTGTGGTCTTCACCCAGAGTGGGGGGTGGGGGGGGGGGGGAGAGCGTTTCATGGTAGGCCTCCATGGCATCCAGCAAGCACCCCAGGGAGGCGTTGCTAAATTTGGGGGCAGCATGTTTCCTCCCTTTAGCAACCATAACTTTGTAACAGCTTCTGATCCCTTAGAGAGTGCTAACTGTGCAGGGGCGGCCTTTACATATGGTGCCTGGATTATTTAAGGTCTGAAGTGATAGTAGGGCGGGTGAATCAGAGGCCACCCCACACCACACCCCCGCCCCCACCCCCCCCCCCACCACCCCCCCCACCCCCACCCCAGCGATCTGGTGTGTTTCCCAGGAATAGGGTGATACGGCTCAAGAATCTGCCATTGCAGCCGGCAGGGCATCAAGATGGTGGCCGATGCCCTCTTCACGAGGGCCAGTCAATACATTCACTATCGCACAGATCCAGCCTGTCAGTCTGAGACAGTAGAGGATTCAGCACAATTGCTGAATCCCCCAGAGGCAAGACTGCACGCATGTGGCCATCACAGTTCCCATGAGCCAGCCAGAGGCCTTCATTAACTGGAAGGGATTTCACCCTTTCAACGTGTGACTGGTCTGTGAACACTGCAGCACATCCTGCAGCTGGGAGCAGCCATTATGGTTACATTCTCCAGCACTCCCAGGTGTCACAGCTTTGCACCTCCAGTCCCATACCCTGCCCCCCATCCCCATGCACCTTCATGGATGGTTGCTTGGGAACATCTACTGGAGAGATGGCTGCTAACACCAGTGAGGAACACTAAGATAGAGGGTCACCATCACCATTCGCTGTTGCGAATACTTTCAGGCGTTGAGAAATAAACGTTTATACTTCCTTTTTTTAAAAACTTATGAGAAAACCCGTCTTTTAGTTTGTTCTTAAGAACCACAGCACTCAAGGATGCTAAAAAAAACTTCTTTTATAAATCACATCTATCTGAGGCCAGTTGAGAGGTGAGAAAATGGGGACGAATCCTACAATCTCTCCCGTCTGTAACATGCTTGAATTTGGGTTGCCTTGTTCTAGAGTCAGAAAGAATAAAAGACTGTGCAAAGATCAATAAGCATTCCAGATGAGAAACAGCTGGCTGAAGAAATGTATAAGTACGTGTGGTACTATTCAGAATGTTGGAAGAATTTGAACACTGAGGAAACCTACCTTGGCAATTATCTTCATGGTGTTGAATTTCTTTGAAGGATCGCTTTTTATTTGCATAAATTCTCATTTGGTTACCTCCTCTCAACCTGAGCATAGTTTTCTGAGGTAGGTGTCCAACAATTCAAAAATGCCACAACTTTTTGGCGGAAGAGTCAGTAACCAGAGGACACAGATTTAATGTAATTGGCAAAATACCCAGAAAGAAGATGAGAAGAATTACCACGTGAAACGTTGCTACACAAAATAAGGGCTCACGTTGTGGGGGTAACATATTAGCATAGATAGAGGATTGGTGGTTAACAGGAAACAGGGATAAGTGGGTCATTTTCAGGTTGGAAATACGTAACCAGTGGAGTGTCACAGGGGTCAATGCTGCGACCTCAACTATTTACAGCCTATATCAATGCTTGAATGAAGGGACTGAACGTCTGGTTGCTAAATTTGCTGATGACATAAAGATAGGCAGGAGAGTAAGTTGTGAAAAGGACTTCAGGAGTCTGCAAGGGGATATAGATGGGTTAAACGACTGGGCAAAAATTTGGCAGGTGGGCTATAATGTGGAAATATCTGAACTTATCCACTTTGGCAGAGAGAATAGAAAAGCAACTTATTGTTTAAATGGAGAGAGATTGCAGAACTCTGCAGTAAAGAGGGATCTGGGTGTCCTGGTACATGAATCACAAAAGTTAGTATGCAGGCATAGAAAGCGTTTAGAAGGCAAATGGGATGTTATTTATTGCAAGGGGAATCGAGTAGAAAACTAAGGAAGTTTTGTTACAGTTGTACAAGGCGTTGGTGAGACCACATCTGGAGTACTGTATACAGTTTTTGTCTCTTTATTTAAGATAGAATATAATTGTATTAGGAGCAGTTCAGAGAAAGTTCACTTGGCTGGTCCCTGGGATGGATGGGTTATCTGAGGAAAGGTTGGGCAGGTTGGGCCAGTATCCATAGGAGTTTAAAAGTATGAGAGCTGATCTTAATGAATCATATAAGGTCCTGAGGGGACTTGGTAGGATGAATGCCTAAAGAATGTTTCCCCATATGGGGCGGACTAGAACGAGGGGATACAGTTTAAAAATAAGGGGTCTTCCATTTAAGATGGGACGGAGGAGAAACTTTTTCTTTCAATGGTTCATTAGTCTGTGGAATTCTCTTCACCAGAGAGCAGTGGAGGCAGGGTCATTGAATATTTTTAAGGCTGAGTTATACATTTTCTTGATTAACAAGGAAGTTAAAAGTATAGAGGTTAGCCAGGAAAGTAGAGGCTACAATCAGATCGGCCATGAATGTATCAAATGGCAGAGCAAGGCTTGAGGGGACGAATGGCCTACTCCTCCTAATTCGTACGTTTGTATGTTCGTACTATTTTTCCACAGTATGTTGTCATGGTCTGGAATGCATTGCCTGGAAGTTTCAATAGTAACTTTCCAAAAGGAATTGGTTAAATTCTTGAAAAGGAAAAAAAGAAATGCAGGGTTATGGGGAATGAATGGAGGAAGAGGACTAATTAGATAGCTCTTCCAAATTGCATGATGAGCTGATTGGCCTTCTTCTGTGCTGTATAACACTACAATCCTGTTATTTTTACTATTGCCTCCCTCAATATGATCGCTAGGGCTTTCTCAGTAAAGGAAGCTGCACTCTGCAACCATTCCTAGAGATTGGTGGATTCCTCGCCCATCGCAGCATAATGCCCAACAAAGTCAGTCAAACATTTGCAGACAGCAGGAATTGCAGATGCAGAGGAGCTGCACCAGCAGATTTATGCTCCTGTCCAGGAAATACAACCTCCCTGCTCTTGGCCTCTACACTCCAACATTGTGACTCAAATTGCGCTAAGAACACACCAGCAGTTTGTAAATGAGGAGACCATGATGAATCCCTTCTGTGCAACGGAAATACAAAATGTGCAGAGCAAATGATTTAATGCTGCTGATGCATTTCCAGCAGAATTTCAGACAGTCTGTTTTGGCTTGTGTGCCATTTTGAGTGCCAAATATTCCATATTATTGTCACACTGTCTGAAAGCTGAGCTTCACTTGTGGTCCATGCTTTTTATGTTTATGTTCAATATTTTCTCTTCAAATACCGCTGGTTATATTCTACTCAACTATACAACTATAAGTATTGAAACCATTGTGTCAGAATTAATACCTCCATTCTGACCAACATATATTAATTTGATCTAATTTGCTCCTGAATGCAGTGAATAATAATAACTTTGGCACTTGCTCACAGTAAACTGAAATGGAGCCCACATTGTAAAGTGCAGCCTTATTCATACCTTCTGAAGAAACATGTTTCATAAGTGGATCAGTCTTGCAAGCTTTTATATGCTGAATGTGTGAGTTAATTAGGGAAAAGATTGAACTTCTTTTTTAATCATTCATATAAATTGGATGCTCTTATCACAGAGGATTTTGTAAACAGGCTTCACTGCAGTACCAGGATTATTGAATAAATGTCACAGTGGCAGAAATTATTGATAGTAGATGAACAAATCAATAGATCCTTATAATTAACAGTTTTCACTGATATTTAATACAACTCAAGCTTTATCTAAAATTATTCATTTGGCTCATTTAGCAGACCATGTGGCTGATAATGTGGTCCAGGAACAGTGATGCTTCTTTCACATCTGTCATTATAATGCAGGGCATTTAAATAAATATCATGAGTTCCAAGTGCACATTGGCTGCAATAGGAGTGCCAGAGGGACAAGGAGCATATTATGCAGTGCCCATACCTTGTAAAGAACTGCTGGTTATTCTGAAAAAGAGGAATGCTTCAAAATTGCAAGAAGGCTAAAAGGCACAGGGCTTGATGAGATCTATCTTTAAGAAGCTATCTGTAAATTCAATTGTTGCAAAGCGTACAAACAGATCCAACATCAAAACAGCTGTGAAAAGCAGCTCCTGGCAACAAGTCACTCTAGTGAAACCTGATGCACCCAAGGTATTACCAGTGGCTCTGTGGAACTTCAGGACCAATAACATTTAACTACCCTTCTGCATGCTAGCCTTCTGAGTCCAACAACATGACCCTGCAGCCTTCTGCTTAAAAACCTGACTAACTACCAACTTCTCTTTTTTTCATCTCTCTGTGTCAGACAGCTGCTGCCGAGTATTTGGGACCAGGAGCTCTCCAAGAGAACCCACATGAGCTGTTTATTGATTGTCAAGGCAGACTAATGGATTGTTTGACCTGGAACAATGGGTGGAATTTAGTGGAGCCGACCAGAGTGGGCAGGATAGTGGACAGGCACAAGAATCCCAGAGGCAGGAAAACTGTCCTGCATTTAGTCAGGGGTAGGAAGAGGCCAATACAGGAAACCCTTTCACTAATGGCAGAAAGGCAATTAGGCTCATTAATGAGCCATTTAAAACCAATTACCCTAAGCCAACTGGGGTTGAATGGTGGCTCACTGATTACACAAACCCGCATTGGTCTCCCATCACTCTAGAAAGGTGCCCTGTCTGGTTTGCCAGCTTTCTATCAGTAGGTCCCTCATTCACAGGGACTCTGTGCCCAACTGAAGGACCCGTTATCGGGAAGGGAGGGTCTGCTGAGAGCCACCCCGCCTTGCCTTTGCACCCAACCAGCTTGCTTCCCCTCCACGCCTGGCCAGCAACTCCCTCCCTGTGATGCCTAGCATGCTCGACTTACCTCTCTCCAGGCTTCAGCGATGAGCCTGGTGAAGGCCCCAGTGCATTACCGACAGTGGCCAATGCTTTTGGTGGCACTGCCGATGCTGGAGTGCTGCCAGCATCTGATTGGCTGGCAGGTCTCAGGAGCGGCATTCCCATCCTACTGGGGACTTAACTGAACCGGGGGCCTAATGCTGTCCAGATAAGTGCCTGCTTATCTTGTAACTGTGTCAGGCCTCCTGAAGAAAAGTGACGCGGTGTTCCCACTGTTTCTCAACTGGTGGCACAAGACCCATCAACACCTCTAAATTCCACCCAAGAACTGTTTCTCTCTCCACAGATGCTGCCAAATCTGCTGAGTGTTTCCAGAAATTTCATTCATTATATTGGATTGCTTATTTTTTACAGTTTTGGGAAAGCAACTTCAAAACCTGGTGCATTTTGACAACATTTTTTTCTCTCCACACCTTTTTTTAAACTTGTGAGAATACACTTTGCTTTAAGATACTCAAACCTGCCCTGAAACCTGACAGAAGCACTTGCTCCTTTTTCCTTTCTTTCATTTCTCAGTTGTATGCACCAGGCGTAGGCAATCTGATAATGTTGCTGTAAATTGCAGTTACATAGTGCACAGGAGCTGCGTGCGCTAACCTGTAGGTTTGCCACCAGTCTGCTTTTGACTTGGGTAGAATGCTTTGAGGATGAGTTGACTGGGAATTTCTAAATGTTAGCAATCTTAATATTGGGCAAAGCAAATATTAGAACTCAATGCAAAAAGCGACTGAATGAATTGGGACAAAGCTACTTACCTGCTCTCTGTTTTTCTCCCCCTTCCTGTGAAGAAGGCACTGATATTGTACCGCAACTCACCTTCACAGCCTTGCAACACACCTGAGACTGGGTGCAGATGCAAATCCATATCCTTTCACTCTAAGAAATGATTTGAATATCAGGATATTGTGCTATTGTGACACTTTGTGAGGCAATTTTTTTAAAGAGGCATTTGGCTTTCCTAAGCAAACTAGTGAACGGGTACAAAAAATATTAAAAGCTAATGCAATGATATCTTCATTGTAAGGCAGCTGGAAGGGGTGGAAGTTATGCTACAGTTGTATTAACCTCTGGTTAGATTCTTTTAGAATACAGCATTTAATTCTGGGTACTGTACCTCAGGAGTAATATACTGGTCATGGAGGGAGTGTAAAAGGCTTTAACTTTACAGCAGACATTACTCTTTGACTGAATACACTTGATCTATTATTGAATTAGATGGCAGAAACATCTGGCCAAACCAATAGTCAACATTTGACCTCCCTGTTTGTTCCTTTTTATAAGTTTCCTTTAGATTTTGCCTCCTGATTTTGTAGTTTCCCTTCAAGGGGCTGCCTTTTATTTTGTTAATTTAGTTTATTTGTTTGCAACAAAAGAGCTACAAGCAACATTTTTAATTAATTGGATTGTGTAGATTCTTCTTAACTTCTATCTATTGTCATAAAAAAGTCTAATCTTATTGGAAGCTATTTACACTCTTTTGACAGCTGGTGTTATAGCTAGGTTGATTGTTTTAATTATGTACAAAAAACATGTGCCCGATTTTGTGGTAAAAATAATGGGTGCAGAAATCAATTCTGTGTAAAAAAATGTAAATCAGACAGTAACTTCTGCAAACTGCACATGTGCAGTTAGACACTTCAACATTGGGAAGTTGCTGTCTGGGTTGCCCCTGCCACACCAGAAGCTGTGCTATGCTGATACTTTGCAAAGAAACTTGGCATCGGAACACATGGAAGAGGGTGAAGTTGCTGCACTGACATGATAAAGATGCCCATTAAACTCACCAGGAGAGGTTAGAGCTTGTCCATTCTAGTAGAAGAAAATTTTTAACAGATTGTAAAGTCTAAATTATTGGCAAACAACCTCTATGACACTGGGAATTATTTTTTACCTCTGCAAGGACTCATTCCTTCAGATTTCAATTTGTGTTGAACTTTTTAAAATTTTCTCTCTGCCTTGTTCCCTCTGAATTCCAAATTTTTTCCCTCTCTTTTATTTTCCTTTCTACCCATGGTTTTGCATTGAAATAACTCGCACTTCCTGGTTCAGACTCTGCACACCTCAGTAATCAATCAAACTGATTTCTTAAGGTGACAGCACTGTTGTTTGCTCAGTTTAATACAGGTCCCAGATCCTCCTGTAGAGGGGGGTGGGGGTTGCGTTGTTTTGGCACTCTAATTTACAGCAAGTTCCAGTACAAAAACTCATAGAAATTCTGTGAGCATGTACAAGTGTAATGAATGCCTGGAGGCATTTGATTACCACTGACTACAAAATCCAGACCATTACTACCTATCATATACACACTTCTAAGTCTGGTTCTTTAGTAAAAGATTAGACAAGAGAATGTTCAACTTATAATTAAGGTGTTCCTGTTTAGATGAAAATTCTGTCAAATATAGGATCTTAAATGGACAACACTCCATATTTATGGCAATTCCAATGTTGGGCAGGAATTAGCACATTCCTTTAGATAATATCACCACCTTCAACACCTCTTTGTTCTTTTGTCTCCACCTATCCAGCTCTCTTGTCCCAACGCCCCCCTTAAACCAGCTTATATTTCATCCCTTTTCTATTTTTCCTTAGTTCTGTTGAAGAGTCATTGAACTCGAAAGTTAACTGTGTTCCTCTCTGCAGATGCTTCCAGACCTGCTAAGTTTTTCCAGGTATTTTTGTTTTTGTTTTCGATTTCCAGCATCCGCAGGTTTTTGCTTTTATCTTAAGGATTCCTGCAGTGTCATTGCAGAGGAGAAAGCATGAAAGGATTTGCATTGAGTTTTCTCTGTTCATTTCATTGATACAATGACACATTTTTCTGAAAACTTTCTGCACATTTTGCCTGAGAACTTCATTGGGCATTTTAAAACTGCAACAAGACGGATCAAACAGAGAGAATAATGAAAGACACAAAATTTGAGTCAGTCGAGTTGTTGGGAACGACATTAGAGAGGCCTCCGAGTGGGGCGTGCTGCACCTCCAGCTGCTTCCGGCATGCCCTCTGAGGTGTCCCATTCTAGGAAAAGTGCTCACTTGGGTGACCCCTGGGTCGTGAGAAATCTTTGAACAGGTACACTCATGATGTCATTCAGTCCTACCAGCTGATTTGACGCTCTATTTGAGAACTTTGATCACACAGGTTCATTTAACATATTTAATTGTCACTCACCAAAGAACATGTGTTCAACCGCGAGAGGTCCAGTACTAGTGTTATTTAAAGGACCAGGCAGGCAACTTTCCGCTAAGGTGATTTTTAAGGATTTCTGCTTTGCAAAGTTTTGGGAAGCACTGTGGAAAGTTTTTGGAGGTGTTGTGACAAGTTTCTGGATTCAGCAGGGTGTGTAGAGGATTTGGTGACCTATCTGCACAAAGTAAGGGGGCTACAGTAGCAGTGCCTCTTGGGCTGCTACACGACAGAGAGATGGAGCAAATGCTGTGGAAAGGGCAGTATGGGGTGGACAATAAATGCTGGCCTTGCCGGTGACATCCACACCCCATGAACAAATTTTAAAAAGAGCTCTGCACCATGTCCTCTGCCAAGTTGGAGCTGGACCCCTCGATGTTTTTCGAGAGTGACAGGATGCTGCCTGGAATGTTAGCCAATGCACCCAGCATCTTGGTGTGCATCCTTCCTAATGTTCTCCTGTATACCACACCATTTTGGCCCTCATCTGAGTCCCCTGTGGAAGAGCCTGTTTGTGACCTCACTGTCTGCCAGGTTGGCATATGAACTATCCTTTACCACTGACCTAGCTTCAGCCCACTTAACCCACTGACTCAGCAGGTGTTGGTCCCAGCTCTATACACACCTCCAAGGTAAGTGCAGTGCCCAGCTTTGAGCTGGTGGCTGTGAGTGCCAGACTAATTGACACGGCCTCGTCATAAGTACCGTGCTTAATGCTCCCTCTCCACCTTCAGGCTGAGCTGAGCAGGCATCAGTTCTTGCTGGCTGAAAGCGAGAAATCAAAAAGAGGAAGTCTGGGTTGGGGGAAGTGGGGACAGGATAAAAGCAAGAGGTACATGGGCACATCATCAGCAGCTTGCTCATCTTGCCAGATAGCAGAATGAGGATGAGCTGGGAGATGAGAAGGACCATATGGCTGAACACACTGTCATTCTCAATGGTCCCAGCGACATCGGATGCCAGCCCCATGATGCAGATTATTATCTTCTTTGTATGGCTTGGGAGATGAAGACGTCCTTGTCCCTCTGCTCCCGTCTGTTGTATGACACCTTGAGCTACAGGAGAGAAGGAAGAATGTAGTGATTGTGTGGCACTGTGTTTGGGTGATATGTCTACCAGAGCTGAATAACTGGAGGTATATGGAGGGAGCAAGCGTTTGGGGTGAGGTTGGCATCATTGAAATGGGTGTGAAGATGAAGTGCGGTACCTTGATATTAGATGCGAGTCCTGAGTACCAGAGATTGGTAATGGGTGAGTGATGGATACGTGCTGCATTGGACAGTGTGATGGGTTGATAGCGTAGTGGGTAGGGTTGAAAATGTTTTCACTAATCTTGACCACCTACTTGAGGTCATTAGGCAGCTTGTGACACTAATCCCTGGGACCAGACTCCAGGAATTGACTTCCCTGACCACCTGCTACTCACTCCTTCTGAGAGTAGTGTTCTGGCCCTCCTGTCTCCCTGTGGAACAGTGGTGTCTCTCCTCCTAACCATCTCCATGACTAAGGTCATCAGCACCCTATATGTAAACCTGGGAACCCTCTCTCTACCTTGCTTTTCCTTCTTCATGATTACATCAATAACATTAAGCAGCAGCCTTCTGCGATTCAGTGCAGCTTCCCTTTAAGAAGGATGGACTGCCTTTGAGAACAACAGGTTGCTGCTCAGTCTGGTGTTGAGCACTCAGGTCACCAGAAGTGCAAGCCCAGCTCGGACCAACTCGACAGTCAGGTAAAAGAGTCGGAGAGTTATAGAGGTCATAGAGGTGTACAGTGCAGAAATAGGCTCTTCAGCCCATCAAGTCTGCGCTGGTCAAACAAGTACCTAACTATTCTAATCCCATTTTCCAGCACTAGGCCCATAGCCTTGTATGCCATGGCTTTGCAAGTGCACATCCAAATACTTCTTAAATGTTATGAGGGTTACTGCCTCTACCATCCTTTCAGGCAGTGAGTTCCAGATTCCCACCACCCTCTGGGTGAAAAAATCTTTCCTCACATCCCCTCTAAACCTCCTGCTCCTTACCTTAAACCTATGCCCCCTGGTTATTGATCCCTCCACCAAGGGGAAAAGTTCCTTCTTGTCTACCCTATCTATGCCCCTCATAATTTTATGCACCTCAATCATGTCCCCCCTCAATCTCCTCTGCTCCAGGGAAAATAACCCCAGTCTATCCAATCTCTCCTCATAACTAAAACTCTCCAGCCCAGGCAACATCCTGTAAATCTCCTCTGCACTCTTTCTAGTGCAATCACATCCTTCCTATAATGTGGATTCCAGAACTGCATGCAATACTCTAGCTGTGACCTAACCAGCATTTTATACAGCTCCAGCATAACCTCCCTGCTCTTATATTCTATGTCTCAGCTAATAAAGGTAAGTATCCCATATGCCTTCTTAACCACCTTATCTACCTGTCCCTCTATCTTAAGGTAACGGTGGACATGCACACTAAGGTCCCTCTGACCCTCGGTACTTCCCAGGGTCCTACCATTCATCGTGTATTCCCATGCCTTGTTTGTCCTGCCCAAGTGCATCACCTCACACTTATCTGGAATAAATTCCATTTGCCACTGATCAGTCCATCTGACCAGCCCGTCTATATCCTCCTGTAATCTAAGGTTATCCTCCTCACTATTTACCACCCCACCAATTTTTGTTTCATTTGCGAATTTACTGATCAACCCTCCTACATTCAAGTCTAAATCATTTATATATACCACAGACAGCAAGGGACCCAACACCGAGCCCTGTGGAACCCTACTGGACTCAGGTATCCAGCCCTCAACCATCACCCTCTGCTTCCTGCCACTCAGTCAATTCTGGATCCAATTTGTCAAATTGCCTTGGATCCCATAGGCTCTTACCTTTGTTATCAGTCTCCCATGTGGGACCTTATCAAAAGCCTTGCTGAAGTCTAATTAGACTACGTCAAATGCATTACCCTCATCTACACACCTGGTCACCTCTCTGAAAAATTCACTCAAATTGGTCAGACATGACCTCCCCTTAACAAAACCATGCTGACTGTCCTTGATTAATCCCTGCCTCTCCAAGTGTATTTTAATTCTGTCCCTCAGAATTGCTTCCAATAGTTTCCCCACCACTGAATTTAGACTGACTGGCATGTAGTTTCCTGGTTTATCCCTTCCTCCCTTCTTGAATAACGGTACCAAAGAAGAGGTGGCATCAATTTTGGGGCTGCCTACCCCCACGACAATGGGTGCAGGCAGGTCATAAATCATAATCCCTGTGCCCAAGAATTGCACGGGCCAATTTCTAGTGCAAGGTGCAAACAGAAATGAAAAAATATCAAAACCAAGGGGTAAACAAAGAAAATAGGAGAAATGAGAGTAAAAACAAATTGAAGTTAGATAGAATTACATAGAATGGACAACACAGATATAGGACATTCAGCTCAACTGTGTTAATGCTGCACATGAGGTTCCTCCCACCCTACTTCACCTAAATTTCAACATATGCTGCTAGTTGAGGATAGTAAAGAAAGAAAAGCAGAGCCATAATATTAACTCGCTTAAAGTTGCTTCGTACTTGATCATTTCTCGGTGAGTTCTCACCCGAATGTTTACAGGAAAACTAAATGGAGAATATGAATAAAATAAAGATGAATAAAATCATGGACCTAGAAATTCAGCCATGCAATTCCGATTTTTTAGCCAAATGACCCTCTAAGCTTCCAATATGACGACAGGAGACACATTTCATTATGAGCAATAATAGCTCCACTTCCTGTATTGGTAAAGGCCAGAAGAATATCGGCATGTGGTGTTCACAGTTGAAATAGTCATTAGTTCTTTTGCATATGCAAATAAGGGGGCGTAACTCCTGGTTGAGGCCTTCACTGCAGGATTGGCTTGCTCAGAGGCAGCCAGTTCTGGCTGCATCGAGGAAACCCAAGTTTATGTGTGACACAACCGGCTGTCCCTGAGATAGAAACCAACAAGATACATTTAAAAAATTTGTTTTCCTGAATATGGAGCTGAAAGGAGAAGATGTGTTCCTCCTGACCCTACGTTCAATGAAAGAGGACAACCATCAGCCACTCCACCCTTCCCGTTTGCCACTGTTTCCCCATCCAATCTGTTCCACCCCAACCACTGCTACCTAGGGACCCAATGGCTTCCATTCCTGAATCAATAACCCCCTTCCTCATTCCTGGTTCTTCAATCAGGAAGGATTTGCAAAAAAATCCGTGAGGATAGTTGCTCTTTATGAAGTGTCCATTTACGAGGTGCTTCTGTCATGCTGCCAGACTACATTCAGCCACAACAAGGAGAGAAAAAAGCCTCATCATTGCCACAGTATTTTTTTAAAAAGTAATGAATGTGAAATGAAGTCACTGATGCTGCAATAAGTGATTGATAACAATAATAAGCTATGTCTGTTTTACCTTGACATACTGACGATCAACTAGACTACTGACAGTGTTGAACTTTGATCTTGGCCTTCAACTCTCCAGATTATCCTCAGTTTGACAGAAGAGTACACAGACATATCCATTAGAAGTTAATTAAGATATAAAATGCATGGTGTAATGTGGGACCATGGGAAGATATTCTATTTGCTTTAAGGTAATAGAAAACGTATCACCCTCAATTATTGCCGTCATGTTTTGCACATCTGGAGACAATGAGTGTTTACACAGCAAGAAAAGGACTGAGTTTTACTATTGTTTGAAATTTGTGTTTTTGCTATTCCTGTCATGCCTCTAACAAAATCTTTAATCTGCTAGCCTAAGAGAGTTTTTGGTTACCTTTTACCCATGCTTATTAAGTAAGAACGGACAGTGAGGCAGATTGTGAAGCACAGCACGGAGCACCACAAGATAAGCATTTCTTTTTAAGAACAAGGAGAAACAAGTATTTTCTTATCTTTGTCATTGCTGCTGTGTAATTTATGGGCGTTAAGAAGAACCTTCAATCTTCAAAGGCAAAAATCAATATTAATCCACTCTCACTTGTAATAGAAGGATGTGGGCTGGGGAAAGTGTCACTAGGTACAGGGGAACTGCAAACTCAGAGTGGTCAAAGGATCCTTAAGGAAAGACAGTCACTGCAGAGTTAGTAAAATAGGGCGTGAGGGTACGTTTGATGTGGAAAATTAATTCTGTCAGTATAAAATTCTGCAGCAAACAGAATTTAAAAAGAAACATTTCATCATTGTTTAAACAGTAATTTCCTGTAAATACTCTGTCATGATTATTTAATCGTTTGCTGAATGCAAAAAGATGTAAGATATGTATGCTGCTTGGAGAGGTGTTAATCTGTACAGCATATTTTATTCAGCAAAATAAATTTTTCATCAGCCTATAGCTTTCAAGTACTGATTGCACAGCATCAGGCTGAGGGAAAAGAATATAAATCAACCAGCTTCCTCCTGAGTAAGATTGAAAAATAATTGATAAAATAATTCATTTTTATTTTGCTCGACATATTTCCATGATATTCCATCTGCTCAACATAATACATTCATTTTGTGAATTTTTTTTGTATTTTTAAGATTACTGCATCTCTTAATAAAAAAAAGTCTTCAAGATGAATAACATAAAACTGTTTTTGAAAAAGAAAAATGGGTCACCTTTCATTTATGAATGCTTGCATGCATGCATAAATCCGCCCTGATTAAAAAATCTTTCAGCCAAATCGTAAGTTCAACAATGGCTGACTGTTATGGGGACAGTCTGAACCCAAACTGTCGTCATGAACAAACAACTGCCAGCCTGCAGTCCTTTTGTCAGGTCCTGACAAGTGGATCAATAAAAACACAGAGAAAGTTCAATAAGAACAGACAACAGTAATCTGGCTGGCTTTTCAGAGGCTGCAAAAGCCTGGAACAACCTCCCCTTGTTCATTTCTTCAAGCCCCTTCAGGCTATCACCTTTCCTGGCCCCTGTTAATTAAAAACTGCCTCCCGCTAAAGTTCGTTGGCAGACATTTTCCTGGTGTCAAACATTCTACTGGCTGCTGTGAGAGGAAATTAGATGAGGGAGAACTCTGAAACTGTGAAAAAAAAACAGAGCATTAGAGCCAAAATCACATCTTATTGCTCTGGGTCATCAATCAGCAACTGCAAATTTGTAACATGACTTCATCTCTCTGCACCTCCCCCACCAAACAAATCGAAATGTGAATTACATATTATGCTACATTCTTAGACTAATTCTCTTTTGTTCCCTTGGCAGCAAAGAACACCTTGAGACCACCTTCTACAGTGCAGAGAAATAAAGGATTTTTTTTCCTCTCTCAGCGGCTGTGGCAGTGATTAGAATTTTAATTGTCTGGCACAGAGTGGAGAAAATCATTGAAACGCCATAAAAGATTCACAATGCCAGGGAGATGAAGGGTGTGCTGATGCAGCTTCACAGGCTGATTGTTACATTAGTAATTCTGCATGAACATTAAGTCCAATCGATTTGCACCAAATGCCGCTCAAACATAAAACCCGAACCAAAACATGTTTCACCATAGATTGTACAGTGCCTGAACTTTGAAGTGACAACATAACCTTTACTTGATTTTTGTGTAAAATTGGATACCTATGTGATCTCATTGCAGTTATTTTCTTGGCAATAATTAACGTTATAATTACAAAACCGAGCCACAAACTTTAATTGCATTTTGCTGATCATTTCTTCCCACATGAATGGCATATTTACT